>NC_059366.1:11205000-11547500 GCF_019703515.2 Myxocyprinus asiaticus
ACTCCTTTTTGTTTTTATTAGCATTTTTCATACTGTCCCACCTTTTTCAGAATTGGGGTTGTACTAAGCTAACATATTCAGTGCAAGTACTTCACGTTATTGTCACAAAAAGTTGAACTTCTTGCTAAATGCTAATATTGCATTTACTGAGTGTATTTATGTGATCAGCTACAACAGGAATTAATGATCAGAAACCTTTAACCATGCATTACATATATCTACCCAAGGGGGACAAGATTTCCAGCTATGACTGAATATTGCATAACACAGTCTATTGTCTGGATGTGAGTGCTACGGATAGTCATGTGCTCTGGATGCGTACATCATGAAATCCACGAAAACACCAGTTTGCGAAAGTGACAAAAACATAACGCGACCAAAAGTTGAGAACTTTTAAACTTTTGCCGCAAGGCACTCTGACATAGGCATCCGTTGATCAATGAGAATCTCATAAAGGTGGGTCCAGTTGTGCTTTTGGAAATCCAATTCGCTGGATGCCAGCTTGAATCTACACCCTCCACACAGAGCTTACACATTCTTATTTGTCAAATGCAGTATCTGAGCTTTTCGCAGTGTGTAGGTGCCCTAAGCCTCAATGTGGACCAGACTTTATGTCAGTAGTCAAAAGTCTGGCTACACGAGACTAGTGGGAGGCATTTTCCTAAATGCTAGTTTGCGTTTGATTGCTGTATGTAGAACATATCTTGTTTTGTCAGACTCACACAATTATGGTTTCTTTCTCTCTCTGTATCTCTTTCTTTTCTGTCATCCCCTGCTGTGAATGTCTGTCTGTCTCACTGCCTCACTCTCAGTCTTATAACTCCCTCTGCTCATAGCTGCCATTCTCTGGTTTGACCTCAGATGTCCTTATCACTCCATGGAGGCCAGCTGTGCATATGCATGAATGCGAGTTGGTGTATTTGTGGCACTCTCACACTCTTGTTCTAATTTAGTGAGGCTAAACAAACCTTTTTCATCACGCGGTGGAGTGATGGAGGTCTGAGTAATGTAAATGTTATTACCAGAGTCTCTGGTCTTATTTAAGATATATAATATTTGCCTCTGTTCTTTTCTGCTTTGTCTTCATTTTATAAACAACCACATTCATGCTAACCACAGCTTTCTGTGGTTTCTTTTATCTCTTTAAAAATAAAATGCCCTGTAACTGCATGGGCTGCCATGCATTTCTCTGCTGGTGGATGTATGGATGCAAGTCAGGGCTTTCCTAGTCGTGCAGAGCCATACTTTGGAATATCAGCATAAAGTCTGGTCCACTTTGCTACTTATTCTGGCCAAGACCACACCCACTGAAGGGGATTGTCTGACTGACATGTAAAATGACCAACCACATTTCATTTTAGTTTTATGTGACAAATCAGAAAAAATCAGAAATCTATGATATCACAATAGAAGACTGATGTACAATAAAATAGTAGATCAATCAAAAATGGGGCATCAGCCTTCGTGAATGGTTGTATAGATAAAACCAATGAAATTAGCAGAATATGTGTTTATAGTCTGTGATCAGAGTTTTGCAAACAAAACATTTAATATTTTGTCAAAGTTTGATTGCAAATTTGGACAAATTCATAGGTTAGTTCTTCCTTAATGTTCTTTTTCAAAGTTGTAAACAGGCCTTTGTTTTTGGTGGACTGATTTCTTAATGGAATCTGGTACTTATTACAAATTACTAGGGCTGTCAATCTATGTAAACTTTTAAATCAAATTAATTACAGTACGTGGCATGATGGTCAATTAATCGAATTAATCACATGTTCAATAATTTAATATAAATAATGCATAATAATCCAAATAAATTCTATTCTATTGTATAATTCAGATTGAAATATATTGCATTAATGTAGCAGATGAGTAAAGCATTGTTTAGACAATGCAAAAAGTGACTTTAGAAGTCAATATGTTTGTTTTATTCCCATACCATTAAAGATAAGCCTACAGTCGACAGCAATCCATTTTGCAATTTAGTTCGTCAATCTGTCCTGTTCTCACAGGACATGTTCTCTTATGTTCTATCTGCGCTGAGTCAGACAGATGCTTTTGGAGCGTCTCCCTGGTTTTTAGTGCCATAAACACCACATTTTAAAATGCTGTGCCAAGTTTAAAGTAGCTGAATCAATTAAAATCACTTCTTGAGGTCCCTGGATTCTGTTGTGCTTTGTCTAGCTGTCAAGAATGTGTTATTGCTCTCTTTCTGTGGCTGCGCATCTTGTGAGGATTGTTGAGGCGTGCTGACTGCCCCCTGCTAATGCAGCTCATAAAAACACGTTACATATTACAAGTACTTCAAGCTTGAAATGCTTTGATGGTAGAAAAATATGTACTTTTAATACAGAATTTATGTATGGGTCAGGAGGCAAGATTATTTGCGTTAATTTTAAGTTTTTTTTTTTATATATAAAATAATATAACTAATCACATTAAATTAACACATTAAATGGACAGCCCTACAAATTGCACAACTAAAATTGTAATCAGTAACAATCTTTTAGATTACAATTTGAGGTAATCTAATATGAAAACTTTTGGATTACTTATTGCAAGTGTATTAAGTACCAATAATTTACACTCAATCCATTAAACATTAGTAAGATTGAACATTGAAAGTTAGTTAAACAGTACATTCTTTGAAAGTCAAGACTGATAGGTCATGTAATCAATATGTAATATATAATCCAAAAAAGTAACTAATCTGACTGTGCACATTTAAAATATATATTGTAATCTAATTACAAGTACCAATGATTGATTTGATTACATATAGTACATTTCCACCCAACACTGACTGATAGAAATGTGTGCACCTTGTCTCCCAGAAGTTGTGTAGTAGTCAATCTAGTTTCATGTAGCCAGACCTTTGACTAGTAAAGGTCTGGGGTTTATCGCAGCTTACATTGACAAAGAACCGCCCACTTAGGCAAGAAAAGCCATCTAACTGACATGTAAAGTGACCAGTCACAGTCAGGTTTGTCATTACATGGTATTTAGGGACAGGGTTATCAGAGACGTCTCATACCATAATTAAAGACCGGCATGGGAAAATAACTAATTTATATAATGGTGCGCGAGACACCATGAGCGATTGCACAAAAACACGTGGGAGAAAATTGAAAAATTTGTAGAGAGTGAAAGTACAGCACAAAAAAACCTCATCACAGAGTATTTCACAGACATAACTAAATAAAGCAGAATATGCAGCTCTGCTCATGGATATCCGCTTTACTTCCTTATATGTGCATCAAACCAAATGCTGAATATCTTTAAAAGAGTTGATGTGACTAACCTAGCAAACTTGGGCAAATTCTGTGAAGCACAGAAGTCCTCAGAAGCACTCATTATATCAACACAGAACCTTGTGAACTTGACTCGTGCTTTCACGTGGACCAGCGCCTGGACTTGAGAAAGCGTTTCCCATTTTGTGTGCTATAAGCGTCAAATGGTTAGTACACAGACAGTGGGTGTGCTGTCTGTGGCTGAGACTATAGTCAATCTAATTGAAACTTCTAGTTTTGGTGAGCACTTGCCATTTTTGACTGAGTTATGGATCTATTGATCAGTGAAAGATCTGCAGGTGTGCTGTCTGAGACTCAGCTTTCCCTTGTGTTTAAAGGAGTTCCTCTGATTCAACCTGTCAAATTCTTGTGCACTGATAACACAATGCTGGCACCTCTCCCTTCCACCAGAGAGCCAAATTGATGTTCAGTAACTCATTATATTGGCATCAGAGTGCATTACTCTTAAATATTGTGTAAGCTTGAAACCTGCTATTCAGACATGCCCAAATGTGTCATGTCAAAAACCATTAGCCTCAGTGTGAGTTATGCTGGAGAAAGTTGAAGAGATATGGAGCCAACTAAAGCCCAAAGTGAGCCTAAAGTAACAATAATGTAATAAATCAAATAGGCAGGTGAATGTAAAGCTTTGGGCATTTAAGAAGGACATATACCATATTGTTATGGTATTGTAATTTCAACATGCAGATTGGAGGTTTGACATTTTAAAATAGATGTGTGATATGTCTTCAACTATTCAAGTGAAAGCATGCTTGAACTATACCTTCCCCTATATATCACAGCTGTACAAACTGAGAGGATCTTTGGGAATGTGCCCTTGAAAAATATTTTTGTCAGGCCTCAGTGGGTGTTATGAGTCACCAGTAAAGAGCTTTGGTTGAGACACTGAGAATTTCATCACTTTCGCCGCTTTTTTTTTTATTGTTTACACCAGATTTAATCAATGCAAGTACAGTGCCATCACATTTATAGATATAAGATAAGTCTCATTTAACCAGACAATTGACTTACAGCATAAAGTCAGATCCACATTGGAGCTTATTCTGGCCAAGAACCACACACTTGGAAAGGAAGAGACCATCTGACCGATATGTAAAGTGACCATCCACAATATGTTTATTTTTTATTTTTTCCTTACGTGCCATTTAGGGGCCTGTAAGCATTTTGTCAGTGGCTTGTTTCTGTTTCTGCAGCTATTCTGTATGCTTTGGTTGTAGATATAAAAGAACTGACTCATTTATTTGAGAAACGGACTACACTGGTCATGCTGTATGTTTTGCAGTTTAGATTCAAAAGAACCTGCTCATAAGAGTAAGTTCTTCGAGAATCGGACATCAATGTAAGCGCAGCGTAGTTCTAGCGGGAAGACTATCAGCTGTACATCATCGCACCATTAGCTAGGTAACTCCTAGCCAATCACATGTAAGCCAGTGCTTTATAAGTCTGCTCACAATCTATCACATTGCTGTTTCAGTGTGCTAACAAGGCAGCCTCCACCACCCCACCACCACTAGTTGAGTCCTGTCCTGCAAGGGGGTAGGCTCCTCGCCCCTGCCTCCTATCTCCAGCAGGATATGACAGTTCCGAGTACAACTTTTTCAGACCGCCAGACGGGGCTTATGCCAAAGAGAGACATTACATTTCTGTTTTATATTCATCAAATAAATGTCATCTTAAATTTCACTCAAGTCTGCGAGTCTTCCTAATAGAACTGGTCGCGCTGTATGTTGCACGCTGTAGATTCAAATGAACCGGCTCATAAGAGTCGTTTTTTCCAGGAATCGGACTACACTGGTTGCGCTGTATGTTGCACGCTGTAGATTCTGCTGATTGAGTAATGGTGTTGCAGTGATGCTGAATGGGAGCGCAGGAAACACTGCCAGAGTATTTGAGCAAAGTGTTTTATCCACAATGGCGGAAGAATGCACATTCGAGAAACGTTAACGTTTAGTCATGAATATCATTCAGCTCCATTTTTACTTTTTAGAAAATTGAGCTGGTTCTGTATAAGAACTAGTTCTCAGTACCAACCCCATGCACAGCTTTTTTTTAACTTACAGTGTGGACAGACAGACTTACTTTTACGCCTGGTTAGGACACGGTGTTAAACTCAGACTGCTCGAGGGGGACTGTCTCTGCAATAAGTGTATTGTAAGTCGCTTTGGATTAACGTGTCCACTAAACAACCACTGGCTCGCTTATTTAAAAGAGCCTCTTTGTCATTATTAAAGATTAAACATTGCTCACATAAACTGCTGGAGTCTTTGATATCTCTGCAGCAATGTGTGTTTGTGGTGTCAGTGTTTCTGGAAAGGTGTCTGGGTGTTCGTGCAGATGCTTCAACGAAAGAATGAACAGCTTTCGTTCTTTGTACACTCTCTTTCCTGTGTGCCACCGGCTGCTTTCCTGTCATTTCTACTTAACTGAGCGGTCTGTGGGTCTCTTACTACTCTCGGTTTCCTTTTTCAGTATGACTTTGCTCACCGCTGCCTGGCCAGGCCACGCGACAGTGGGTCACACTACTGAGGCATGCTGGGAGATGGGGAGTGGCACATGCCTCATGTCTGCAGCAGGTGGAT
Source organism: Myxocyprinus asiaticus (assembly GCF_019703515.2). Lineage (NCBI taxonomy): Eukaryota > Metazoa > Chordata > Actinopteri > Cypriniformes > Catostomidae > Myxocyprinus > Myxocyprinus asiaticus. Next base: position 11,210,891 of record NC_059366.1, read on the forward strand.
GCAAGTTATTTTTTAGGCCTCGCTTTGGGATTTGTGCATTCCGCCAACAATGTGTACAAGTTTGTCTATTGTTGGGGTATCTTACTGTTGCCCAACTTGGGCAGTCCAATGTTTTTTCTAAGTTGGAGAAATTTGAATTTTTGGGGCTTTCGTCCATAATTGTTACCTTTTTTTTAAGGCCATCTAATGCTAGTGTGTCCCTAAAAGTTGACAAATTAACTTTAAACATACAGTATATACTCATTTTAAATGGACAGTCTTTTTCTTCTGGGAGAATGGACCAAAAATGTTGAACACGAGGTATACACCTCAGTACTCATGTTACATGTCATAGTTTTGAATTAGAGTGTCTGCACACCTGTGTGCTGCAGTTTTAACCATGTTAAACTTGCCTTAGGGTCTGACACACACATTTATTAACATGCCCTGTTTGACCCTACTTACATAACCAGCCATCTACTGCTGTGAAAATAATTACTAGACCAAAAGGATCATATCACAAAAATTTCCCCTAGAGTAACGTCACCTTTTCCTTGTAAGTGAGATGCATCACATCTGCATGAACGCACCTGCTAAGAGCCTAAATTTCTTCACATCAACCAGGATTATTTTTTTTTTAATCATTCACATGGCATAGTCTGTGATTGCTGTTCATCATGCTTGATTTCATTGTAAGCTAACCAAAATGAAGTCATTCAGTATTTTGGCATGTGTGTGCATATGAGAATGAGAGTAGGAGGTTGAGAGTCCCTTCGGTTGGCCTTTGACCTACTTTCTGTTCTCTGCTCATCTGTAATTGTGTCAGTATGACACTTGGATCCTTGTGCGAGACGGCATTCCATTCCATCTGTTCTCCCTCGACTTGCTTTGTGATTATCATCCCAATCTCTTGTCTTTTAGTTTTAGGGCTGTTTGTGCTGAAATATTGTGGTGGACGTGGCCACAATATCCTTCCTCTCATCCGTACTCCTCTCTCCCTCTCTTTGGCTCTCTTTCTGGCCTCTCACCAGTCAATTTTTGTTGTTGTTTTTTTTCTTCCAATTTGGCAGCTGTCTGCTGAAGGAATGCTCTGTCTCCTTTTCTTGCTCTTGCTCCCATTCTTATTGTTTTATGGCTCTCCTCAGCGACAGGCTGGCCCCTTCACAAACTAAATGTGAAGGACAATTTAACGTTTCATTTTTTTTGAAACGCTCCTGCTATGCTGCTCTCACTCTCCTTAGATTTTAGATTAATAAATGGCGGTGTTGGTTTTGAAGGACAGCCCGCCAAGGCACAGTTACCACTGTAACTCAGAGATCAACTGTGAGGGAAACAACTGCACATGCGTTAAAAAAAAATGCACATACATTTTATTCACACTCTTAAGACTCAGAAAGACCTACAGATAACAACTTGTGCTCGTAAATGCTCATGGACACCGTCACTCGCTTGCGTTGTTTTGCGAAACACGTGAGTTATGGGATGAATGGGAATGAGGTCAGGTGCTGGTCATGTACAGATGGAAGATGTATCAAATAAGCCTGATCTCATGAAAATTGCATGACTGTGGCAACATTTTTGCAAAATTACATTATGTGGTCCCTTAGACGTACAGCGGTAGATCTGATGTGAAATGTCCACTGTGTGGCGCTAAAAAGTGAGTTAAATGTTCCCCCAAACAGATGAGGTTTGTAGGGTTAATGCTCTGAGTCAACAAAACTGACCCACCTACCCTAAACCTTAAACCTAAACCTAACTGATAGTGTCATAAAAGCAAATATGAGATGAAAAACTCAATGGCTGAAACAACCATGTCATTTTGTGGTGCTTCTATGTAACTTTTGACATGTATGGCGTATTCTTCAGGACTTGTATCCCTGTCATTTACATCCCAAGTGCAACGCTCTATCAGTTGAGCTACCGCACAATTTGAGCGTACTTGAAAAATCTTGTAAATGCAGTTGGTTATGTAATGCTAACATTAAAATGTGTCGCCTTACAAGTCATGCACTATTGTTAAAGTGTTTACTGTAGATGTTATAAGATAGCATTGTGTGAGGATAAGGGCGAAAAATAAGTGTTTATGAATGAATAAACTGCCGTTTTGTAATTTGTGTGAATTTTGCGTGAAAAGGAATAAAAGTCGTTGTTGTAGCGCCTCTAGTGTTCATTTCATCTGGAAAGTGCTGCGATACTGACAACAAGCTGTGTAAAAATCACTTAGCAAAGATTTTTAGGCATTTTATCCGTCCGTCTATTTGTCTGTCTGTCCGTCCGTCAGGATATTCTAAGACTGTAGGATTGAATCACATTACTATCAGAGGTATGTACAGTACTGTGCAATAGTCTTAGGTGCATTATATTTTTCACAAATACATTTGTCTTAAGATTGTTACTTTATTCTGCTTTTAGTGTATCGGTAGGAAATATCCATTTTAAATTTCAACATTCCCTTCGCAAGTAGAATTGAACAGAAGAGGAACAAGGAGCCCTACAACAGATGATATGGGTGCCACAGAGCCCAGATCTCAACATCGTTTAGTCAGTCTGGGATTACACGAAGAGATGGAAGCAACTTGCTTACTGGACTTTGTATGACGTTTAATTGATAAATGAAAACTATTTATTTTTGAAGACATCCTCACCATGCAACATTTTTCACAAGTGCCTAAAACCTTTGCCCCTGCCCCTTTCGTTCACAAATCTAAAGGTGCCCTTTTGGTTGTCCTGAAAAAGGGGGGAAATGTTAATAATTAAATTAAAATAGTTAAATAAAACAAAATTAAAATCTCGTCATAATCTCACAATAACAGTAATAATGTGTTATTATGAGATTTCTTTGTAAATCGCGGACGTATTAAAGAAAATTAAGCAGAGGTGCCTTTAAGAGCACGCGCTACAGCAGATCGGGGGCGGATTCCAATTGTAAGTGATCCTCCCTATGCCCTATACTCACTCCGAAGTGCCCTTGAAGTGGGTACTCTGAAGGAAACATGGAATTACTGTATGAATGTACCCTTCGCTAATTGTCTTGTGGAAGGGCCCTCCGACAAAAGATTCATTTTCTCACTTTTGTTTTAGACGAGCTTTCGAGTGGCATCCCCTCCCGCAGGAGTGCCCTTCAAGGAAGCAAAAATGCAGTTTTGGAGTCACCTCAGAACATGCCGTTACCTCAGACGAGTAACGAGTCAGATAAAAAGTCCACTCCATGTATTGTGTTGTAAGTTCATCAAAAGAATAATACTCAAGTGCTACCGCATTTCCGACATCGTGTACCACACGTCACTTTCAGTGATAGAAATAAATTAGTCTTTTATAGAATATTGACAAACTGATGGAGCTGTCAGGATCAGCCAAAGCCAGTTTGGTTTTGTTGAAACTAATAAGACATTAGACTAATCACTTTCAGAAAAATACCATTAAGCTACCACAGTACCGCAGCTCCCTAAACGCATATTACACAGTCTGCGTAGGGCACTAACTCCCAAGGGGGGCACTATCATACCCTAGGGGGGCACCAGAAACTCCACCGGCTGCCCTTACTCGCGTGTTATAAATTATTAAAGGACACTGTAGCATTCGAGGAACACAGTCGATTGCCTCGCCCTCGCACTTTCTCATCGCGCCTTCGCACCGTGCACCACGTTATCAGGGTAATGCCATGGTACTGAATGATTGATTATGTTCATATTTCATGATACTGTCATGGTGCTCCAAGGTATTTAAAAAAATACCATGGTTTTACTAATACACAAGTCATAAACATGGGGTTATCACAGACCATGTCTGAAAATAAACAAATAAAAAAGTGTATTACCATGGTGCTTTTTGTGAGAAATTGAACAGTATAGGCTATTATTTGTGATAAAGGAAAAATGGAAAAAATTATGTACAGTATATACTGTATACTGTACTCTGTACAGTGTTTGCTGGAACAGTCTCAGCAGTTATGTGGAAAATGTGTTTTGATTGATTCACAGTTGGGTTAAAAACTCTGAGACCACATTGAAAATCTGGGAATTTTTCATGTAAATCTGGAAATAAACAATGTTTTAGTGTTTTGGAAATGATAAACTATGAATAGTAATGAGTGTTACTATTTCTAGGTCACTAAATCAAATGTAAGAAAATTTGTGACATTGACCATGTTAACTCCTTTGTACAAAAGGTCAGACTGCCTTGCTTCTAGTGAAGCACACAAAAGCTTTTTGACACATTCTCATGCCAGCTCAAGTGGATGCTGTCTTTAAAGCAAAAGGCGTACAAATAAAATAAAAACTTTTAAATAATTTTCCAAGTTTTCAATAAAATTGATATGCTGCTAATATAATTTGTAACAAAAATATAAACAAAATAGAAGCATTTTCAATAGTGGCCTCAGATTTGGACCCCACTGAATTTGAAGAAATATTGTCACTGTTTATTGTATATAAATATTGTAAATATTGTCAAGTGTTTGAATGAGTGCTGGAGAGCCAATGTAATTTGCCATGTGTGTGTGTGTGTGTGTGTGTGTGGCTGGTTTTCACTGCAGCTTTGACACCTCCACGTGGTCTCCACCTCTCTCTTGCCATTACCCTCCCCCACGTCCCACTGCACAGTACAAGAATATAGACTGTGTGTGTCCGTCTATGTGTGTCTTTGCATAGGTTAAAACTGTGTGAGTGTGGGAGCTTTAGCCACTCCCTTCAAGCAAGATTTTCTTTTTTTATCTCTTTATCTCCTCCTCTCCGAGTTTCCCTTGTTCTCTTTAACCCTCCCGCTCACCCTGGCTTTTGTGTGAGTAGGCATACGTGTGCAGCACGGACCGAGGAAGAAACAATGTGCGTGTGAGACAGTGTGTGGGACCACAGGGAGACACAGGCAAGAACAACTGTAGGGAAAGGTAGAAAATAACACAGGACACAAGGAATTTGCATAGAAGTGGACACGCAGTCTTGAGGGTCGCAGAAGAAGTACACACGCAAGGAAAGAATGGAAGACAGCCCGACAGGTTTAGTTCCAGTGTGTAACACTACGGCTGTGCTGAACCACCACTGCACCGGTATGCAAAGCAGGGATGGGAATGAGTCTATACTGAGTGTGTGTGTGTGTGTGTGAATGGGCATAATGTATTAGCACGAATGTAAGCCTTTTCTATCGTTTGGAGATTCCCCTCTGCTCACCACATGGAGAGGAAGTAGTGTGTAGCGCTCAGACTGAATGCACCTCAGCGGTGTGTTAGTGAGTAAGCCATTGATTTGAATGTTTGCCTTGGCTGTTAAAGTGTGAATGGACAGTGAACACTCTAATAGAGAGTTTTGTGTATGGTTCGTTTAAGGCAAAATAAAGGCTGAAGTTGGTTAATCTGAATAAAAGTTAACAATTCTAAATGTAACACATCCTAGAGCTTTCAAGCTACATCCACCAAATTTGGTACAGACCTTCATCATATTCTGACTCTGGTTGCAATATCTTTTCGAACCATTCCGACTTTTGGTTGTCTTGTTGCAGACAATCAAATCTCCTACTTTATACTGAACTTGCAACTTCTATTGAGAGTTTTCAAGCTACATCCACCAAACTTTTGGGCTGTTCTGACTTGATGATACACTTTTAAATGTGATCTTTTTTATTGTAATCTATCTATCTGTCTGTCTGTCTGTCCATCCATCTATTACAGCACTTATACATCTTGGTTAATGTTAATTTCTACATATACTCATGCATTTTTAACATTAAAAGTTGTATATGTTAACATGAGCTAATACAATATGAAGTAACATGGGATGTGCCACGGTGGTCGACTAATCGACTAGTCGTCCAACAACTGACTTGTAAATTTGTGGGGTTGACGACTAGCATTAAAGGGGTCATGAAATGGAAAATCTAATTTTCCTTAATATTTAGACATATAAGAGGTAACTGTACTATGAAAACATACTGTAAATTTCAGAACTGAAAACTTCCTCCCCAGTCTAAAAATGTTATAGTTCCCACCTGTTTGAAACTCATTTTGAAACTGTGTGTTCGTGACATCACGAGACATTGCTCTATTGTATTTACACTCCCAACAACACGTGTTATCGCACCCTTCGCCCCGCCCACTGGTATTCCGTTTGTATCATAAAAAGAAAGAGGGAGAGAGACAGGCCTAGTGTAACCAACTATTCTTGAACACCAAAAGGGGACCCATCTGGACTATTTTGAAGTTTGTTGTGCATATTACATGCATTACACAGACGTCTTTGACCATTTTCATGTTTATCGTGCCGCTTTGAAAAGACGCGGTGTCAAGTTAAAACTCAGAAATTATATTTAATTGTTGGTGTATGTTAACAAGCACTAGCTGGATGTCTTTGACCGTTTGGATGAGTTTCTGGTGATCTGCGCCTCAGTGCACCTATGTGTATGCGTCATGTTTCATCGTGCTATGGACTGTGTATGTGCGAATATCAGCGTGGACTGCTTGTGAACCAGGAACTGTTATTGAAGAAGAATGGGGCAGTTAAAAACACTTGGACTTGACTGCAAAATTATGAGTAAAAAGGTTCATTCATGAATATTTCATATGTCATGACTGTTTGATATGGTGCTGATGTGCTTGAATGAACAGTTTAAAATATTCGGATGCAATGTGTTGGTTGTACATTGTGTGTTAACCCTGAAATTTCGTTTAATATAATGTTGTGGAGAGCTTGTTTATTCTCTACTGATTGAGTTTCAAATATGGCTGAATTTGAGGGGCTGCACAATGTTAGCCAATCAGAACAGTGGGTGTTTAAACTGAAGTTTAAAGGAGATGCTGGTGCCAAAACCGGGCTTTTGAGACAGAGGGCTAGAAACAGGGTGGAAAATTATAATTTATTACTAAACTTTGAAAGTTTTGGTGCACACAACTTTACTGACATTATCAGTGGACCTCAGGGAAGATAATAAAATTATAAAAAATAGCATTTCATGACCCCTTTAACATTTTTAGTGGTGGTTGTTTTAATGGGAGGCACAACTCTCAAATTAATTAAGAGATGCAACTTCTTAGAGAGGGTTTTTGCATGATTATAGCTTGTGCTTAAAAAGGAAACTTGGTAGTTTTGCGCATCCCAAGATCAAACAATGAACAACTGTATTTTTATAAATGAACCCAGATTAATAAATGCTGTTAAATGTTATTGTTCATTGTTAGTTCATGATAACTAATGCATTTACAATCATATTTAATCAAACTACACAATGATGACTTTAAGACTTTATATAGATATTACAGTTTCATTTTCTGTTAATGCATGATTTTCTGTAAAGCTGCTTTGAAACGATGTGTTATGAAAAGCGCTATGCAAATAAAAATGACTTGACTTGATTTATTGTTAACAAATAGAACCTTATTATAAAGTTTTACCATGTAATTACGTGCAGTTTTTATTACCTTATAATAATTGAGACACTTATTTGTACTTAGAAAAAAGTTGAAAGGTGATTGAAGTGGTGAAAAACTTGAAAAAGTGGTCATATGGATGGTTTAGAGGCATGACTATATTCACACCTGTGGGGCATATTTTCATGATTTCGCCTAGGTCCCCATAAACCAATGGGGACCATGCCATGCAACCATGCATCCATTCTTCCATCCATCTGTCTGTCAATCTGTTTGTTTTGTCTTTTCTTGTGAACTTCCAGGCAAGGCTTTTGTCAAGCCATCATTCAAATTGTATCTTCTTTCTTTTCTAGTTATTGTCTGTTCTTTGTACCATATGTAGGTGTATGTATTTTTGTGGCTTTATTAGGGTGCCGCGTCTATACAGAGAGTCTGTGTGCGGTGTCTTGTTCATAGTGACCTGTCCTGTGGCCCTTGTAAAAGTGTGTTTATAATCGTATGTGTGTGTGTGTGTGTGTGTGTGTGGGCTTTGTTAATACTGAGGATGTGAAGCAGGAACACACACACCTTGAGTTCCTTGTCTGAGTGTTGACCGAATACTGCCACTGGTCAGGGTGTTACTTCCTTTCTTTGTAGTAAATGTTTGATAAAGAAACAAGAAAAAAGACAGTTAACATTTTAACTAGTGCGTGTTTGTTTATTTGCTCACGCCATATGTGAATCTGTCAAAAATAAGTATTCAGCCAGTGTTCAGAGCATGTCTGCATGTGTCACACAAATGGTAGGGCATAAAAAAGATGTGTTAACAAGACATCTAGTTGTCTTAATTTGTATTATTTTAGAAGCTTATTCTGATCCGTTGTGTCATCTTTTCTAATTCTCTCTCTTGTTTTTGTCCTGTCTGAGATTCCTCTTTTCTCACCCCCTTTAAGGTTAATTTTAATATACATTCTCATGTCCCAGCTTAATATGCTGGGATATTATTCCCTTAAACTGTAAACACTGTGGAGCTGTGGTGCTTTTAAAACATTGTCTATTTGTTTGAGCATCCCAACCAGCCCAGCATAGCAGGTTTGGAGGTAGGACTATTTGTTTTATTAGCCAATGGCAAATAGGGGGACTGTTTGGGATAACTGTTTGAAAATGTGATTATTTTTACAATTCTGTTTGGTGTCGCTAGTGGTGCAGAAATCACACACCTCACCTTTAAATAAACATGAGCAATAGAAAGTAAAACTGTTGTAACAATTAAACTACCAATGCACTCGCTCTCTCTCTCTTTCTTTCTCTCTCTCTCTAATATCTATCCTTCAACGGTCATATCTTTCATAAGCATACAGAAAAAATATGCAGTACAATTACACAAACACACACAGGTGTGGTTTCAACTGTCTGCTTGTATTTGGCACTGGAGTTGTATGTCAGGCTTGATTCCAGCAGGGAGAAATCCCCACTCTCAGACAGCTTTCACAGATAGACAACCACTGATGGTGTGTCTATAAATTTCAGTCTCAAGCTGAGAGGTTAGTTTGGGATAGTGCAATAGATATCCAAACCTTGTGCACACACAACTAGAAAGCCACTAGCTGTTATGTTTGTCTGGATGTCTACACAGAGAGAAATTAGTTTAAACACACAGCAACTAAGCCATGAGAATAAGATATACTTTAGTTGCTGTTTTCACAAAAATGTACCAAAAGTTCCATACAGTATTACCATATATATATTAGTGGTTGACCATTATGGGTTTTTTAATGGCTGATGCCGATATCCAGAGATCAGGGTGTCCGATAGGCCGATATATAACACAATTTAATATAGTAAATAACATAAACATAAAATTGCTAAAAAAAAATAAAATAAAAAATTATGAACTCTTATTTAGCATTATATTTACTCATTTTCACACAAAACTTTAACTTTGTAAAAAAAAAAAAAAAAGAATATAAAAAAATAATATTGTATTATAAATGGTAGATAGCAGTTTCTTATGATTTCTGTTTAGTCATCAAATTTCAGTAATTTTTCTGCACATGAAGAAATTGTTAATATATTAGGAAGAAGGAAATAACAGTACACACAGTAGTCCAGCAACCATAGATGGCATGTCCACATTAGCAATCGCATTTTCTCAAAAAATATAGAATTAAACCAATTGTACATACAGTACATAGTGAATAAGACATTTACTTACAGCGCACGTGAAGCACTTTTACCTTGAAGTTGCACCAGCGACTATTTAGCAGAGATGGGCCACTTCTATTAAAATTAATGGGAAAAATTAGAATGCCCAACTGCAGCCAATGGTCAACGGATGTAGATAGGAAGTCCTGCCTTACAGGTAAAAGAGCCAATCACCTTTTAGATGCAGACATCGCCTGTCAATCAACTGTAGATTGTGCATGCGCATTAGCTATGAGAGCTTTTTTGTGTAATCTGAGGTAAAGAAGCACCATTTATGATACCGGTGTTGTCAGATTTTTACTGCTGATTTGAAATATGTTCTTAGATCATAATCTTGACCAACCGTTTTGGAGATTTTGGTCTTTCTCCATTCTTGTAGATAGGAGCTGCACTTTTATGACTGGAAATAGTCTCCCGAGAGCATTCCAAACATGGCTGACAGTGGAATGGCTTTCTAGAAAGACTTTGGTCGCACTCACACGCTCCTGCAGATCCAGCACGAGCCTCAATCTCCTGACAGTTTAAACAGCCTGGATCGCCTGCTTGGATTGTCGTCATGATTTGTGAATCAGAGGAACTTTTGATCCTGATCCTGAAGTTTTGATTCTGGCTGATAGAATACGTGCTTCAGAGGAAGATATTAGATGAGCGCTCGACGGGAATAAAATGCTGGATTTTCGTGAGGTTTGTAAATTACATCTGTTTAAACGAGATATCTGCATATTTGCACACGGTATATAATAGAAGTTTGATTGATATTTGCCTTTTATCATTAGAAAAGTGACAGGGAACTGTTGAGGAGGGACTGTTAAAATACGTGCTTTAGAGGAAGATAAATGAGCACTCCACAGGATGCTGAAGTTGTGTGAGTTTGGGTTATTACATCTGTTTAAACGAGACATGCGAATAGTTGCAGACGGTATGATATTAGTTTGATTAATATTTGCCTTTTTATCATTAGACAAGACAGTTACAAGTTACAGGGAACTGTTGAGGAGAGAGAGGGAGAATGAAGCAGGCGAGCACTTTAACATTATGAGCTCAAATGTGTCTGCCGATGCTCTGATATGCGGACCATTTAAATGACACTGTGTTGCACACCGGTCTATTATTGTAGTAACACGATGGCAAGTAACAACAAAATGAACTGTGACTGGTCGTTTACATGTCTCAGTCGCTTCACATGCAAGCAGGCGATTCTCAGCGCCCTCAAGAAACAAATTAGCCAAAGGGGAAAATGTATCGGCCAATGCGATGTCCTTTAGTGGCCCAGCCAGAGCCTGCACCTGAACCCAATCGAACATCTCTGGAGAGACCTGAAAATGGCTGTCCACCGACAGTCCCCATTCAACCTGACAGAGCTTGAGAGGATCTGCATAGAAGAATGGCAGAAAATCCCCAAATTCAGGTGTGCAAAGCTTGTCGCATCATACCCAAAAAGACTTGAGGCTGTAATCGCTGCCAAAGGTGCTTCAACTAAGTAAGGGTTAAGGGTCTGAATACTTATGTGAATGTGATATTTCAGTTTTTTCTTTTTAATAAATTTGCAAAGTTATCAAAAATCTGGTTTATGGGGTATGGAGTGTAGATTGATACATGCACTGTATACATACAGCTTTGGAGACCACTGCAAAATTATTACTGATAACATTTTGCCCAAATTCCAAATAAAATAATTTTTCAATTATTATTTGCAGAAAATTACAACTGGTCAAAATAACAAAAAAGATGTCGTGTTTTCAGACCTCAAAATAATACAAAGAAAACAATTTCATATTCATTTTTAAACAACACAATACTAATGTTTTAAGGAAGAGTTCAGAAATAAATATTTGGTGGAAGAACCCTGATAAACCATGGTTTAGAGCAAAACTCAGACAGCTTCGTCATGCCAAAGAGGATGCTTACTGAAGCGGGGATAAAATTTTGCATAATCAGGTCAAAAACACACTAAGGAAATTAAAGTGGCTAAAATAAGCTACTCTGAGAAGCTGAAAAACAAGTTTTTAGCTAACAACCCTGCATCAGTGTGGAGAGGCCTGAAAGACATTACTAACTTCAAGACACCATCCCCCAACACTGTAGTGAATCAACCGTTGGCTGATGACCTGAATGTGTTTTACTGTAGATTTGAAAAGCCCAGTCACCCCACACCTACTCTGACCTTAACTTCATACAAACACCAACACCTCCTGTAACCACCCTCCTCCCAACATGGGATTGCATCATATCCTGCAACATCTGAACAGACCAGGGACATATGCAAGGATCCTTTTTGTGGACTTTAGTTTGGCTTTCAACACCATCATTCCAGCTCTCCTATGGAATAAATTAACCCAGCTCTCTGTTCCCACGTCTATCTGTCAGTGGATCGCCAGCTTTCTGACCGATAGGCAGCACATGCACAATCAGCACTGGTGCCCCCCAGGGATGTGTGCTTTCCACACTACTCTTCTCCCTGTATACCAACAACTGCACCACCAAGGACCTCTCTGTCAAGCTCCTGAAGTTTGCAGATGACTACTTTTATCGGCCTCATCCAAGATGACACCCCAACATTGACCCCGCTCAGCATTCTAAACGGCACTGTGGCAGCAGTGGAGTCATTCAGGTTCCTGGGCATTACCATCTCACAGGACCTGAAGTGGGAGACCCACAATGACTCACTGATTGTGAAAAAGGCCCAGCTGAGGTTGTACTTCCTTCACCAGTTGAGGAAGTTCAACCTGCCACAGGTGCTGCTAATTCAGTTCTACACAGCAGTCATTGAGTCTGTCCTCTGCACTTCAATAACTGTCTGGTTTGGTTCAGCAATGAAATCAGACATCAGAAGGCTACAAAGGACAATTTGGACTGCTGAGCAGATTATTGGTTGCCCCCTGCCCTCCCTTAAAAAAACGGTACGCTTCCAGAGTGAGGAAAAGGGTTTTAAAAATCATTCTGGACCCCACTCACCCTGCCCACTATCAGTTGCCTTCTGGCCGGCGCTACAGAGCTCTGAGTACCAGAACCGTCAGGCACAAGAACAGTTTTTCGCTCATGCTATCCATCTTGTGAACAGTTAAAACTGCCCCATTGTGCAGTAATTATGTGCAATACACAGCTTAGTCAATTATATTTTTTTAACATATCCTACCTCTTCTGCATTACTTTCCCTTGCACTGTATATAACAGATTTATATTTGTACCTACAAACATTAATTAATTGATTTCCAATCACAGCTTTCGTGCGTCTTTGCATGCTCTGCACTAGTCTTTCACATTGCTGTTGGGTGACTTTATGCCACTCCTGGTGCAAAAATTCAAGCAGCTCTGCTTTGTTTGATGGCTTGTGACCATCCATCTTCATCTTGATCACATTCCAGAGGTTTTCAATGGGGTTCAGGTCTGGAGATTGGGCTGGCCGTGACAGAGTCTTGATCTGGTGCTCCTCCATCCACACCTTGATTGACCTGGCTGTGTGGCATGGAGCATTGTCCTGCTGGAAAAAAACAATCCTCAGATTTGGAGAACATTGTCAGAGCAGAAGGTTTTCTTCCATGATAACCTTGTATGTGGCTTGATTCATGCGTCCTTCACAATTCACAACTGATTTGTCTTTGTGAAGGACACATGAATCAAGCCACATACGAGGTAATCCTGGAAGAAAACTTGCTTCCTTCTGCTCTGACAATGTTTCCCAAGTCAGAGGATTGGATTTTCCAGCAGGACAATGTTCCATGCCACACGATCAGGTCAGTCAAGGTGTGGATGGAGGACCACCGAATCAAGACCCTGTAATGGCCAGCCAATCTCCAGAAATGTTGTCAGTACTTTAAAATGAACAAAAAATGTTCATTTTACACAAACACATACCTATAAATAGCAAATCCAGAGAAACTGGTAATTGTGCAGTGGTCTCTTAATTTTTTCCAGAGCTGTATATTTGGTAATACTGTATGGATTTTTTTTTTTAAGACATATACCATGGTAATGCCATGGTATACTTTTAAGCACCTTTAAGGACCATGTGAATACAGAAATTGCAGAAGCACTATGGTAGCATGCTTATTGGCCATAACGCTTTCTCAGATATCTGTGCCATCTTTGTTTACTGTGGAATGTTATGAATCTTCAAGCATGCATGCTTGCAGCTTTCATCACACAGCCTCTGTTTTGTCTTCAACATCAACTGCTCAATCCGTCCATAATCTAAGGAGGAGAGAAGGTGCTGAAAATGCATGTCACAGCATTGCACTGCCCCACTTCTCATTATCTAATCTCAGACCCGGGCCCCACACATGTGACAGAGTGTTTGCGGATTTGTGTGATGGCGAGTATGTGTGTATCTGTATGACAAGTACGGTGGCCGTAAAGTGCAAAACAAAACAACAAATCTAAAAACACAACGGCGAATCCAAAAACAAAATAACAATTCTGAAACACAACAGCAAATCCAAAAACACAACAGCAATTCAGTCGAAACGGAAAGGGTAGGTACCACAGCTTCTCACCTGATTGGCTGTGTGGAAAATACCTCCTTTCCTCAGGACTGGTTCTCTGCCCACTTGCACGATTATTTAAAAATTCATTCCAAATGCTCAATTACTGAAAATTGTGAGTGGTTTGTCACTCAGTAAAACAGTGATGGGACACTTTATAACAAAGAGAGCAAAAACAGCGAGCGGAAAAAGATAGTTTTAGGTACGATGTTCATCTACGGTGTGTAAGGCATCGTCTAAAATTCCACAAACTGTGCTAAAACGACAGTGTCCAAGCGTTCAGTCAACTGACTTGCATATTCTAACATAACAAACACCATTATTAAAGAAGCATTTTCACATTCTAAAGGTTGCAGTAGACTGCTGGTGTGATGGCTCACTTTCTACATTTGAAGCCAGCATGTCCAATTATGAGTACAGTGTTCAATTATTTTAGAAAACAAATTGCTGAAATTTTACCAAGTTATTATTTTTCATATTGGAAAGGTTGTAGAAGGCTGCTATTATACACTATATTGCCAAAAGTATTCGCTCATCTGCCTTTAGACGCATATGAACTTGAGTGACATCCCATTCTTAATCCATAGGGTTTAATATGACGTCGGCCCACCCTTTGCAGCTATAACAGCTTCAACTCTTCTGGGAAGGCTTTCCACAAGGTTTAGGAGTGTGTTTATGGGAATTTTTGACCATTCTTCCAGAAGCGCATTTGTGAGGTCAGACACTGATGTTGGACGAGAAGGCCTGGCTCGCAGTCTTCGCTCTAATTCATCCCAAAGATGCTCTATCAGGTTGAGGTCAGGACTCTGTGCAGGCCAGTCAAGTTCTTCCACACCAAACTCGCTCATCCATGTCTTTATGGACCTTGCTTTGTGCACTGGTGCGCAGTCATGTTGGAACAGGAAGGGGCCATCCCCAAACTGTTCCCACAAAGTTGGGAGCATGGAATTGTCCAAAATCTCTTGGTATGCTGAAGCATTCAGAGTTCCTTTCACTGGAACTAAGGGGCCAAGCCCAGCTCCTGAAAAACAACCCCACACCATAATACCCCCCCCCCACCAAACTTCACAGCTGGCACAATGCAGTCAGACAAGTACCGTTCTCCTGGCAACCGCCAAACCCAGACTCGTCCATCAGATTGCCAGATGGAGAAGCGTGATTCGTCACTCCAGAGAACGCGTCTCCACTGCTCTAGAGTCCAGTGGCGGCGTGCTTTACACCACTGCATCCGACGCTTTGCATTGCACTTGGTGATGTATGGCTTTGATGCAGCTGCTCGGCCATGGAAACCCATTCCATGAAGCTCTCTACGCACTGTTCTTGAGCTAATCTGAAGGCCACATGAACTTTGGAGGTCTGTAGCGATTGACTCTGCAGAAAGTTGGCGACCTCTGCGCACTATGCGCCTCAGCATCCGCTGACCCCGCTCTGTCATTTTACCTGGCCTACCGCTTCATGGCTGAGTTGCTGTCATTCCCAATCGCTTCCACTTTGTTATAATACCACGGACAGTTGACTGTGGAATATTTAGTAGCGAGGAAATTTCACGACTGGACTTGTTGCACAGGTGGCATCCTATCACAGTACCACAATGGAATTCACTGAGCTCCTGAGAGCGGCCCATTCTTTCACAAATGTTTGTAGAAGCAGTCTGCATGCCTAGGTGCTTCATTTCATACACCTGTGGCCATGGAAGTGATTGGAACACCTGAATTCAATTATTTGGATGGGTGAGCTAATACTTTTGGCAATATAGTGTATATGCTGACTTACTGTAGGTGAGAATTAAATTCTTTTTTTTAAATAATAATAATAATAAAACAATAAAAAAAGCAATGTACATTAGTCATTCATACCACTGGCAGCCCGCTACAACCTTTGTAATGTAAAAATTACATCTTGGTGAATTTTAGTGGTGTTTTTCTAAAATAATTGAACACTGTATCCGTTTAATTAGATATACTTGGGAAATCTAAACATTGACAGCAACTGGAACCTTTATAATTTAGATTTTTTTTATTTTTTATTTAAACAGCAGTGTTTTTTAAGTTAGAACATGCAAGTTGAATGAACGCTTGGATGCCACCAACGTTTTAGCGCAGTTTGTGGACTTTAAGACAGTCCCTTATGCACTAGATGAACCATGAGACCATAAACGAACATCGTACCTAAAACTAACTTTTCCCGCTCGCTGTTTTTACTCTCTGTGTAATACAGTTTCCTGTTACTGTTTTCCCTAGAGAGAAAACACTTCAAATGATTTAGTTTTTCAGTCAGTGACCTTTTGGCATGGATTTTGATATAATCAGTGAACCAATCCTGAAGAAAGGACTAGGTCTCATTCACACAGCCAATCAGGTGAGAAGCTATGCTACCTACCCTTTCCGTTTCGACTGAATTGCCGTTGTGCTTTCTGAAGTTCTATTGTGTTTTCTAACTTGTTGTTTTGTTTCTGGATTTGGTGTTGTGTTTTCTGATTTGCTGTTTGTTAGCAGATTTGCCATTGTGTTTTATTGTTTGTTTTTGTCTTTCTGAATTGTTATTTTTTATCTTTGGATTTGCCGTTGTGTATTTAGATTTGTTGTTTTGTTTTGCACTTCACGGCCACTGTAGTCAAGACCTGGGCTATTACAATGAATCATTAACATGAAGCAATAGTGCTGTGTAGTTAATCATGTCTGTTACATGACTGCTAGTCTGTTAACAGCAGAAGAATCCCATTCATAAAGTGCAAACTGCTCTCATGTGTGTGTTCAGTACTCAAAAACTCAACTGGTACATTTATAACGGCTACAAATTCACTGTGGTATTACCACAAAAATATGTCGTAGAAAAGACCATGGTAATACCATCGTATTTTGGATACTGCCATCACAATAATTCAGTTTTATTATTTAAGGTACTATATAGAGGTAGTCTGATATATATACCGGTTTTCCAGATGAATCTGTGCCGATAGTTGCTTTTTGGAACTATCGGTTATCGGCAAAAGTCTATGCCGATAGTTGCTGATAGCTTATTTTTATTTATTTATTTATTCAAATTTTTTGTTGTTCCTCGTCTGGTGACATAGGCTACTTATACACAAAACTCTTCATCTGGTGAATATTATAGGCTATAAAAAGCTTCATGTGGTAAATATTTACATACAGAGCATTGTAATGGAGCCAAGTCTCCATCATTTCAAAATAAGAGTCCTGTGTATTTCAGGCTTGTTTATAGTTAAAAGTCCCACATTATGCACCAAATCTGAATTTTTCTGGTTGTTATTATTAATTTTGGTTAATAAACTGCTTTTGGGATTGTATTCATTTTGGAGCCTCAATGTCTATGCCCTTTATAGTAAGGAAAGACTAATATTTTTTTTATCACTCTATACAGTAAATAAAAAAAAAATCTATTAGCCGATTAATCGGTTATCAGCCTTTTCTACCACCTTAGTTATCGGTATCTGCAAAATCCACTATTGGTTGACCTCTAGTACCTTACCATACCATGTATGTACCATTGTATATTTTTAAATAATTGTTTTTTTTACCAGCGATTCAATTACTGAACCATGATACTGCTACAGTACTTTATTTTTTATTTTTTTGAAAGTCTGTATGATTTTAAAATATCACACAGCAGGGCTGTCCCATGATGACAGATGTGGGCCACTAATACCAGTGATTATTGTTATAAATTAAATAATCTATTTATTTATTTATTTATTTCTACTTATTAATTAGTGGTGGTTAGTAAAGCAAATATTTGGGCTGCACAATTATGACATAAAATGTTTGTGTGGATTAATTGCCTTGATATTGTAATTGCAATTTTTTTACAGTAATGTAATTTACATTTAAGTACTTATAATTTGCGGGGCAACTGCATTCCATATTCTTTATGTATGCTACACATCCAAAACAAGCTGAGAACTGTGTTTCTGTATTATTTTATTGATTTATGGTTTATATGTCACATTGGCCCTCTTAGCAGCATTAGAAACAAAACTTTTATTCAAATATGGAATACATTATTCACAGAAAATTAGCAACAGACATGTTCATGATTGTTTACAAAATAAAAATAAAATAAAAAATAAAATGAAAAAAAAAATAAAAGTAAGTAGACCTAAAGTGGACTTTTTATGATTGTGGCAGTTGTAATTGTAATCTTGATATATATTTTTTAAAATAATCGTACAGCCTTTAGCCAGTATCATACTTACTTTTGCTCATACTTATGGGTTAGGGATTTTTTTTTTTTTTTTTTATAAATCCTGTAACTCATACTGCACTGTTTGTGCTAGTGCAGACATGAATTATATACAGTATCAAATCAAGTGGCTTGTTGAAGAGAAGTGTGCTATTACTTTTTTTTTTCTTCTAAGTAGTTTTGCCTGGTAGGGAATAAAGCTAATGGAGGGACCTGAGCCCTGAGGACCTGGGGCCGGTTGCACCAGCTATACACAGGGTTGGGGAGTAACGGAATACATGTAACGGGAATGCGTATTTAAAATACAAAATATAAGTAACTGTATTCCACTACAGTTACAATTTAAATCATTGGTAATTAGAATACAGTTACATTCAAAAAGTATTTTGATTACTGAAGAGATTACTTTGCATTTTATTGTCATTTGTTTCATTTAATATTTAGTCCTTTCAGATGGAAAAATGTATACATATAAATGATGTGATCCACAGTGCATTTGAACAGCGGTGAAACACTTTCTTATGATGTGTTACATTCATACGAGTAGACAGAGAAGTATGTCTGAAGTAAGTTTGGAGCAGAAGAAATAGAAATAAACCTTGTGTAAATTGTCAGCTTTACGCTAAGCTAAAATGCTATTTCTAGCCATTTTACATGCACATGTTACCAGGCACGATCATATTTTTTTATCAAGAAAATTCACGTTGGATCATAATTTCTTTTTTTCTAGTAAGACCTTTGATATTAGGGCAAAAATCATATTCTTGATAATAATTTTTGTATTGTTTTCCTGTAAAAATGTCTAAAAACCCTTAAAACAAGATCAATGTGATTAATCTTGTTTTAGAAATAACACTGCATAAGATATTTAGGTTTTTCAGAGAATGTATTTTTAACGTGTATTTTGTCTTACTGTACTGGCAGAGTTTTTATAGTCAAAACAAGTGAAAAAATCTATCAGTGCTGAAGAAGTAATCCAAAGTATTTAGAATACGTTACTGACCTTGAGTAATCTAATGGAATACGTTACAAATGACATTTTACAGCATGTATTCTGTAATCTGTAGTGGAATACATTTCAAAAGTAACCCTCCCAACCCTGGCTATACTTATAACTTAGCCAAGTTGTGGCGTAAATATGCCACAAAGTCACAATTTACGCACTATTAAATATTTGAGCATTGCACCATTAAATTTAGGTAGGACGTAACCCTATGTATAAACTAAATATTTACGGAAGACTCCGACCAGGAGTAACGAATGGAATAAAAAAGCAGACTGATATTTTATGACATCAAGGAGCTCATGTTTTGCATGACAGGCATCAATCTTTTCGACATACAGTATGATGTTGACGTTTACACTCGTTTACATTTACGAGGGAGAAAATCTTTTAAGCGGTTCTTCAGCATGAAACCGATCTAACGGTGCAGTTTTTAGGGTGCGTCGCCCGGTGTCAAGTTTCAACACATTCAAAATATATATAGGATATTAAAATGAATAAATGTCTGTTTTTCCAGCCTGTTGTATTAGTATTTATTTATCACCCCTTATTTTAGATACAATTCCTATATATTATTTACACAGGGAAAATATACTATTTATCAAATCTACTTTTATTACATATCGTATTTTAATGGGGATATCATTTATTACAGCTGACAGTTACGTGAACAAGCAAGGTTTGAAAATCAACAGTAACAAGATCAAATTGAAATTCACAGCTTTTTAACAATTCTGTGTACAAATTTGAAGGTTGTTTATTGGATTAATTCAGGTAAACGTCATATTATGCGACTACGCATCACTTTACAGAGAGCTTACGACCTACTAGTCAAGTCTTGCCGTAAGAACAGGTGGTGCAACTAAATTAAGCACTGACTTAGTTACAAACTATCTAGTAGTTACTAAGCCCTTAGTGTGAACTTTACGTCCCAAATTACGTAAGAACTTAAGCACAGCTGGTGCAGTCCTACCCAGAATATCATAGAGATTTGGGGGTTCGTTCATTTGACCGGGGCCGGTAAGAAAGCACTTAGTAATTTGCTAAAATGTGTCATAACGCCAGGCAAGCAACACTGACATTTACATCAGAAATGTTAATAGTACTCCATATACAGTATGTTCTGTAAGTATGAGTTTCAGGTTCAGTTGTGTAATGATCAGTGTGAATACAGATGGAGTGACAGATTTCACCCCTCAGTGAAGGCACGTCACCGCTACTCATTTAGCAAAACTGTCAATTTTGTCATATCAGCCACATCTTTTAAGGTCACTTCCTGTATGAGCTCACCTCAGTTGACTCAGACCCCTTCACAAGGCCTTGCACAACTTCCCCGTGACTTTCCCACCTTTATCTGTCACACGTTGACTATTTGAGCTTTGGTTAGGGCAA
This sequence comes from Myxocyprinus asiaticus, assembly GCF_019703515.2. Lineage (NCBI taxonomy): Eukaryota > Metazoa > Chordata > Actinopteri > Cypriniformes > Catostomidae > Myxocyprinus > Myxocyprinus asiaticus. The sequence continues at coordinate 11,231,484 of NC_059366.1, forward strand.
TATTTGCACTGTACTTTAATCTGCAGTACTGATCTAGACCTCATCTTGGTTATATAGAACTTATATAGAGCTCATCATGACTGCATAAGGGTTAATCCATCTCAAGTGGTCCAACATAGGTTGCTTGACCATTTTTAATTTTCCATTTTTTTTTATTTTTTTTAATTATTTGTAATTTTTTTTTGAGTGATTACCACTATGTATTGGTATTGCAAAACCACCAGTATTTTATTTTTATTTTAATTGGTTTAACCACGGTGGCTAACTTTGTGTCATGGCGCACAACAAATTTTGGTTATAAAGATGTTTTCAGAAACCTCAGAATTTCAGTTCAGGATGGTCCTAGCGGCATGGAACAAAAACTGATCTCTAGAGCACATTACAAGGTACATGTACATATATAAACATTTTACACATTCTTGTTCCTTAGACTTAGAACTTAAGTCCTATTGTAATGCTGCCATAAACATGGCCGCCGTGGCTGAACCAAGTAAAATAAAAATAAAAAACTGGTGGGACCACTCCAAATATTGGACCACTTCAGATGGACTGAGCCATAAACTTCTCTTTCCATCAAAACAAAAGTACTTTTGCAGTACTATGGTGCAGTGATAATACAGAATGATTAGCATTTTGACATACCATTTTTATAGATAGTCTGTTTCTGGGTGTTCTGGCTGACCAGCTAAACAACAACTTAACCAGGCTGAGAGACCAGTTGAACACCAGTTAACACCAGCCTTAGGCTTGTTTAAGGTGTTTGTTTCAGCAGGGTTGCATGGTAGTCCAATTTTCCTCATAGAATACAATGATATTTCCTTGGTACAGCTGCAAGAAAAACATGGTTAAAACAATGGTACATGTAAAAACAAAAACAAAAACAAAAAACACACACATGGTATTATTGTGGTACCATGTCCAAAACAAGCAACCATGGTACATCTGCAATATTTTTAGTATTTAATAAAATAGTAATGTTGCCAAGGTATTACCAGAGTCAAAATACATGGTAGTACCAAGATACATGTTTAAGAAGCCATGATAATAACATGGTACTTTTGTATATTTTAATGAATTATGTGTGTTTCTGTGTGTGTGTGTGTGTGTAATGTGCCTTCTCCACCATTAAATATTTTTTCTGTGCATAACACACACACTTAACCAGTTTCGACATGTGCCGTCTTGTGCTCCACTTAAGTGTGCACAGTGTTTAAATGATCTCCAAACCCTGACTGCGTGACTTGATTATTTTTCTTGCTAAGAGGCCAGGTAAAAGATGCCTCTTTTGCTTCATGAGGTTCAAGTCCAACCCAGTTCAGTCTGCAACATTTTTGTTGCCATCTAATCCTTATCTCATAGGAAGTGCACAGCTACACTGCATTCAGATCTGTTGTTCTATCAGAACGATAAGTGATTATCAGGACTATCTGTTATGAATAAGTGTTGCAAATGGTGAAACTTAGCAAGACGCGCTGTGTGTTTATGTATGGCCGGAGCCCAAATGAGGTTGCTTGCAAAACTGAGTCTTATCTCAGCTGTAAATCTACAATCTAACCCCGAGGACTTCCTACATAGACCTCCAGTCAAAATGAAGCACGGCGAAAACAAGTCTTACGAGCATGTTATCTGGCCGCGTGCCAATTGATTGTCTCACACCGAGTGTAGGATCTCACTGCAGTTGTGTATGAGTATTTGTTGGACTCTGCTCCATGCATGGGAGGTTCGCATATCTTTTTATTATGTGTGTTAGGGAGTGAAGTGATTTTTATTTTGAAGTAGGCCTAATGTGTGTTAGGTTGGAGGTGTGTGTGTGTGTTTAGGTGTACGTGCAAAAGGATGGGGAAGAAAACTAAGGAATGTGATGGGCTATTGTGAAATATGACATGTGCAGGGGCCTTCCTTCCTTTTAGCCTACAAGAAATCAATGGTAGAAATGTAGAGGAGGGGGCGTTTCTTCTCAGTTTTGTTACTCAGTTGGATCCCATTTTTGAAAGAGCTATCTAGAGAAACAGACTTCATGCCAACAGTGTTGGGGAGTAACTCACTTAAAGTAGTGAGGGTACTAACTTAACTAAGGGATAGCTCACCCTTTACTCACCCTCATGTTGTTCCAAACCCTTATGATTTACTTAGTTTCTTTAATCGAACACAAAAGGAGGTGTTAGACAGAATGTAAGGGACTGATGGCCACAGTCACAATTCACTTTCATTGTATGAAAAGAAAGAAAAGATGCAGTGAAAGATAACGGTGACTTCACTTTGGTGATTAAGATTCTAAAAGAGAGACCATATTACAGGAATATTCCGGGTTCAATACAAGTTAAGCTCAATCGTCAGCATTTGTGGCATAATGTTGATTACCACAAAAATAAATTTTGACTCGTCCCTCCTTTTCTTAAAAAAAAAAGCAAAATTCGAGGTGACAGTGAGGCACTTACAATGGAAGTGAATGGGGCCAATGTTTGGAGGGTTTAAAGGCAGAAATGTGAAGCTTACTGTTATCAAAGAGCACTTACAGTAATTATTTTAAGAATCATTTTATTATTTGAACTGTAAAGCTTTTTAAATTGTCTTGTGCTCTGAAAAAAAAAAAGAAAAATATATATATTTTTTTTTCTTTTTTTTTTCTGGAAATCAACATAATGCCACAAATGCTGTTGATTGAGCTTAACTTGTATTGAACCTGGAATATTACTTTAATGCATTATAGTTTACAGTAGTAACAATAACTAGTAACTATGGTATTTTGCCAGAAACTATGGTTACCATGGTAATTTTTTGTATGGGTAACTGCAAGCCATATCACTGTTTTTGTTACATTGTATTACATTAAACATGCTTGCTTAAAATGTTCACTCACTCTCTTAAATGAAGCAGAGGGAAGGCCAATTCATTGTAGATAACTGGTTCACTTGGAGACTTCATGTAAACAAATTGGTAAAAAAAAAAAAAAAAAAAAAACACAATTTAACACTTTGTACGTCATCTTGTTTGTATCTACACTCAAAATAATATAATATTTATTACAACAATTTCACAAAATTATATGAGGTTTAGTTCATTTTTGTTTCTGTTAAATATGATGGTGTTTTATTGAGTGATACCGGAAATGCTGTCACCCTAATTGAGATACTCATTGTTTTTGTGCTATATATATAGTATGTACTGCTGTGATTTAAATAGATTTTTTTCTCTGAATCTGTTATATATTCAAAAAGATATTGGCTGTCTTCTGTCTAGCTAACTACTTTTAACTACCAACTAACTACCAACATTTACTCTTTCTGTTTAGCATCTTCCTCCTGTCTGCCCCCGTTTATTTTCTTCTCTGTACACATTGCCAGTATCAAACAACCTCTCAAACTGATTTCCTCTCACATATAGTTGTGTAGGGGGAGCATTGTGCATTGTGTTATGAACGGTTGCCCTCGCCATGTTTCCGTAGGCTGCTCGGATAAGACCGTTTAAAAGGAAAGACCTAAAGACAGGGAGGAAACTGTGAGAAGAGAAAGTAATTGAAGTATTGCAGTGTTTTCAGCCTTCTAGACAAAGCTGGATTTATTGGCCTCTTCCTGCAACCTTGAGATGAGATGTTTGCTTTCTGTATCTTGGTACATTTTTGACCAAGATATAAGGGTTGCTTGACCGGCATAGGAGTGAGTGGCAGTTTCAGTGAAAGGAAACAGTCTTCTTGAAAACGTCTTCCTAGTACGGACACAAGCAGGCTCACTACTCACTTATATAAAAGCTCTGGTTTAGGTTCAGTAAATAAAATATGCATTCCTCTTCACAGTGTTACTGCTTGTACAGCTGAAAACAACTCGCTTCACAACTTGTTTTTGGTGCCCCTCTGTGGACATTACGTTCAGAAAATGAAGATCACACATGCCCATACGCCCAACAACACTTACCGCTTTGGCCACTGGGGGCAGTGTTTCGAATTTCGGTAAATGCAGATTTCGCTGTGAGATCAGTCTGGTAATTTCAACAACACTGACAGAATAAGTATCGATCAGTAGTTTTGCACTCTCTTGGTACCCCTGCCTCAAGAAAGGCGATTGTATGGATGGCTTCAGGAGGCCAGATCAGTCCAATCGGTCCCTCTCTCCATGATCGTGGTTTCCAGATTGTTCAGATTGATTTTTGTGCAACTAGTTGTAAAGTGGGTTAGTTCAACTGTTGGCAGTGTATTGGGCTAATGTGCTTGGCTTGATGTCTAATAATGGAATCTGGCATAGATTGCACAGTGAGTGCCTTTGTTTGCTTGTTTGACATGTTTTGTTTGGGCATTTACCGACTGACTTCCCGTTAGGAGGCTGTGGATTAGTGTGTATGTGTGTGCTCCATCTGTGTGAGTCTGGCGCTCTGTGGTGACCTTAAGACTGGAGGCAGCATTATCACCAGCTCATTAGGGTTATGTGGGGAATTTGATGATTTTTCAAAAACTCTGTGTGTGGTAATAGGCTTCTCGCATGTGTGCCCATGTGTGTTTTTTATTTATTTATTTTTATTTTTGTATTGTGTGTGGGTGAAAGCGAGAAAGTGAGTACTTCCACTGATTTATAAGTAGTGTGTCCCATGATCTGGATTCAAACTTGGATCAGATATGCATTAGTGTTTGTGAAAGTTTGAGTTGTTCAAGGGTATGGTATTTTATGCCCCTTAAACTAGCTAACCGCAGGTCAGAATGCAGGGCCCCCTTGATCAGGGAAGCAGTCCAGCAATCAAAAACCCAACCACAGTTACGCCAGGCAGCCGACTGCAGTGCTGCAGCACTAAAAACCAGATGCCTCCCTCCAGAAGTGTACACTAATATAATGTAGTCCTCCTACAGTGAGGAAAAGCACCAAGCATAAACTTAAAGCTTATATTTGCAAACAATAAGCATGAAGCATAGTGTAAACTATAAGACATCAACATTGGTGTTTTGTGGCTTTTAGTGTATGTCTGTTAGCTTTTGAAACCATCTATATGTAAGTGTACTGATAAAGGTTGACACAAAATGATATAGAACTTTGATATTAGACATACAGTACTGTGCAAAAGTTGTAGGTAGTTGTGAAAAGTGTTGTATAGTGAGGATGTTTTCAAAAATAATGCCATGAATAATTTTTATTTACCATTTAACTTCATACAAAGTGCAGCAAACAAACAAACTAAATAAATATTTGGTGTGACCACCCTATGCCTTTAAAACTGCACCAGTTGTCCAAGGTACACTTGCCATCCTACCATCTAAAGGCAAATGTTTTTTGTTAAACATCTAACGTGCCTAAGGGTGCTTTCACACTGGCAGTTCAGTTCGAAACAGAGCACGGTTCGCATGAAAAATTGGTAATGTGAAAGCTGTCATGCGGACTGGGTAGCGCACTGTGGTACCAAACCCGAGACTGTCTGTGTTCAGTTGCAGTGGAACTGTAGCGCGATTCACGTGAATGTGAAAGCAACTCGGACTCGGGTGCGCACTCCTTCAGGAAGTAACGTAACCTGCGCATGCGTTTTTCATTCCTGAAAGTCCCAAAAAAGTAATGACACCACAATGACATACAAGTACAATCAACACTCTGTCTGTCTGTCTGTCTGTCTGTCTGTCTCTCTCTCTCTCTCTCTCTCTCTCTCTCTCTCTCTCTCTCTATCTATCTTATAAATACTATTATAGGTTATAAATATAGAGTATAATAGGAGATGACAGTGGCAATAACTTCACCTTGGACATGAGCGTGAGTAAGCGTGCAGTGTAAACAAAGTTGCAAATCAGCTGTCTCAAAAAACGCCGTTTGCGAGTAGCAGCAAGCCGCCTTACCCTGGACATCTGATGAGTTAAGCCATGAATCGCACATATATGCAGTTGTCGTTCACTCTGCTGTGCATAATGGCACCAAAATAAAATAAATAAATAAATAAAAAGTATGATGAGTCGCGTTGTGTTCTCCATGCGTGTTTGTGATGACGTAAGATGAACGCAAATGGACCGGGGTTTGATAGAATCAAGTGAGTGTGAAACCAGACCAACGCTGGGGGGGCACCGGGAACAATCGCTCTCTGAATTGGACCGCAGCAAACATGCCCAGTGTGAAAGCCCCCTAAGACTTTTGTACAGTACTGTACATGTTTAAAATGAAAGGAATGTTCCGGGTTCAGTACAAGTTAAGCTCAATCGACAGCATTTGTGGCATAATGTTGATTACCACAAATTTATTTTGACCTCCTTTTCTTTGAAAAAAAAGCAATAATCTGGATTACAGTGAGGCGCTCACAATGGAAATGAATGGGGGCCAAAATTTGAACGTTAAATTACTCACTGTTTCAAAAGTACAGCCACGAGATGCAAACAATATATGTGTAAACAGGATTTTAGTGTGATAAAATCACTTACTAACCTTTTCTGTGTAAAGTTATAGCCAATTTTACAATTTTGTTGCTATGACAATGTAATGTCAACAAACATTAAAACCCTAAAATGACTGTGATACTTTACTGTTTAAATAATACATAATTTTTAATAGAACAATTAATGAAAGTGCTTTTATGAAATGATAAGCTTCACATTTCTACCTTTTAACCCTCCATAAATTGGCCACATTCACTTCCATTATAAGTGCCTCTGTAACCTCGATTTTTGCTTTTTTAAAAGAAAAGGAGGGGCGTATTGAAATTAATGTTTGTGGTAATCAACATTATGCCACAAATGCTAACGATTGAGCTTAATTTATATTGAACCCAGAACATTCCTTTAATAATATAAGGGCATCTCTACTATAGGTGATGAGTAAGTCCTTTTATGAACTCTTCATTTTCTCTCCCTCTCTCAGATGACAGTATTTCTGCAACGAGCACGTCAGATGTGCAGGACCGCCTGTCGTCTCTGGAGCTACGGGTGCAGCAGCAGGAAGATGAGCTGATGGTGATGAAGGCCGCACTGGCAGACGTGCTCCGACGTCTCACTCTGTCTGAAGACTCCGCGGCCACTGCCAAGAAACAGCAGAGCAGCAAAGGTAACCGAGCACTGCTGTGTGTGCGTCTGTCTCAGCCTCCAGTCATCCTCGAACTATTTACATGGAGGAAGTGTAGGAGGGAAGCCAGACCCGGATCTGTTAACAGTTTCAGTCCAGCCTTGACCCACAGCATACAACGTTTCCATGTGAATAGCAGCTGTGTGAATGCGTGTGTGATCTCTCTGTATGCTTTAGGGAAATTATTTTAATGTTTGACCATTAAAACCGACTTCACTTTGTTCCCTGTTTAACACACACCATATAAAGCACACAGACTTCCTCCCACGTTCTTTCTCTCTCTCTCACGCACACACGTCGGCATGCTGGAGTATGCAACAAACTTATACATAACTCGAAGGTGCAGTATGTCTTGTTTTTAAAGGGATAGTTCAGCCAAAAATGAAAATTCTCTCATCATTTACTCACCCTCATGCCATCCCAGAAGTGTATGACTTTCTTTCTTCTGCAGAACACAAACAAATGTTTTTAGAAGAATATCTCAGCTATAGGTTCATTCAATGCAAGTGAATATTGGCCAGAACTTTGAATCTTCAAAAAGCACAAAGTCAGCATAAAAGCAATCCATACAACTCCAGTAGTTAAATCCATGTCTTCGTAAGCAATATGATAGGTGTAGGTGAGAAACAGATCAATATTTAAGTCCTTTTTTACTATAAATTTTCACTTCTTTTGTTTTTGGTGATTCACATTCTTCATGCATATCGTCATCTACTGGGCAGGGACGAGAATTTATAGTAAAAATGAACTTAAATATTGATCTGTTTCTCACTCACACCTATCATATCGCTTCTGAAGACATTGATTTAAACACTGGAGTTGTTTTTAGGTGAACTGTTCCTTTATAGCACCATAAAAGCATCAAACAGTTGTACATACCACTTATTTCTAGTCTTCTAAAGCTATACAACAGCTTTACATAGATAATCTTCACTTCTGCCAAAGATTTCAAATCTCTTTTGTGGTTCAGTATGTTCAAACTTGCTATGCCGTGACTACTTACATTACTACTTTTATGGTAATTTTTATATTGCTTTGTTGAACTTGCCGTATAAATCAAAATCCACTTTCGCTGTATGGGAAAGAGCAATGCATTCTGCCTGTGTTTCACAGAAGAATGACATGGGTTTGGAAAGACACGAGGGTCCGTAAATGACTTTTGGGTGAACTATTCCCATAATGGGGTCATCTTTCTGATTTGTCGGATGTCTGTCTTCACACTCTCACACCTTAAAACTGAAGGTAAAGTACATGCACACCCATGCAAAACAAACATACTCAACTAGCGAGTAGAAGACTGAAGCGAATTAATTCTAGTTTATGGGTGGACAGGAGAGATTATAGAGGCAGAAAATCGTACACCTGCGTTATCTTACACTTGCGTCCATTCACTGCCCACTCTTTTCCCATTCCCTGTTGGATCTGTAAAACAATGGCAGATCTATTTGTGGGGAGAATATGAGTGAAAGTATTCACACCTGCAATTTGTTTCATTGGCAACTCCCACCCACCTGTGCTGGACTAAAGGTGCGGTCACACTACACTTTGTGTTCCATTCACTTCCATTCATGCTCATGTGAGCACGGGAGAGCGGGAACACAAGCATATTGTATACAGTATGTAGAAGTTCAAGTTTGGTGAACTCTGAGTGGCAAATTCGTATAGCAAAAAGACATTTGACAAATTGAGGATCTAAACGTCACGGATTGACGTCTTGGCTCAATACAAAGACTCCAAACTTCAAAGCGGCATGGTTTGCATTGTTGCAGGAAAGTGGAACTTACCATTTTGAATGTGTTGTATTATTATTAATTATATATACAAAAATAAGAATTGTTTTGAGTTCTGAAACTTACAGTATGTTTCCATAGTACAATGACCTCTTACATGTGAAAAGATGTCATGACCCCTTTAAGGCTGTGACTCCATATTCCTATCGCACTCATTTATATCGTTTCCCTCTCTTTTCCCTTGATCAATTCTCCATGCTAATGTCTTTCCTCAAGTCTCACTCTTTCCATTCAGGTCTCCTCCCAAACCTCAGTTTTTCCCTAATCAGCTGCTATCAGGAAGATATATGTGAAAAGGCTCAGACTGCCTTTAAAATTTACTAAGGAAAAGGGAAGCCCAGGCTGATTTTCAGAGTTGGTGGTTAATAATGTACATTGAAGTGGTGTTTAATTCTGTTCATTAGATGAAGCGTGCATCTGGTAAGAATTAAGGCTGTTTTTGAAGAATTCCATGTCGTTAATTTCTGACATTGGTTTAGTAAGGTGGACTGCTTTGTTTTGGCTGGTACTGAGGTGTATTTATTGCAGTTAAGAGTGTCTTCTTTCATACAGTATGAGGGTGTTTCTTCATCTGTGGGCACTCTTGGCCCTGTGGACACTTCGAAAACTCTCACTAGATTATTTAATTTGTCTACTGACAATGTCCAATGCATCACAGAAGAATTCTGTAATTTTTGTCATTTTTTTCTGGTAGTCATGGACATTTCCACCACAATGTAGTTTCCACCACATCTCAAGTTCTGTATTGTTTAATAGCATTCTGAAGTGAAAATGACAATTTGAATATTTTGAAATAAAATAACTGATTCCTTTGTCATGCTTATTCATTTTATGTACTAACACAATGAATGCATAATTTGACTAAGCTTGATTGGAAATTATTAAAAATTGTTAATAAAATTGTGTTTTGTTCAAGTTATATTTATCTACCTTTATTTTTCTTGTTCTCTTTTCTGACACTGTTGTCTCCTTGGTAACCAAGCAACCATGTAACATTTGAAAAACTATGTGGCAACATTTTTAAGTCTTAATTTTTGTAAAAATTAGGGCTGTCAATTTAACGTGTTAATTTAGTATATATTTAGTACTAAAATTAATTATATATATATATATATATATATATATATATATATATATATATATATATATATATATATATATATATATATATATATAAAACTCAATTAATCATGCCCCCGACCTGTATATACATTCCAAATAAGAATGTTCCTTCCATCAGAGCAGTTCCAGCTTGATGTACTAACTTGATGCAGCAGGGGGCAGTCAGTGCTCCAGCTCTACAAGCAACAGGCCTCGTCAATCCAATGAGCAGGCAGGCACTTTTGCGCACAAAGATAGCTGGACTGAGCTGGGATCTAGAGATGCATTTTTTTTAAAGTTTCAAACCACGTTCAGTTTGACAGAGTGTCCTAAAAACACAGTGCTTATGACTAGAGGTGCTGAAAACTAGTGCGACGCAATGCAACCAAAGTGAGTGGCTACAAAATCCTGTCAGTCAAATGAGTACATGGACCAAAAATTTAAAATAGAGCAGAGGGATGCAGGCTAATAGTAGGGTTAAGTTCATTGATATGGAAATGAAACAAACAGTATTTTGACTTTTAAAAACACTTTTTGGATTGTCAAAATGCTTTACTTGTCTGTTGCCACAATATACTGTATATGATGTTATCTACAGTGTTGGGTGTAATCCATTACTAAGTAAATAATTACTGTAATTAAATAAATTTTTCATTTAAAAAAGTAAAGTAATGGATTACTCTTAATTTTTTCAGTAATTTAATTATTTACTTCTGTTGTAATTGTGTTAAATACTGTATATTCTATAGAACAATTCTGTATAAAACAATAGTGAATTTAAAATGTAAATTAAACATCTAATGTTAAAATGTATGATTTCTAATTTAATGTAGCCCCCTTAAATTCTTTGGCCAGTTCATGAATAATTTATTTGATTTTATATGATTTATTTGAAAGAGTTAAAAGAACAATTTCATGTCTATCCTTGCATTTTTCATCTGGTCGAGGATGATACGGGTTTTAGAAAGTTATTAGTAATAAGTAATGCAATTACTTTTCAGACAGAGCAATTAGTACAGTAATCTAATTACACTTTAGAAGATGTAATTAGTAGTTAGTAATTAATTACTTTTTAAGAGTAACTTACCCAACACTGGTTATCTATTTGAATTGTCTGAAATGTGATATTTATTATATATTATATTTATAATTATTACATTCTAAACCATCTTTATTTAGTGGGACTTTGCGGTAAATATTGACATGCGATTAATTCAATTAATTAATCAGCTCATCTTTTAATTCATTTAATATAATGTAATCAATTGAGAGCTCTAATATTTATACAAATCTTAAAAAAAAAAAAAAAAAAAAAAAAGTAAACGGTCTTTGTTAAGATTATCATACTTTTAAACATTTCATAATTTGTATTTGTATAATGGCCTTTCATTGTTTAGTATTAAAAGTCTGGATCTGGTAAAGTCAAAGCATTGTAAAACTATAAAATTGAGAAAGAACAGACATTTGTTTCCTGGTTAAATAAAGGTTACTACTATAAATAAAATTTATTTAAAAATTAGCAAAAATAAAGAATGAAGGCTGTTTAAAAAAACAAAACATATATATATATATATATATATATATATATATATATATATATATATATATATATATATATATATATATATATATATCTACACATACATACATTACTTACATACATATATACAGTTGTGCTCAGAAGTTTGCATACCCTTGGAGAATTGGTAATATATGTACCATTTTTAAAGAAAACATGAGTGAGTAGGCAAAACACATTTCTTTTATTTCTTAAGGGATTCATATTAAACTGTAGGTTCTAACAGAATGGCACAATCATAAAACAAAACATGGCAACAAAGAAAAAAATGAAATGACCCCTGTTCAAAAGTCTGCATACAATTAGTTCTTAATACTGTGTATTGCCCCCTTTAGCATCAATGACAGCGTGCAGTCTTTTGTAATAGTTGTCTATGAGTCCCCAAATTCTTGCAGGTGGTATAGCTGCTCATTCGTCTTGGCAAAATGCCTCCAGGTCATGCAAAGTCTTTGGTCATCTTGCATGAACCGCACGTTTGAGATCTCCCCAGAGTGGCTCGATGATATTAAGGTCAGGAGACTGTGATGGCCACTCCAGAACCTTCACCTTTTTCTGCTGTAACCACTGGAGGGTCAACTTGGCCTTGTGCTTAGGGTCATTGTTGTGCTGGAAAGTCCAAGAGCGTCCCATGCGCAGTTTTCATGCAGAAGAATGCAAACTGTCTGCCAGTATTTTCTGATAACATGCTGCATTCATCTTGCCATCAATTTTCACAAGACTCCCCATGCCTTTAGAGCTCAACCCCCCCACCCCAAAAATAAATATCAGTGAGCCACCACCATGCTTCACAGTGGGGATGGTATTCTTTTCACTATAGGCCTTGTTGACCCCTCTCCAAACATAGCGCTTATGGTTGTGACCATAAAGCTCAATTTTGGTCTCGTCACTCCAAATTACAGAAGCTGTGAGGCGTGTCAAGGTGTTGTCAGGCATATTGTAACTGGGCTTTTTTGTGGCATTGTTCCAGTAAAGGCTTCTTTCTGGCAACTCGACCATGCAGCTAATTTTTGTTCAAGTATCGTCGTATTGTGCTCCTTGAAACAACCACGCCGTCTTTTTCCAGAGCAGCCTGTATTTCTCCTGTGGTTACCTGTGGGTTTTTCTTTGTATCCCGAACAATTCTACTGGCAGTTGTGGCTGAAATCTGTCTTGGTCTACCTGACCTTGGCTTGGTATCAAGAGATCCCCAAATTTTCCACTTCTTAATAAGTGATTGAACAGTACTGACTGGCATTTTCAAGGCTTTGGATATCTTTTTATATCCTTTTCCATCTTTATAAAGTTCTATTACCTTGTTACGCAGGTCTTTTGACAGTTCTTTTCTGCTTCCCATGGCTCAGTATCTAGCCTGCTCAGTGCATCCACGTGAGAGCTAACAAACTCATTGACTATTTATACACAGACACTAATTGCAATTTAAAAAGCCACAGGTGTGGGATGATGCATGATTTTTGCATGATCAGTCATATCTTCAAAATCAATGCCAAAATTTCACAATTTCTGCCAGGTATGCAAACTTTTGAGCACAACTGAGATATATATATTACACTGATCAGCCACAACATTAAAACCACCTGCCTAATATTGTGTAGGTCCCCCTCGTGTCGCCAAATCTGCGCCAACCCGCATCTCAGAATAGCATTCTGAGATGCTATTCTTCTCACCCCAATTGTACAGAGCGGTTATCTGAGTTACCATAGAATTTCAGTTTGAACCAGTTTGGCCATTCTCTGTTGACCTCTCTCATCAATAAGGTGTTTCCATCAACAGAACTGCCACTCACTGGATGTTTTTTATTTTTGGCACCATTCAGAGTAAATTCTAGAGACTGTTGTGCGTGAAAATCCCAGGAGATCTGCAGTTCCAGAAATACTTAAACCAGCCCATCTGGCACCAACAAGCATCCATGCGATTATTTAATCAGCCAATCGTGTGGCAGCAGTGTAGTGCATAAAATCATGCAGATACGGGTCAGGAGCTTCAGTTAATGTTCACGTCAACCATCAGAATGGGGAAAAAATTTGATCTCAGTGATTTGGACCATAGCGTAATTGTTGGTGCCAGATGGGCTGGTTTGAGTACTTCTGTAACTGCTGATCTCCTTGTTGATGAGAGAGGTCAACAGAGAATGGCCAGACTGGTTAGAACTGACAAAGTCTACGGTAACTCAGATAACCATTCTGTACAATTGGGGTGAGAAGAATAGAATCTCAGAATGCTATTCTGAGATGCGGGTTGGCGCTATTTTGGTGGCACAAGGGGGACCTACACAATATTAGGCAGGTGGTTTTAATGTTGTGGCTGATTGGTGTGTGTGTGTGTGTGTGTGTGTATGTGTGTATGTGTGTGTGTATGTATGTGTATATATATATATATATATATATATATATATATATATATATATATATATATATGAATACACACACACACCCAATGGACATAAAAGTTCCTGTGGTTGAATAAACACCTATTTTATATTCATTTTTTGAGTCTTGAATGTTATTTTAAGAATTACTTTACCCATAAGTAATTTATTGCTTTATTTCCAGTCTGAAAGTAATGGTGAATGCCTGTGGGTTGAGAACCGAGAAGCCATAGACAGGCTGCGGATAAAAGGCAGATATTTCCTTGGTTTCCTGTGTGAGTTAGGTCACATTAGGAGTCCCTGTGCGGCTCTACAGACTTGCACTCAGACACACACAAAATCACACATGCAGTACACAGGGATATGGTCACCTGATGCTTTAATGGTCAAACTTTCCAAACACACAAACATCTTCCCAGAGAATTTAGGTAGATTTTTATACATGCACTCAATTATATAAACACATACTCATTTTTAAACATTATCTTTTTTTTTCTTTTTTTTATGGCATTGAGGTTATTTACAGTCACGTATTACAGAGAAACAAATTTGAGAAAGAACAGACATTGGAGTGTCAAAGATTAAGATTCCTAAAAGAACAGTTCACCCAAAAATGAGAATTATTTATCCATTCTGCCTAAATTTTCCTTTTTTGTTCCACAAAAAATTAAGTAACACTGGTATGGAACAACACTAGGGTGGGTAAATTGACAGATGAACCACAGTGTTTCCCTTTATTATCACATTTCAAGCCATTACTACTGGACAACCAGGCTGTTTTCATTACTACTGCCCCCCCCCCCCCCCCCCCCCCACACACACACACACACATTGATTGAAGAAGTCAATGCAGATGACAGAAGTTTCATTTTTGGATGAACTATCCCTATAAGGATAACCAGCTAGCATGGGTTCACTTGAAGAAAATTTTAAATAATCAGAGAACTGGATGATTTGTGTTCAAATTTGATAGGGCACATCAATTACATTGTAATGAGAGGAAGACATGCCATTATTATCACCAGTAGCTTTTGAGGTTTGGAATATAGGACAATGTAGTGTTGTTGAAAAAAGGGCTTCAAACACCAATGCTCTCCACAGTCTGTTAAGGCCAGCCACACGCTGTGTGTGTTTTTGCTGTGGGCTAATGGAGCGTGAAGCTGAGCCATGTGGCACAGACATCGTGTCGTATCGAGATAATACACACACAGACATGTACCCTGGGGAGAAACAATTAATCAAATCTACCACGCAAGAATTGCAGGGTGAAGTAGCACAATAGTTACATCTCTCTCAAAAAGAAAACAGGGTCAAATAAAGTGACCAGTTATGAGCCAAGTATCTAAATCAGACCCTTCCACATGCAGAGTTTTAAATAGCATGGCTGATGCAAAGCATTGCAATCATGACACTGAATTGTAGCTTGAGAATACCATACCAAGCCCAAGGGGGCACCTTACTGTCTTCTGTAGCATTTTTAGTTGGACAACCACAACAAGGGCAAATGTTAGTTTGACGTGTGTGTGTGTGTGTGTGCCTCAACTATATTAGGGTTCAAATATCTGTGACTCTCATTTAATACAAAGTTTTAATTTTAGCAAATTATGTTATCAGCATAACAATTTGTGTAAAAAGTTGAAATTAAAGGTGTACAGGAATTTCCGAATGACAATCTCTGACCTTTTGTACAAAGAACTCAACGCAACATCAATGTAAAAAATGTGCTTAGTGACCTAGAAATAGTGCAGAATCTGAAATATTTGCTCTTCGTTTTGTCATTTTTTTTTTTTTTTTTCTCAAAATACTACAACTTTCCAGGTTTTAATGAAAAATCACATACAGTATTTTCAGTGTGGTCTCAGACTTTTGGTCCCCACTATGAACAGATATTTCATGTTAGACACCTAAAAGTATTTGGACATGATTCCCACTGTCGCACTCTGCAAGTGATTTGGTTTTTGAGATGTTGTATTTCTTAAGCATCAGTGGTAGACTAGTAAATCAGACCATTAATCCAGTTAGCTTGTCTGGAGACTGCCCTCTTTAATCTAGATGTTGTCCCCCTTTATACCAGCTTGTCAATCAATTTAATTGTCGTCTCTTGTTGTCTTGCTTCCCGCTTTGTCTAATGTCTCCTATGTCTCTTTGAAATTGTCTTGTACATTGTCTAATAAAAATATCAATACATGTAATGAATGGTAGCAAATGGGTCATTTTTTTTTTTACTTTTTTTTTTTTTTTTTTAATTTTTATATAGATGGACCCACAAAATAGTCCTTTTCAGTTAAGACTAAGGTTGATTGTTTGTCTCCTGCAGGTCAGACCCCGCTGCGTGAGGCTTATTCTATGTCCTGTATCGCCAATGGCAGTTCCAGCACCCGTAAATCTCACAGAGACGGCTCCACAGTTTCTGTAGCCAGGAAAGAGACACTGTCCTCTGCAGCCAAGAGGTACAAACTACCCAAATATGCAAATGATTTAGACAAGTTTAACCATTTAAACATCTGCATCCATTCTAACTTTGTCATAAATGAAGCCATTGTCACCTTAAATAACCCTATCATCTTTAGACTGTTGTATTGTGCCTATTTAAAGCCACATTTTGTTCTTATTGGAAACAATTTGTTAAAAGCCAGCCATAAAGTTTGAACTACTTTCAAAATCACATAATAAAGTTGTTATTATCACTGTTATTACATTTTTGCAATGCCAACATAACATTATTGTCTTTTCAGGATTTGGGTTGTTTTGTCCTGCCTGGAAAAAAAATGTGCTACATATCTTTTAATATTTATAATTGTGGTAGCACTCACTGATAGAATATGATACCCACCTTTTTAACAAATATGTTTTGGTGGTGTACAAATACATTGTTTGCTATTTCCTGTCAAAATGTGTCAGTGCCTACAGAGTGAAACTGTATGGTTCTGGAAGTAAAAATTACATTCATTTTCTCCATAGATAATTAGTATTTTAGCAATTATGTATAAACTTTTCAAGACAGACCTACCATAAGCTCCAAAGTTGTTAAGTGAGTCAAGTCAGTGTGATTTACACTTAAAAAAAAAAATAAATAAAAAAATAAAAAATGTTATGGGAAATTACAGTGCAGAACTACATTACCCATAATCCCTCAAGAGCAATCCACCAATCAGAGAATTTGCTGTTACCACGGAGATGAAAATCACACCAAACAAGCCTACTAGTGACCGCCCAATCCCATGAAGAATTGACATAAATCGAGCCAGTCTCACTATACTCTTAAAACTACTTATGTAATTGTATATAGTTTAATATTTTGCTATAAAATTTAAATATATTGTACTTTATAATTAAAATTAATGACTTGTAGTCAATAGTTTTATATGATATTGTCATTTTTTTATTGGTTTACATCATTCACAAAACAACATGAGATGAGTTGTTCATGTTCTCCAAAAAATGTTTATTACACACTTTTGGACATTTCCCTTTTTGTTTCAGAACACTTTTTGCTTAGAACCAAATGTTGTTGTGTTTTGCTTCATCTTGGAGCTGGTTAGTTTGGTTCAAGGATTAAACTATACAGTATATTTAACAATAATAAAAAAAAAATTCTATGGAGAAAATGAAAGAAAATATCAGATAATCTGAGCTAATCTGGGACGTCCATCTTTCTCAAAGACTTTTAAAGCGTGCTGTCTTCATTTTATTTATTTATTTATTTATTTTTTGTTCTACGCCATATAAAAGAGATATTGTGTTTATATGAATAATGTGTGGTGTTCTTTTAGCCTGAAGAAATATATTCAAGTTTACCCATAAATGTACATTTTAAATGTCTTTAACATTTTATACCTCAATATTGAGCCCCTCCGCTCCCCTAATGTGCATCAAGTCTTCCTCTGTTGACGTGCATGTTGTTTTTGCAGTGGTGGTGAGCGGAAAAAAGACAAGCCTCAGATGGAGGGGATCAAGGAGAAAGAAGAGCCGCCACAGGCTAACGATAAACCCCCCTCAACACCCAGCACCCCTCAGGCACCGTCCCCTTCCAGCAACCCCCCCTCCCCTCACCCCCCACCACCCCAAAGACAGACCTCGGAGAACAAGGGGTCAGCCTCAGCCAAAAGGTTCCTCCCAACAGCCATGCAGTTTTTGGCAACATCACCGTTTTGGCTATCAGCTTGCAGTGGTTTCGCAATGTATTGACTAAGAGCCAAGGGGCAGGGCAGGCACACTTCCTCAATTAATATTAAGCTCAATCGGCTTGTTGGAGAAACAAATTCTGCACAGAACCGATCACCAGTGAACACCCCCAGGTGCATGCCAGTTACAAATATGGTGTGATTTACTGCGGTGTCATGCTGGCGTATGTCAGAGTACGGCAGCAGTTTTTAGAGCCAGGCACCTCAGTTGCTCTCCACCAATTGCGCAAACTAAAAGCTTGACGTGAAAAGACTTACTGACATCACAGCTTAATGCTCGTTGGCTTATAACTTCAAAAAATCTTGTTCTCAGTTTTAAAATGTTAGTCGGTTAGTCCATAGTCCTTCATATAGTTTTTTAAATGTCTGTGACTTGTGTTTAAATCTTCACAAAACTCTGATAGGATGATTTCTGTATAGGTTTTTTCACATTTCTCAAGTTTTTTTTTTTTTTTTTTTTTTACTAAAAATGGATGAAAGATACAGCTTTTTGGGAATTAAATAATAGGAATACAGTGACCACTCATTATTGACCTGATACAATATGTCTAATGGCAACACATTGGATTTAACAGCTACAGCAAACGGCTGGATTTCTAGTAAATAATGCCTTAAATCTTTCAATCTTATTTCTTTAGAAAACGTAGAATGCATCAGATATGTTGTTTGGTCCACTTTTATAGTGCTTTTTGTGTGGGGGTGGGGGTGTGTGTGTGTGTGTGTGTGTGTGTCTTTTTGGAGCTTAATGGGTCCAGTCCTCATTTACTTTCATTAAATGGAAAAGGTCAATCTTGACAGAATTAAATTTTTGAAGTGAAATTATTTCTATTATGAATTATTATGTAAACAAATCCTTGCTTGCCTCCCGCGTTACCATCATATTAGACCCTACCAGGCCCGAACGATACCGTCAGATTTTAAGCCCGAACCCAAAATTGCTTACTATCTAATTTCTTCTCCTAGCAATTACTGTTGCAATAGGCTATATTTTATGTAAGCATATAGGCAACATTTGTATTTCATTACAGTACTGAAACGGTAAACATACATAGTTTTAACAAGGCACGGCAGCCCCTTGGTACACTAGAGCAGAAAGGGAAAAAATCATTGACTTACCATTTATTTAATGAAACTTCACTTGGTGCAGAACAATCTGGAATAATATGAAACAATGCAACAGTCCCCTCTATGCAGCCTGAACTTGTTTAGAATGTTGAATCTTTGTGACAACTGCGCTAAAAACAATCTAGATGCAGAGCAAAGAATGAAACAGAGCGCAGGTGTCTCAACATGCGTTTTTGACAATTTTAAGTTCTTTTTAACTTGACATGGTGTTTAAAATATGCTGGTCCTGTGCAAGACGCTGAAGAAAAAGCGAGATGCGGTGCAAATGTCAAAGACATTGTCCAGCATGTATTTAAACAATGGGAAAACAGAACAGACGCCCGCAAGATCACATACGGTGTGAACGGCCCCTAACTTCTCCGTTCGCGTTCGTCTGTGAGTTAGAGCGTGTGCGCGAATAAATTTCGGTAAGCATGTTTATTTTTTCATTAATTACAAACCCCGAACCTGACCCGAACCCAAAGTCCTACTTGAAAAACTGACCCGAACCTGGTCCGAATCCCGTCGGGTTCCATCGGGCCCCAGTCACATTGCAAACCTCTAGTTCAGACCCTTGGTGCTTGACTAACAAAACAAAATAATTGGGCTAACACATTAGCCCACGCATGCTACAATACCATTAACTGACCTTCTAGTCTGTACTTAATAACCCCAAAACTATCCTACTGAGTTATTCAAATTAGCCAAGCAAGCTATCCCATCCTATTAGCTAAAGAGATGTGGAAAACCA
This sequence comes from Myxocyprinus asiaticus, assembly GCF_019703515.2. NCBI lineage: Eukaryota > Metazoa > Chordata > Actinopteri > Cypriniformes > Catostomidae > Myxocyprinus > Myxocyprinus asiaticus. Next base: position 11,251,371 of record NC_059366.1, read on the forward strand.
AGCTTGACCTTAATGCCATTTCATGGTCCGATCCATGTTTGTTAGACAGCACAAGGAGCAGATTATTAGCCGGGGTCTGGCCACAGTATTAACATGGCATAGGCTGAATAGGAAATTGACAATTTGTAAATGCATAAAGAGCAGCAGAAATGTGACTGACCACTGGGCAAAATATTGTATTAGTCATATTATCTAGTGACAGATGAATTTGCAAAAAAAAAAAAAAAATACCATAGAGTTTGATTGGATGATTGCCCCTTTACCTCAACAAAGCATGGCAAGCATTTGCTCCTCCATTTTAAGTTAAGTCTATTTAATTTACCATCCAAACTGTAGACAATTACATGGTTAGTTAAATTTTAATATTTGCATTTAGCATATTTTGGTTAGAAAAAGCATCTGCAAAATGTCTTGTGTGAATGGAGACGGGGACAGTAAGGGTTTCACTTACACTAGCACAAGACTTTGGACATGCACAGTTTTTGCATGCCTCACTAGTGTCAGCTGTTGAGGGTGTTGTGGTTAGTACAGTGTGTTTTTGAAAAGTTTCCTCAGAAAGAACTGAAAAGGCAATTGCAGGTAGACCGCTTGCTAAAATGATGGAGAACCCCCACAAAAGGACTGTTGGTACTATCTTTGCAGAATCAATAAATAAATAGTTTAGACTAGCCTAAGGTGGTTAGCTGGTCTCCCAGCCCCCGAGACTAGCTTTATGCTTTTTTGCTTTTTTTTTTCCTTCTCCTCAGCAGGGTTGGTACAGTGATGGTAATAGATGGTAATATCCTGCTACTTCGATATATAGTATATATGGTACTGAATGATTAATATATTCATATACAGTTTTATTTATAAGACACCTTTCCTCAAAAACAATCATACATTTCTATTCTGGTCCAGGATGATTCATACTGGTTTGTGCTGCTTTAATGCTGGTCTAGTTGGTTTTCCAAGTCTTGCTGGTTAAGCTTGTTTGGAATCTTGGTGGGTCTACCAACACCAATGCATCCCATCCTGGGCACCAACATCCAAAACACAGTATATGTTGTCGAGCAGCTATGCTGGCCTTTTCAGCAGGGACTATAAGGCCAGAAACATACATAAACATGCATTCTTTAAACTTCAGTACTCAAGGGGTTGATGTAGTTACCTTCAAATGTCTGTGCCATTAAACTGTGTTTTTTTTTTTCTAGTAAGTTGCTATCAATATATTGACTTTGCCTTACCTACTCAGCAATATTCTCTTCAAACTGTTGCTCCGATATGACAGTAGTTGACTTGAAAGAGAAAACTCACCGTAGAAACAGACCATTCACACTCACAATGTCAACTGTAGCATCCCTTGTGGCAATGTTGAGAATTCAACTTGTACTTGCATTGTGTTTATCTCACATATTTTAGGAATTTACATCATTAAACCTATATCCCTTACAAGTGATCCCATATATAAAACCCAAGACAATTTTTCATATGTGGAAGTGTGTCTGCTCTGCCCCGGGGCACTATCCGTTCCCTCCCTGCTGTCTCACTTCCCTGTTCGCGAGGTTGGAGGTACTATGCAACTGCTCTGACTTACAGCCTTTGTGTGTATGCATTTGTACATTTTCGGATCACTCCTACTCAGACGTTCCTCTTTAGGGGCATGTTTTCTGCTGAGTCCTAAGTTGGGGGTTTAGTGTGGTGGAAACAGCTCAGGGCTAGTTACTAGTAACTGGAAGATTGTTGGTCCAAGGCCCGAGAAGAATCAAGAAGCAAGCCATGATCACAATTATGCACTTGAGCAAGGCACTTAACCCCAGGTTATATTTTTTATATACCTAGTAAATGGTGGCATAGTAGGGGTGGTCCTGGAAATCAAGTTTATTTTTGTACTGTTAACATTTCTTCTTGCGAACAGCTTTGTGTCAGGATTACACCTTTTTTTTTCTCTTTTTAAATCTCAAACATGTTTCTCAAACATGTAGATTACATCTACCTCCATGTTCTTTTTCTTTAGCTTTGCTGTGTGGCATCTGTTTCCTGAAACTCTCTCATGCAACTCACCAAAGGACTGGGTTTTAAGTTCTCAGATCTCCTGTGTGTACTAAACATTGATTGGTTTATGCTTTATCTGATGTGCCTTGCCTGGCATAATGTACTGTATATGCATGGATCTTTTACCTGAGAGACTGTGTACCCAAACTGTGACTTGTACTACTAAGGGGTGGCATTGCTTGTTTTCTGGCTTACATTTTTAAATTAACCAAAGAGGAGTGGTAATTTGTGTTTGGAGGATATGGGTAGAATTAGTTAGCCTTTGCAGTTCTAGCAAAGTAAACTCTATAATTGATGGCCAAAAGCAGTTTTTGTTTTTCAACTAAGAGGGAATATTAGAGCTAGATCAGTGATTCTCTAAAACAATTAGCCATGAGACACTGCTCATTACAGTGATTTTACCACAGTTGCCCAAAAATGAAAATTCTCTTATCATCTACTCACCCTCGTGCTATCCCAGAGGTCTGACTTTCTTCTGTGGAACACAAAAAAGATTTTTAGAAGAATATTTAATTTCTGTAGGTCCATATAATGCAAGTGAACGGTGACCAGAACTCAGAAGGTTCTAAAAGGAAATAAAGGCAGCATAAAAGTAATCCATGTGACTCCATATATTTTGAAATGATATGATAGGTGTGGGTGAGACATAGATCAATATTAATTCCTTTTATGATTTGAACATAAATATTTATCTGTTTCTCACCCAGCCCTTTTATATTACTTCAGAAGTCATGGATTTAACCACTGGAGTCATATGGATTACTTTTATGCTGCCTTTATGTCCCTTTTGGACTTTCAAAGCTCTGGTCACCATTCACTTGCATTGTGAGCACCAACAGAGCTGAAATATTATTTTAAAAATCTTTGTTTGTGTTTTGCAGAAGATAGAAAGTCATACACATCTGGGATGGCATGAGGGTGAGTAAATGATCAGAACATTTTCATTTTTGGGTGAACAATCCTTTTAAGAGGTGCTCTTCACTACCATCCAAACTGTAGACAATTACATGGATAGTTAAATTTTAATATTTGCATTTAGCATAGTTTTTTTTCCCCCTGCTGTCCACAACCCTATCAGAACAGACCTATCAGTGAAAACCACTGATATACTGTAGATTTACAGATTGTTCACCTCCAAGCTCACAATACCTCTCCTCTAAACTTAACCCTAAACTTTACCGTCTCCCCTAGACTTGTTTTCAGCCTCTCTGCTCTGGCTTCCTTTCTAAAAACGGAGTACGTCTCGGTTACCTACATAACCTTGGTTCCCTGAGATGAAGGGAACGAGACATTGCATGCTAACACATATTGGAGTGTCCTTCCACATGACCTAGTTGAAACCTCTCTACAATACGGCTTGCGTGTCTTTACCAGCGGCTTGCCGGCGACATTTGGCGGCGCTGAGGCAGCTGATGTGGGGTTTTTAGCCGGGCGCTGGACCGAGACTTAGCGGGAGATGAAGAGCTGTGCCTCTCACACAAGGAACACTTACGGAACGAGATCTTTAAAAAGACGCGAACACGTAATATACAATTGCTTTATAAGGATACACAACACCTGCCAAAGTGCTGCAGCGAATCGGGATGCTGAAGCAGCCCGTTCACCAGCGAAGCATCAAGCGGCGAGGCAGAGTGATGTTCGGCGGAACACTGCATGGGAGCGGAGAGTCTTCTTGTTGCCATGAAGATTCCGCCCGCTGACTCAAGTAGTCAACGGCGAAGCAGTAGAGGGCTTCTAGATGAGAGATGAGTTGTTGTCTTGAATGAAGAAAATTCTGAGGAATGGTGCTTGTTCACCTGCTTTTATAGCGGACAGCTTCGCGCCTAAAAGGGCGGGGCTCAAGCACCATTGCCATTATCAGAATATTGGCGTTATTGTAGAGAGGTTTCAACTAGGTTGTGTGGAAGGACACTCCCATATCCGTTAGCACGCAATGTCAAGTGTACTGAGCCATAAGGGAACTTACATGTTTTGCTTGTGTAATTTCTTGTCACCAGCAGGGGTAGCAGTGCAAAGCGCGGTGGAGGAATGGAACGTTCTCAGAGCAGTACATGGGACAGTGGGGATGAGAACAGGAATAAGCTGGTGAAAGCAGCCTCCACCTCCAAACTTCTGGCCAAAGTGGCGAAGAATGCCGAGAAGTAAGTGCAAAGCTCCTTCTGTCCCTTTTGTTCTATAATACCCACATAAGTCCACTTAAGTCATCCAAATGAAGAAACAAAAAAAATATTACAGCAGTTACATCCTGTCCTAACAAAATGTGATGCCTTAAAATTGCTACATTACCTCAGCCAACGGTGTAAGTTTTGGGGCAGGGCTACATTTTTGTCTGACCAATTGAAGATGTTGGGGGGGGGGGGGGGGACTCACTTTTGGTGTTGTTTTATCAATATTTGGATGTTTTTTTCTTTATATCCTCTTTAGACACAGAGATCCAGTCATAAGCCAAGGTAAAGTCTCATTTTGCCTTTTATACTGTATGTCCTTTAATGTTTCAGCATCATTTTTTTCCTTATGTGTTCCCTTTTCCTGTATTTCAAAGGTGCAATCAAAACTGATATGCCAAAAATGCCTTGTGCAATATATAAACTGTTAAATCTTAGTGAAAATCACATTTAATTTGCAATGTAAAATCTTCCGGAACATTTAAGCTTGGACCATGTTTCCAAGTGTTGAAACTTGTGTTTCATAAGTGCAAATAAAACAGGAGCGAGCATGATGCCACCTCTTATTAGTTGGCCTTGCACCAGGGTAAGATTAGCAATGACACTGAAAAATATTCTTCACATCGGGCTCATGCCAGTGGTCACGGGCCAAGCATGCCATGGAAAGACCTTATCTTGGGGCTGGATTTAGCCCTGGGCTGAGCAACACTTGCAAGTCAATTTAATCTTGGCAAAGATACATGCAACTACATTCCTGTGCCTTGTGGTTCCTCACTTGTTCCTTCAAACCTTTTTAATTATCACGCCCATCTTGAAACTGTTGACAGTCCTCTGTCATCATTGTTAAACCAATAGAGCTGAGCCTTGTCTGTTATTCCGTGTGTGTTTGTTGAGAGATTATTATTTCTGTCCCATAACCAGCTAAAATGTCAACCCGAGAAAAAAACAGTCAAGGTAAGGCCTTCCTCTCTGCAGGGCCCAAACCCGCCGAAAATGCGTTTACCCCTCCTTACCTGCTTCAGGCTGGACTATAAGCATCTCTTGCTTTAATTCCACTTTAATTCTCTGAATAACATGCTGATCAATCTGAAAGATCAATGATCGATCAATCACCTCTTCTGCTTTTTCTTCTATCTCTCTCTCTTTCTGCCACTTTGTTCCTTAAAATGGTAAATACAGTTTCAGTCCATTCCTCCCTGGAGGAATCAATCATTAGTTAGTCTCCATAGGGGTACAAATATGTTCCTAAAACAAGGGTACTAATATGAAAAAAATACTGTATTACAGTTGCATTATTTATCTTTATTTTAAATATCTTTATTAAATCTTTGTAATCCTAAAATAGACTATATTATATTAAGACACACTTGGCATACACACAGAGTACTTTTTTAAAAGAATGAATACTCTTAAGGAAGTAAACATCAGAATTTGGTGCTGCAGATTTGTATCGAGTTAAACTGCTTTTAATGGTTGTCTTCAGTCGAGACCGCAAATATTGTTCAGCAATAAACACTATTTTACACTATTAATGTTTTGTATCTGAAGATGGCATTCTTTTCATAACACTGGAGATGAGAGAAAACCCGAAATCTCTTTACCACCCTGATGTTTCTGCTTTACCCTTCTTTTCTTTATTAAATCACAGCTGAGTTTGGGCATCATCATCATCGCTCTAGCCTTTGCACTGTGCTTGACGCTTCAGGTTTTTTTTGTTTGCTTGGGTATTTGAGCTCAGAGCATGTAAGCTTTACTGACTCCTTCAACAGCTTCTGGGTTCTAACAAAATTAAGCTCTATAGGCAGCATTTGTGGCGTACTGTTGATTAACACAGACCATCATTTGAACTTGTTCCTCAGAAAAGCAAAAATCTCTGTTATGGCAACGCACATACAATAGAAGTAAATGGGGGATCTAAAAGCAGAAAAGCCAAAATTATAATTGTGTTGCAGCACGTACTTTAAATGAATTTTTCTGTAAAAAACGAATTATTATTTGAGCTGTAAACAAGTGGAAAATGTCCTTTTTGTGGGTGGAAAAGGATATACTGCATATACTGTAGGTAGATGAACTTCTGGTTTTGCGTTACTGGCGTAGATTCTGTGAGTTGGCTCCATGTATACAGTCTCTTTCTGGCATTCTTGGGTGTATCATGTGAAAGTTGCTGGGTTTACTTGCTTTACATGGTCATGATATTGAAGTTTGATTATTGTAACTTCATTGAAAGTGCCTTGCTTGTTACTGTGATTTTTGCTTCGTTCTTTTTTTTTTTTTTTTTTTTTAAACTGTGGAACCGTTTCGAAAAGTATGCCACAAATGCATGTAATTCACAGTAACCAATAAAGGCCTTGTTTTAGATATACTAATGTTTTGTACACTGGCTTACCAGCTGAGGCATACTACAACTGTTAATGAATTAATTTCTTCATCAGAACAAAAGGTACCACTCGCTTTCTGACCTTTCACCTTTGATCTCTCCACAGAGGGAGATTATATCAAAATGTTCATGCGAGGACGACCCATCACAATGTTCATTCCATCAGATGTGGAGAATTACGATGATGTCCGCACCGAACTTCCACCAGAGAGACTCAAGCTGGAGTGGGTGTATCCTTTCTAACATACTGTGCCTCGGCACATTGTAATAGTATGTCTGCATTTTTAAATATGTTTTATTTAAATAGCACATTTCCATGCTTTACATAGGCATAATAAAGAAAATGAGAAAAGTCTCAAATAATTTAAGAACATAGACATTAATTAGAAATAAATTATTATAAAATGTATTACAATTAATCATAAGGGGAAAATATATAATATTTACTAAAATATTATATACAAAATTAAATTACAATGCAACATATCGATAAAGAAATTACAAAGAAAATTCTAAAATTAATTTCCTTTTTTTTTCAATTAAAAATGTCCATTTAAATTATTATGCTTAAAATGTCATTTGTAATGAAAGATTTTGTATTTAAGTTATTTTAAGTTTATATTAAGCTATTTTAAGATAATTTAGCTTTTTCATTTTGTCTTGCCTGTTTTCTCCTTGACTCAGTCATGCAGATATGGTTACAGGGGACGCGACTGCCGTGCAAATGTGTACTTGCTCCCTACTGGGGAGATTGTATATTTCATCGCCTCTGTGGTCGTGCTCTTTAACTATGAGGAGCGGACACAGCGCCACTACTTGGGACACACTGACTGTGTCAAATGGTGAGAATCATTTCAGATGTACGCCCTGCTCATTCTCACAAAGGCCATCTGAGCTGTGCTCTCCCTAAACAGGCTTATGCCTGTGGCTAGAGAATGAAAATGACAGGACATGTCCTCTGTGAGCCCTGCACAAAACCAAATGAGCTGGTGTGATAATAGAGGCTTAAGAGTAAGCACACAGTCACCACAGTGTAAAAAAAAAATACAAAAATATCCAGTTAAATTTACTGTGCAAAAATGGCAGCTGTGGTTGCCAGAAATTCTCTTAAAAACAAAATATGGTGACTTTGCTTCAGGTTTGTCATTAGCTATGTTTTCATTCAAGCTGCGAATTTGATTTATGCGAAAAATCCTAATATTGCAAAAACAATGTGCGAATTAAGCCACGTTTCCATCTCATGTGTTCAAAAGTACAAAATCGTCACTTCCGGAGAAATTGTAGCCACTGTGACTCTTTTAGTAATAAAATACTTGTGGTTTAGAACACACATACAAAACACTCTAAAGAACTTGGCTCATGTCTGGGAGCAACAGCACGTCACACAGTTCTGGGAACACTTTGTGTGTGCGTTCCGCCATCCTAACATCTTTACCGTTCGGATATATAATATATTTTTCAAGGAACCAGAGCAGCATTTCAGATGCGATGACTGGTCCACTGGTTAGTCCAGTTATGAACGAGTTATTCAGTCACATGACTTTTTTTTTTTTTAATGCACATCTTGTATTCCTAATAAATTTAATAGGTGTTTATTCTGTAAATGTGTTTCCATTATAATTTATATGCATTTATTCTTATCGAATAAAAAAGTAATACACCTCAAGTGAGCGTATACATTTTTGATGTGTATTTTAGAGATTTTATTCGCATCTTGAGGTTTCCATCCAGCAGTTGTTATATGACTAATTACTTTGGACACCCAGGTATACTGGTATCTGTATGATAACTGTATCATTAACTGATAAAATGTTTAATGAAACAACCACACCATCTTTTTCCAGAGCAGCCTGTATTTCTCATGAGGTTACCTGTGGGTTTTTCTTTTTATCCCGAACAATTCTTCTTGCAGTTGTGGCTGAAATCTTTCTTGGTCTACCTGACCTTGGCTTTGTATCAAGAGATCCCCAAATTTTCCACTTCTTAATAAGTGGTTGAACAGTACTGACTGGCATTTTCAAGGCTTTGGATATCTTTTTATATCCTTTTCCATCTTTATAAAGTTCCATTACCTTGTTACGCAGGTCTTTTGACAGTTCTTTTCTGCTCCCCATGGCTCAGTATCTAGCCTGCTCAGTGCATCCACGTGAGAGCTAACAAACTCATTGACTACTTATACACAGACACTAATTGCAATTTAAAAAGCCACAGGTGTGGGAAATTAACCTTTAATTGCCATTTAAACCTGTGTGTGTCACCTTGTGTGTCTGTAACAAGGCCAAACATTCAAGGGTATGTAAACTTTTGATCAGGGCCATTTGGGTGATTTCTGTTATCATTATGATTTAAAAAGGAGCCAAACAACTATGTGATAATAAATGGCTTCGTATGATCACTATCCTTAAATAAAAGACAGTTTTTTTTTTTGCATGATCAGTCATATATTTTCAAAATCAATGCCAAAATTTCACAATTTCTGCCAGGGTATGCAAACTTTTATGCACAACTGTATATTGATATTTACCATAATAATACATACATATAAATTAGAAGGCCACATGATGACTTAAACGTCATCAGAAATGGCACAATGTTACCCACACAAAGACAACAACATCAGGGTAAAACACATGATTCTAAAATAATCCCTTAAACAATAACTCAAAAACATAAAATGTAACATAAAACAACATAATGTGCATAACTGATTTCAAAATAATGAGAAGAATATCTATTGAAATCAAATCAAATTGTACCCTTCTCACAGGGGCTTCTTTGAACATATTTTTACTGTTTTAGGCCCTTTTATAGGCCTTTTTAAGGCCTTGAGTGCATTATTGCTTTTGGAAAATGGTAACTACATAATAACAACATTAATGACATGTTTTCTATTAAAACATTATTTTACTATGCAAATTCAGTAAGTGGCATCATTCCACTAGAAGATATAATTTCTGTCTCTATGGGTGCTGCATAGTAATATGGTGTTTTGCATCACAGCTGTTCATATTTTGTGTATTTATCATGGATGGACCGCTGACCAATCAGCATCTATGATCTAGATATTCATTATAATTTATTTTTCAAATTGTTAAACACATGGATCAGAAAAGGTGTACTGTCACATCAAGCGTAAATAACAGACTGGTTGCCTTATCTTTATTTGTCTCTTGTAGTCTTGCTGTTCACCCAGATAAAATCCGCATTGCCACAGGACAGATTGCAGGAGTGGATAAGGATGGCAGGGTGAGTTTTACTAATATAACTTGTATGTGAGATGACACAAACCTGTGTTTGTTTTAATTCAGTGAACAGAAGGTATTTTACTTTTTTTTTTTTTTTTTTTAATCTCTCCTCTGGCCATGGCAAATTATCTATTACATTTTTGGTTGATTAATTTTCTGTTTTCTGAGGTGTAGCAATTAGTAACAGGCTACAACATTGATAGTCTTATAACTACAGTAAATTGGAGTTACAAGTGGCTCATAGACTGCAATTAACAATTATGTTACTGCTTTTTGACCTTTCAGTACAAGTTTATTTGATCATGCCATTTACTCAATTATTAGGAAGCATTTAAGGTTTAAAGAGCACCTATTATGGTTTTTAAACGTGCCTAATTTTGTTTTAAAGGTCTCATACAATAGATTTACATGCATCCAAGGTCAAAAAACACTTTAATTTGCTCATAATTTTAATTGCAGCATTACCTTTTTTTCCCAGTGTCAAAAACGACTCGTTCAATGATCCGTTCTAAAGGATTCATTCTAAACTCCTCCTTTCAGAGAGCCTACTCTGCTCTGATTGGTCAGATGTCCCAGTCTGTTGTGATTGGTCTACCGCTTAGTGTAGTGTTTGAGGGCGGGTCAAAGCTGTTCGTGAGCAGCCAGTGAAGACCAGAGGCGGGTTTTTTGTTACCAAATTACGTAGGTTAGTACAGGAAGTAAGTCTGGAATTACTAACGACTTGTTTCAGGTGTTCAGAATCGGTTCTTTCTTTTGGGAGTCAATAACTCCATTTGTCGTGCACTTTGATTTTTGAAACTTTACAGACCTTTTTACATTCACAAACAGCTATATAACACACTACATGAAAGGTAATATTTGAAAAACCATAATAGTTGCTCTTAATGTTTTTTTTTTTTTTTTTTTCTCTTGTATTCAGGGACCTGTTAAACCACTTTATTTTCAAACACTGTGCATCTTTGGCTTTTGATATGCAAAACAATAGATTAGAACCAAGAATAACTGGCTAGATTCTATTCTGCTTTGACAAAAGAACAGTGTGTCTTAAAAGTGCAAGATCAAACATACAGTATTTAGCTTGAATTTATTATTATTATTTTTTTTTTTTTTTAACTTTCACTTTCAATCACTGTAAAACAAAACTTGAATCGGTAACACTTACTTTTGTTTGCATATGTTTACATAAGTGGATACATAATAATTATAATAATAACAAACAACATTTACTTATTTTGTGGAGTGATTACACCTGTTACAATAACGTGCACTGTAACATAAAGAGTTAATCTTTGATCATAAGATAACAAAGCTACAATATGTTTAGCAATAAAAAAATGACATCAGAAGGAATGTAATGCATCTATTTTTACATTTTGTTTTCTGATAATACTTGTTTTAGATATGTGTTATTTTTCTACAATGTTGCGTGTTGAACTTTATCCTTATAACTATTTTGTGTATTTTTTAAAAAGTTTTTCTGGAAATTGCCTGTAAAAATATAACATTCCTCTCATTTTAATTGTGTTTTTCTTTCTTTCCCCCTGCATTCTCATCTTTCTGTGATGTTTGCAGCCGCTTCAGCCTCATGTGAGAGTGTGGGACTCTGTCAGTTTGTCCACTCTGCAGATTATCGGTCTCGGTACCTTTGAGAGAGGAGTAGGATCCCTCGCTTTCTCTAAAGCCGTGAGTCTTCTGTCTCTGTCCTTCAGCTGTAAAGCTGAAATCTTTGGAATGCTAACACAGTGCCTACTAAATACTTCAGTCAAAACTGTTTACTACATACTATATTTTAAAAAATGGTATGTGAAATGATATGCAGCGAAAAATGTTTTAAGTTGCAGTAATTGTAGTCACTGGACCCTCTTGTTGCACTATTACTTCAGAAAGATGTTTAATTATGAAATGAATAAATGAAATGGTAGAAAAGAAATATAGTAATTTAGCTTTTTTTTTTTTTTTTTTATCCAGTTTTGTGTAAAAAATGTCCAATCAAAAAATGAATCTCACAAATGAGTCTCAGTATGTGAAGACCATGGTCAGTGCTGTTTTCAGTTCGTATGTCAAAGGTTGAGTCATTTGCATTGCAGTGTGAATTACAGTATCCCACACAGTGTGCTCTGGTTGTATACTGCAAATTTTAGCCAATAAAGTAGATCATCTGAGTATTCCATGCACACTTAGTGCTACATTGTGTGTGTGTGTGTGTGGGCGGTTTGGGTTGTTTACGAGGACATTTTTTTTTTAGGTTACAAACTGGTAATTACCAGTTCATAAGGGTATTATGCTATAAATGTGGCTTATGAGGACATTTCTAGTGTCCCCATAATTCAAATCGCTTAAAAAACATACTAAATGATGTTTTATTGAAAATGTAAAAATGCAAAAAGTTTTTTGTTTAGGGGTAGGGTTAGGGTTAGGGGATAGAATCTATAGTTTGTACAGTAGAAAAATCATTATCTCTATGGAGAGTCCTCATAATGATAACTGCACCAACATGTGTATGTGTGTGTATGTGGGGGGGGTTAATCTAGTGGGCCATAGTGCTACTGTATCGGTTAAGTGTAAAATGTCTGATTGAGACTGTTCAGCCTGAGATTACTGTTCCTCATCTCTCACCCATTCTCTCTCACACACACAACACACACACAAACTTAAGTAAGACTGAATACAGCAATGACAGCATCCTAAACATGGTATTTATGCATAATACAGTCTTACATCTGGATTTACACTAGTAGTCTCTTTGTGTTCATTGTAAAAGTCCTTGTGTCATATAGATAGATAGATAGAGGGATTGCTTTAAATGAAACAGAAGAAGCCTAAAATGTTATAGCAGGGCTAAAGAATGTGGTCTGGTTAAAAGTGTAATAATTTTAAACAATCATTTTTAAGTATAGTCACTGGAAAAAAGAATAGTCTGGAAAATGTTGTGCACATCCATTTCCTGTACAGTTTCAGTAAGCAGCATTGTTACAATAATGAATTGTGATACTCTCTCTTTCTGTGTGTGTGTGTGTGTGTGTGTGTGTGTGTGTGTGTGTGTGTGTGTAGGACTCAGGCACTCACCTCAGTGTAATTGATGACTCTAACGAGCACATGCTCACTGTGTGGGACTGGCAGAAGAAATCAAAAATCGCTGAGATTAAGGTAAGTGCACACACTCCTTTTTATTCATCCCATTCCTCTTTTCACACATGTTAAAACTCTTTTATTTTAACTTCATTTATTTCTTCTTTTCATATTCAACTTCTTTTCCTTGCCTTATTTCCTTCTCCTTATCCTGCCATCTTTGAAAGTGTTTTTTCATCTTATTTATTTTCACATGTTGCGCCAAGTCGTCTGTCCCTTTCTCTGTTTCATAGTATTCCTTCCTCTCCACAGCTTCCTCTTGTGCTTTCTCTTCTCTCTCTGTTCTTCATGTAATGGTTTTATCAATGTTTTTAGACCACTAATGAAGTGGTGTTAGCGGTGGAGTTTCACCCCACTGATGCCAACACTATTGTCACTTGTGGAAAGTCCCACATCTTCTTCTGGACCTGGAGCGGATCCTCACTGGCCCGTAAACAAGGCATCTTTGGTGTAAGGACACACACACACACACACACACACTTGTATATCTCATATCACTTTGCTATTTTAAAGCAATAAACCGTGTCGGATGGGTCCCAGTCATTCGAAAAGAGAACCTATTGCCCACCCTAAAAGTCAAAATGCCCCTCAAAAGATCGCATCCTAGTACCAGCCCTGCTAGTTACGCTAGACTGTTTGACCCACAAAATACAGGCTTGTACAGAGTTAGTCCAATCTGACTTTACATTCTTTCCTTCTGTGTCTGTGTGACAGAAATATGAGAAGCCCAAGTTTGTGCAGTGTTTGGCCTTCCTCAATAATGGAGATATCCTGACCGGGGACTCGGGAGGAGTCCTGCTGATATGGACCCGCAGCACAGCTGAACCAGCACCAGGAAAAGGACCGAAAGGTAGACACATCTCACACACATCTCGCACACATATGGCCACACTATTAGCCCTGGCAACATGCTAGAGCCACATACCTTCACATTATCATTACTCACATGTTTCCATCATCACCAGCATTTAAAGGAATAGTTCACCCAAAAATGAAAATTCTCTCACCATTTGCTCACCCTCATGCCATCCCAGATGTGTATGACTTTCTTTATTCAGCCAAACACAAACAAAGATTTTTAGAAGAATATCTCAGTTCTGTATGTCTATACAATGCAAGTGAATGGGTGCCAACATTTTGAAGCTCCAAAATCCACACAAGGGCAACATAAAACTACTCGAGATGACTCTGGTGGTTAAATCCATTTCTTCTGAAGTGATATGATAGGTGTGGGTGAGAAACAGATAAATATTTTAATCCTTTTGCATTCGCTTTTACTTTCTCCTACTTTTGTTTTTGGCGATTCAAATTCTTCGTACATGTCATCCCCTGCTGGGCAGGGAGGAGAATTTATGACAAAAAAAATTCTCACCCAAACCTATCATATGGTGTCTGAACACATGGATTTAACCACCAGAGTCATATAGAATACTTTTATGCTCCCTTTATGTTGATTTTGGAGCTTCAAAATGTTGGCACCCATTCACTTGTATTGTACAGAGCTGAAATATTCTTCTAAAAATCTTAATTTGTGTTGAAGAAAGAAAGTCATGCACATCTGGGATGCTAGGAGGGTGAGTAAATCATGAGAGAATTTTTATTTTTGGGTGAACTATCCCTTTAATTACAGGGACTTTACTTTGGGACATTGATGGTATTAGATGGTAAAACCATGGCATTTTGATGTATATGTCTACCGTGGTGCTGCATGATTGCCACATTCACATGGTAATCCAAGGTACTTGAAAAAATATTATCATAGTACGTCCAAAAAAATAAATAGAAAAAATGGGTAGCACCTAGGGTTGTCAAAATACCAAATCTTCAATCCCCTAAAAAATGACACAGTTCTCGATAATGGTTTCCTAAACACTGTATTGTCTGTTTAGTTAGTCACAGAAGCTCTGTTTTGAGAGCAACAGAACAAGAAAGCAAATCTATCTTCTCAGCTGAGAAAGGACAGAATGAGAAACATCTAGAACCTAAAATGATGTGGTAAACATGAGGCAGAGAATGACTATGAATTCTTGGCAGTCCACGACTCTTGATGTGGGACTGAAACTGTGTGTTTGCATTTATGTGCATGTGTGTGTGTGTAGAAGTTGACAGATAGTTTTGTCTCTGTTGATCCTGGAGTGGTAATGGTTTTCACTGGCATGCTGCTGAACTGGATTGGCTGAACCACAGACTGAAACTCAGCCAACTCCTGCTCATTTATCACTCCTTTATTTACCCCCCTCACTGTGTGCATTACACTACTATGACATAACACCCCCTGCAGGACAGCACAACAACTACTACTGCCTGTCATAGAGCCCAATAAAGCACTTAAAGTTGTAAAGGGGTAAAATTGAGAAATCAAATCAAACTAATTTCTGATAAACATGTTTATGATGTTTCAGAACATCATAGCACTGTTTTTTTTTTTTCCTTGTCTGATTTTAAAAGGATTGTTCACCCAAAGATGTTAATTCTCTCATCATTTACTCACTCTCATGCCATCCCAGATATGTGTGACTTTCTGTCTTCTGCAGAACAAAGAGATTTTTAGAAGAATATTTCAGCTCTGTAGGTCCATTCAATGCTAATTAATTTTGGCCAGAACTTTGAAGGTCAACAAAGCACATTAGGTTAGCATAAAATAAATCCATAAGACTCCAGTAGTTAAGTCCATATCTTCTGAAGCAATATGATAGGTGTGGGTGAGAAACAGATGAATATTTAAGTCCTTTTTTACTATAAATCTCCACTTACACTTTTACATTGTTCCTCTTTTGTTTTTGGTGACTGGCATTCTTTGTACATATCGCCACCTACTGGACAGGGAGGAGAATATATATATTAAAAAATGACTTAAATATTGATCTGTGTCTCACCCACACCTATCATTTCTCTTCTGAAGATATGGATTTTCAGCTGCCTTTATGTGCTTTTTTCACTTCTAAGTTTTGGCAATCATTTACTTGCATTGTATGGACCCACAGAGCTGAGATATTCTTCTAAAAATCTTCATACATGTTCTGTAGAAGACATCTGGGATGGCATGAGGGTGAGTAAATGATGAGAGAATTTTCATTTTTGGGTGAACTATCCCTTTAACAGTTTGTGTTGCACAATTCACTGCTGACTGTAGAATAAAAAAAGGATTTTCATAATGGAAAGTCAACACTAAAAAAACAGCAGATCGTAGTGTCAGATAATCGCACAATTTATGTAAATGATCCCATCCAAGTAACACCCTCCTGTTGTGAATATGGACTGCTCTGATCAGTTTCAGTGGCTTAAGGGTAGCTTACATTAAATTATTTTCATGGAAGTTGTCATGTCCTGTGGAGTGACATGCTGTTTTCCATCAAAAAGTATTTTTAAACAGCATTTTTGTTTCCTCTATGATAATGATTATGCATGCAGCTTTTATGATTTTATTAATTAACTCATTCATAAATTAAAAAAAATCACACTACAGGACTACTTTTAAAATGAACTAGTGAAGTCAAAAGGGTAATCAAATTGTAAATTGCTTACCAATACACTTATACATTCATATCAATTTAAGCCATATATATATATATATATATAAAATGTCTATAGACAAGTTATGTTTCAACTACAAATTGACTTCACCAGCTGCTGAACTTCATTTCTGTCTTTCCTCTTTAAATCATTAGACATATGTTGTGTCCTCGTCTGGCCTTGTCTATCTTATTTCCTGTCTCTGCATCTGTTCTAGAGCCCTAGTTTTTAAATACCTTGAAACTGTAGAAGTGTGGAACACAGGTGTGTTTCCCTGACTTACAGTGTGTTATGTCAGTCTGTTCAACAACACACTCAAAAATCTCAGCTTCAGTTTGTGACTATGTGTGCATCCCTTGGTCTAGTTTAGCACTCTAAATCAGTGGTTCTCAAATGGTTTTGCTTCATGACCAGTGGCATAGCCACTGGTGTGCTTGGGAGTGCAAATGCCATCCAACACGTTAGCCTGCACACCCAAATGAATTGACACATTTTTATTTATTTATTGACGCTTAATAGTAGGGGTGCATTGGTGTGAATATAAAGATTTGATACATCAATTACTGAATGTAATAATCGGTTATAATGTCTATAATAATAAACAATGTGTTACAGAAACAGTCTCAGATTACTTGTGTGCTCTCGCAACAGATGTGCATGTCTGAGGCAAGTCATTGTTATACGGGATATTTGGAGAACACACTTTGAAAGGTACTGCGCACCTTTACTCATGATAACTATGTTCTTTAAGTGTTATACTGTAGGCCTATGCCTTTAAGTTGTTAATTTTGTGACCCTGCTTGATTTATAAAGATGAGGCTTATCTGCCTGTATTCATGGCAGATTTAATTTATATTTAAATTATTGGTTCAGTAGCTAAATGTACCTGTTATATGATATGCAAATCACTGCATTACGCAGTATACTTACCCTCTGTTTGTTAGTTGGCATCAAGTCAGATGTTATCCTTTATTCACACTGGCTAAATAATTAGTGTAATATCAGTATTATTTTTCTGTTTATATTTGCAGTCACACATAAACTAAAGCTCCCTGTACTTCCTAAATGCAAAGAATGTTCTGTAAAGATTTGGAATCTTCCTACTGCTGTGCCTTCTTTTGTTCCGCACAATGCATCATGCATTTATTTCATATCCAAGTTATATCTTTTAGCCAGTGAATGAACAACCAGGTGTATTCTTGTATTAGATATTATATAGGTCTTCTGTATGTTCTCGAATAGTGCAAATTGTCCCTCCATGTACATTTGTGTCTTCAGCACATTTTATAAAAGACAAATCATTATAAATCGTTCCAAAATAATGAAATTAAATGATCTTTTAAGCTTAATATTTGGATACATTAACAGGCCTACATTGCCCATTGATAAAAGTGACATTAATTTGTTAAGTCATTATATTGTAACACATGGTTTCAAAATAATTTTGAAATTAATACATTGGTTGTAAATATAACTGTTTTGTGCTTCAGTTCTTGCACTGTTTTCTCTTGAGCGCACAGAGCCTTGTTTCGGGCTACGCTGCTGTTTACAACCCAGATTTTACACTGAATATCAAGTAACCCAACACAGTACCAAAATTGTTTGCAAGAGTAAGCAAACATGTCCTTAAAATCTATCTTTGAAATGTATTAATATGACCATAAACTACATAGGCCCAACAATATGCAAAAACAGGGAACTGAACAGGAAAATTGACAATGAAGACAAAACGTCTTCAGTTTCAATGTATTCATGCTCTCGATAGCCAATAACTCTCCACACAAAACATTGTAAATGGCTACAACTATTTTTATCCTCCCCACAAGTGAACCTGTATTTAAAGTAGTCTAGGTTGTTAACCTTGTGTAGTTTTGTTCATGCTTTTCAAGGATAAGGGCATGTCACACAGCCTGACCATGTTGGCATCTGCATAATTTGGCTGGGATGAATCTGTGCCAATTTAACTGAATGCGAGGCATCAACAGTGAAGGATGTGGGAAGCAATTGTTCCTTTCTTTTAAAAGTTGATAATTAAGGGATTTTGTACAGTCATATTTAATAAAGCATGATTATATAGTTAGATGTGTTTTAGTATTTGCATTTAGCATTTTTTTAAATTTTTTTTTTACTTTCTGCAACCCTATCACCACAGACTTGTGACCAATTCTTGGTTCTAAAACTACCAGTTTAGAAGCTCTGCTTTCCCTTGGTTTGGCTCTCTGTGCCGGCACAGATCCATCAGTATTATTACAGAGGGAAGTGATAATCTGCAGGAATTTTCAGAATGCAGAATCATCACACACACATGCACCCTGGTCTCATTGGCAAACACATCTAAAAGCTTCTCCTTTGAACACACACACACACACACACACACACACACACACACACACACACACACACACACACTCCTAAAAGCCCAGTCACATCTCCAATGGCAAAACAGTCTGGCACATAAACCACATTTGCCTGGAGGGATATTTGTGGTATTCTCTTCCCAGAAATTGTTGTGTTAGTCTCCATCTGTCTAACCTTCTATCTCTCTCACAGGAGCATTTCAGATCAGCCGTCAGATTAAAGCTCATGATGGCAGCGTCTTCACTTTGTGTCAGATGAGGGACGGCACTCTGCTCACAGGGGGCGGCAAAGACCACAAGATTATTCTGTGGGACCACGACCTGAATCCAGAGAGAGACATAGAGGTCTGGGCAAAACGTCACACACACACACACACACACACACACACTCAATATAAATATATATATATATATATATATATATATATATATATATATATATATATATATATATATATATACATACATACATACACACACTACCGGTCAAAAGTTTTGAAACACTTGACTGAAATGTTTCACATGATCTTAAAAATCTTTTGAGCTGAAGGCATATGCTTAAATGTTTGAAATTAGTTTCGTAGACAAAAATATAATTGTGCCAACATATTAATTTATTTCATTATAAAACTAACATTTAATTTAAAATAAAAACGTTTTTGAAATTGATGACTTGGATCAAATAATAAAGAAAAGCTGCCAATAAGTGCCCAACACAGTTTTTATTTATTTTGGATTTAACATAATTCCCATAGTTCCATTTATGTTATTCCATAGTTTTGATGACTTTACTATTATTCTAAAATGTTAAAAAAAATATATATAATAAAAAATGAGTTCAAAACTATTGACCGGTAGTGTGTGTAAATGTGTGTGTGTGTGTGTGTGTGTGTGTCTATCTATATATATATATATATATATATATATATATATATATATATATATATATATATATATATATATATATATATGATTAATTAGACTTATTTTACCCAGCATATACTTTATTCTTCAGATTTCTTCATCAGTAGGTGCTTGTGTGCTATCAGGGAATGGTGGCAATGACAGTGTCTAAAATCATTTTAAAATGCCAAAGTTTTGCAAAGATACAACCTCACATCCTGTTTGGCATCCTCATCAAAAGCAAAAAGTTTTGCTTTTCTAGCAAATTTTTCAACATTTTGAAAAGGGCAGATTTAAAGTGTTGGTGGCACTAGAGGGTTTGCAATAAAGTCCTCAAATTTACTGTGGTATAAGTTGAGACTCTCCCCTTTTTACCATACAGTTTCATAGACCACCATAGAATTCCATGGCTGAAGAAAAATATTAAAGGAATAGTTCACCCCAAAAAAAAAAAAAAAAAATCTCTCATCATTTACTCACCCTCATGCCATCCCATATGTGGATAACTTTCTTTCTTTTGCAGAACACAAATTAAGATTTTTAGAAGAATATCTCTGTAGGTCCATACATTGCAACTTTTGAAGCTCCAAAATCCACATAAGGGCAACATAAAAGTATGCCATATGTCTCCAGTGTTTAAATCCATATCTTCAGTAGCGAAAAGATAGGTGTGGGTGAGAAACAGAAAAATATTTAAGTCCTTTTTTACTATAAATTCTCCTCCCTGCTCAGTCAATCTCCACTTCACTGGAGTATTCTCCTTATTTTGTTTTTGGTAATTCACATTCTTCATACATATTGCCCCCTACTGGACAGGGAGAAGAATTTAAGAATAAAAAAAGTTATTTAAATATCTATCTGTTTCTCACCCACACCTATCATATTGTGTCGAACACATGGATTTAACCTTTGGAGTCATATGGATTACTTTTATGCTGACTTTATGTGGATTTTGGTGCTTCAAAATTTTGCCACCCATTTACAGTGTTCTGCAAAAGAAAGAAATTCATACACATCTGGGATGCCAGGAGGGTAAATCTTGAGAGAATTTTCTTTTTTGTGTGAACTATTCCTTTAATAATAAAAACTAAGAGATACCAAATATTTTCTACATAGATATTTGTCCCTCTACTTTAAGTGGTGAATTCACAAGGACCCATGAAACAAGCTGTGCATTTTTATTATTTTACTCAAGTATGGTATTAATGTCATACTTTTTACATACTTTATGTACTACCCCACTAGATGTCATAAATCAGGGGTTTTCAAACTGGGATCTAGGGACCACTCGGGGGGCCGCAAGGTGGTACAAAAGGGTCTGCAAAAAATTTCAGAGAAAAAGAGGTGCAAAAAATGAAATAAATAAATATTTAACAAATTTGACATTATTAATGTTTCATTCTGCTTTCTAAAGACTACAGATTTTTTATTTTATTTATTTATTTATTTATTTATTTATTTATTTACAGGGTTTGTATAATTATTCTAAAAGTGGGCAAAAAAAGTCTATTTTTTTTTTTCCTTTAGTAGTACTGTCAATTATTGAATTAATTATTATCTAAAGCCAATTATTTTATTTTTAAAACATCATATTGTTTATTTATTTATTTATTTATTTATTTTACTATCATAATAACTTAAATTCTCAAACACTGTAAATAGATCTATATACATGAAAATATATAGCTGCCTTTATATTTTAGGGAGGGTGTCCCGTTCAAGGGGATCATCATATTTGGAGGTCCTTGGCATCAAAACATTTGAAAACCCCTGTATAAATGACCAAATATGGTGGTAAATTATTTTTTAATATTTTGGACCCTTCTTGAATTAAACGGCTAAATCTTCTGCATGGAGGGTATTAAATGTTTCCAGAATCATTTTATTTGGCATTGGCAGCAGAACACATATTGACAAAGAAAAAATGTCCAATTACAGACATTTTGGCTGAAATAAAAAACTGCTGACACCAGAAATGGAGTTGGGCCTTTATTGATTCACTCATTTAATTGCATAGTGAAACATAACATGCTCTTATAACAACTTAAATGCATGTTTCTTTTCTGCAGGTCCCAGATCAGTTTGGAACTATTCGTGCGGTAGCCGAGGGCAAGGGAGAGCAGTTTCTGGTGGGAACATCTCGCAACTTCATTCTGCGGGGCACCTTCAACGAAGGGTTCCAGGTGGAGGTGCAGGTAAGCCCTCCCTCTTAACCCTTTAAAGCCTGACATATGAAAGAATTGTCAGAAAATACTAATTTTTTGACATTACACTGTTTTTGGTACCACTAGACAAACTATAAAAATTAATTGTAATTTTGTTTTGTTTTTGTTGTTTTATATATATATATATATACACACACACACACACACTACCGGTCAAAACTTTTGAAACACTTGACTGAAATGTTACTCATGATCTTAAAAATCTTTTGATCTGAAGGCGTATACTTAAATGTTTGAAATTAGTTTTGTGGACGAAAATATAATTGTGCCACCATATTAATTTATTTAATTATAAAACACACACACACACACACACACACACACAAACACTTCCGGTCAAAAGTTTTGAATCACACTCATTCTTTGTTATATACATATATATATAATATTTTATATATATATATATATATATATATATATATATATATATTATTTATTTATTTATGTTTTATATATATATTTTTTTTTTACAATAAACAATTTTTATCAGACGTATTTTATGCACCAAACACTATATTGACAAAAGGGATACTGTAAAAAAAAAAATTCTCTGGATCTCAGGAACTTATGGTGAGATGACATTATCATAGCTTATAATGTAAAATAATGATAAAGCAGGCTGCATACAGTATATGAAAATACACAGATATATTAGTTCACACTTTTAAAATATCTTATAAAAAGTATGTCAAGTATGTTCAAAGCTCTGTGATTTGTTGTGATGGGCATGAATGTAATGTAATGGTGAATGAGAGATACCTCAAAAGCCTATTGGATCATATTTTATACATTAAATTTCAACTGGCTTTTCAATAAAATCATATACAACATTTTAACCAAGCACAGGATGCTTATATTCGGCAAATATTCCTTTTAAAATATCAGTAACAATGTAATCATAGTGCTACGCTTACTTTATAAATTTATTTATTTAATCAATTTATTTTTATTTTTATTTATTTATTATTTATTTTATTATTAATTTATTCCAGTATAAGAGTCACTTTTCATGCAAGTCCACCACCAATTTAAATGGATCGATATAAACATTGAAACCATTTTTTCTTTTTTTTTTCTTTTTTTTTACAAATAACCACTAGATGGTGCCATTAACATGTCAAAATTGCATACCATAAATATTTTTGGCTTTTCAGCTTGAACAGAGTGTGAAACAGGAGCCGTCAAAGGTTCTGTATCATATTTGATATACACGGCGTTATAGGGTTAATTACACTAACATACACAAAACCAGAGCTGAAAGTTATCAAACATGTTTGAAGACACCTGGAGTCTGAGTTGTAGTTTCATGGGTGTTTGTGTTTGTAGGGACACACAGATGAACTTTGGGGTTTGGCTGCCCACCCTTTCAAAGACCTTTTCCTCACCTGCGCCCAGGACAGGCAGGTGTGTCTGTGGAGCTCAGTGGACCACACGCTGGAATGGACCAGACTGCTGGACGTAAGAGATATGCACTTTTTTTTTTTTATTATTTGGAGTAACTTGAACTGATGAAGACCAGGAAACAGGGTAAATTTTTCAATGATTTCATGCTGACTTTAAGCAGTAAGCCAATCGAAGTCATGTGCTGGACACAAAGCTAATTGTTCAAATAAATAAGCGCATACAGTATATTTATAATAATGCATTAAAATCATAATATGTTTGCCATATAATATAGTTAATCAGCCTAAATGTATGCTTTTTATGGCTCCCAATATTTAGTGCATGTATATGTAATTCAGCTTATGTGTGGACATGTATACATTGCTCTTCCAATCAGTTTTTAAATCATTTTTGAAACTATCCTTTTACAAAACAGTTTAGCTCATAGAACCCCAGATGGTTTGAGTGTGACAGAATTGATTTCGTGTACATTGTGTCTATAGGAGCATGGGCACTGCGCAGACTTCCATCCCAGTGGATCTGTTGTTGCCATTGGTACTCACTCAGGGAAGTAAGTGATCTCAACATCTATATCAGCTATTTTGGGAATTTTACATAGACGTGTTCACTATTAAAAATAAAAATATTTTTGATACCTGTGGTTTAGACTTCATTTTTTGTGTCTTTCAGGTGGTATGCTCTAGATGCGGAGACGAGAGACCTGGTGGCCATCCACACAGACGGCAATGAGCAGCTGTCAGTCATGCGCTACTCTGTCGGTGAGTGAGAGTGGTGTGTGTGTTTCTTGCATTACTGTGGATCTGTTTAAAAAAATCTAGTGAGCTGCCTACATAGGCAGTATTTTAAGGCCTCATAGGTGCACTCCCGATGCAAAGGCTGTCCTAAGATACCTCCAAAGAAACAGTATTTTTGCGAAATGACATTTCTTAAGTAGCATCCCATCTTTCATGGAGAAGGAAATGCCATAATGGATTAAGTCGAACTCAGTGCAAAAATACATCCATATATTCCCAATGCGCTCTAAATCCTCGTGGTGGCGTTGTGACTCACCTCAATCCAGGTGGCGGAGGACGAATCTCAGTTGCCTCCGCATCTGAGACCGTCAATCCGCACATCTTATCACGTGGCTTGTTGAGCGCATTACTGCGGAGACCTAGCGTGTGTGGAGGCTATATGCTATTCCCCATGGCATCCACGCACAAATCACCACAGAGAGCGAGAACCACATTATAATAACCATGAGGAGGTTAACCCAACGTGACTCTACCCACCCTAGCAACCGGGCCAACTGGTTGCTTAGGAAGCCTGACTGGAGTCACACAGCACGCCTTGGATTCCAACTTGCGACTCCAGGTGTGGTAGTGAGCGTCTTTACTTGCTGAGCTACCCAGGCCCTACATCCAAATGTTCTTAAATTAATTCAATAACCAAAACGTATTCATGAAAAACAGTCCAATCTGCTTAAAAATTGACTATTTTACACAATATTTATGTGGGTTGTGTAATTTATGCTTGATAGAGGACCATTAGCTTAGAAATATACTAATGCTAAACATTGTGTGTTTTGTGCTTTGGATGCTGCTTAAGTGGGCAGTTCACATTAAAGCAGCTCACTAACCTGGTTTTGGCTGCTTTAAGCTGTTCTTCCAGCATGACCAGTTTAAAAGTGCCTCTAAAACTAGTCATCAGAGCAGGCTGGAACACTAGGTAAGACTAGCAAACCAGCTAAGGCTGGTTTAAGCTGTTTTTTTGTTTTTAGCAGGTAGTGAGCTGCCTTGCGTTCTACTTTCTACTTAGGCGGCATCCTGACAGAAAGCCAGCGTGTGCACATTACTAGAGCATGAAGCCAAATCACTAAATCTCTCTGTCTCTCACTCTTTGTTTTTCTGTCTCTCCTCAGATGGCACTCTGCTGGCAGTGGGATCACATGATAACTTCATTTACCTCTACACAGTGTCGGATAAGGGACGCAAGTACAGCAGATATGGGAAGTGCACTGTGAGTGTCTGAGCCCCTTCTTCATGCTTATAAAAATGTGAACACTCCTTTTTTTCACATAATTGACCTTTACCAAAGCTCCACCCACTTATTCACCAACGCTAACTCCAGAAGATTGTTGAGCCAGGTGGATTTTTTGAGTGCAGCCTCCATAAAATAACTGGTATCTTTAATAATTAAACTGCATAAGGATTGTAGATTGAAAAGTGTTTATCTAAGAGGCTATAGCAGAAATCCCCATTGTATGTGTCTATATTTTGTCTATTACATCATGCTGCGCTTCCCCATTTGCTTCTTTCCTTCGACCCTTATGACGCTAAAAACTTGTGTAACTTTTTCCACATCCAAAATAAAAATAGTGCATGGTGAACACTCATGCATTCCCAGATGTGTATGACTTTCTTTCTTCTGCTGAACACAAATGAAGATTTTTTGAAGAATATCTCCAGTGTTTTAATCCATGTCTAATCCATGTCTTCTAAAGTGATATGATTGGTGTGGGTGAGAAACAGATCAATGTTTAAGTCCTTTTTTACTATAAATTATCCTCCCTGCCCAGTTGGTGGCGATATGTACGAAGAATGTAAGTCGCCAAATACGAAAGAAGATTTATAGTAAAAAAGGATTTAAACATTGATCTGTTTCTCACCCACACCTATCATATCACTTCAAAAGACATGGATTAAATCACTAAAGTCATATGGGATACTTTTATGCTGTCTTTTTGTGCTTTTGGAGCTTCAGAGGTCTGATCACCATTCACTTTCATTGTATGGACCTACAGAGCTGAAATATTCTTCTAATAATCTTTGTTTGTGTTCAGCAAAAGAAAGTAAGTCAGACCCATCTGGGAAAGCATGAGTAAATGATGAAAATTTTAATTTTGGGTGAACTATTCCTTAACATAACGTAATGTAACATAATTTAGTGAGGTTTATGCTTAAAGCAAGAAACAATGTATTTGCCAATAGGGTCAAACAAAATATATTTTTTAGTAATTTCTATGGTGATGTACATAGTAAATTTCACTGGCCCCAGTCTTACTGTTAGAAGTATTCTAGTATTCTGTTGGAGATGCAATCTAACGAGAGTTATTAAGACAAGGAGCCTAGTTAATGGTGACGTGTTTTAACACATTTCAGATGCATCTTTTTCTTGAATCTGTTAAAATATACAGTAGTCAACAGAAGTTCATGACGTTGTCACAGTCATTGTGGTCAGTCTGTTCACCATTTACAAACAGTAAAACGGGGAGGAATTTCTGTGAGTGTGTGTGTATGTGATTTAGTAAGAATGAGTCTCTGCCCGCACTGTAAAAATGACAGTTTTACTGCTTTCAGTGTGTTAAACCAAAAGACGCTGCTGCCCAGACAATCTCCTAGAGACAGAAAAAGAGAAATGACACATTATTATTATTATTGTGAGTTGTATTTATTTATTTATTTTTCTATAAGGTTAAAATTATGCTCTCTTTTTCAGATCTATTTCTATTACTAAAATGTATACAAAAATTAATTCATACCGGCAAAGACTTCAATACACCTCGTCTATGATGAACATGTTTTCTCAATAAGAATTTAAAATGAATGCAAATTACATTTCAAAGAACTTGGCACATGCGATTGAACTATATTTTAAAAAGTTTCTTCTTTTCATCATCTTGGATATTCTTATTTGCTGTTGACCCATAAGTGATAAATTGCTTTATTTTACAATTCTTTTATGGCTATATTATTGCCTATTTTCACTATTCCCTTTTTCTCTGCTGCATCTGAGAAGTCAAAAGGTCAGGATGGAGTAGAGAATAAAACTTTACCGTGCGTGACTATTTGTCCACGTCTGAACTGGGTCTCGTCTCGCTTGATTGGACCCCACCAACACACCCTGAATCATACCAATGTTCTTCTAATTCATCCTGCTCCCTTAAAGCTGAAGTGTCTAATTTTGTCCAATGTTACAGTGCTCTCTCCGATCTCCTCTTAAAATGAGCCAGTTAGAAGTAAGCTATTGGTAGGTTGATTTCTCCATGAAGTGTAAACACTGTCTCTGTGGCACTTTCAAAACATTGCTCTGTTCGTTTGAGCATCCAGTCAGGGTTATGCGCCATTCAGAATTTAATTGAGAATGTGAATTCAACGTGATCATAGTAAGCCGAATAAAAGTGCACCCCTGTTTCAACATTCTTGTCTGCTCGACACATCTAAGGTTCCAGTGGGAATGCAGGCATTGTGAGAATGCTAGGCTGTGGTTTTACTGAAGCTGGTAAACTGCTCGCTCATGTGTCTGTTAGCGTAGTTCCACCCTGTTACTCACAGACACGTAGACAGATAAAAGCAGATGAGTACATATGTGTAAATATTCCAAGCAATGCATTGTTGAGCTTCACACCATTTGGAATTACAGGGGAAGAGTGCAACACGGGAATGGTCGGCTTCATAGTAAAACACAGTGAACCTAATTTCTATGACTGTTGAAATTAGGTTAACACTTAAGTACAATGGAAACAATCAGATTAATGATTTTAAGGCAGATTAATCATCTGATATATGGCCACTTTGAGATTATCAGATTAATAGTTTCTTAATTTTAATTAATTTGTTAATTTTAATTAATTTATTAATTTTATTCATTTGAGATTAATCAGATTAATATTGGTCATTTCCCAGACTGATCACACTGTAAATTTGGCAATAGTAGGTTGAAAGTGTCGTTGCTGAAATCGGTCTGTTTACCGAAATCCAAATCACTGCCCCCTGTGGCCATAGCTGGAAGTGTTGTTGAATGTATGGGCGTATTTGAGCTCCAGTTTCCAGGTGAAATGTCCACAAAGTGGAGCCAAATAGAGTTGTATTTTTTTTATGTAAATGATGTAATACAGTCAACAGGAATGCATATTTCATGAATTCTACACCCTAACCCAAACCCCAACCCTAAACCAATGGAGTAAAACTGTCATTTTAGAGGAAAAATGCAACCTCCGAATTGCACCCACCATTGCTTATGTGAACGTGATTACTTCCTGGTTTCCACGGGACCAGAACCTGTGTCTCAGTGATTGTTCACGCAACCTGCTATCAGTAGCGCACAAGGCAAATTTATTCACACTTGAATTGATGCACAAATGTCTAATGTGGGATGTTAATCTAAGCAATTTTGTGTGCATCCCATGTATAAGTGTTAAAGAAAATCACCAATGGGGTTTTGGATGTAACAACACTCCCTGAATGGTTAAAAATCACTTGGCTGCTGTAGTGACCACTGTACGTAGGAGAATTAATATGTATAAATGTATAAATTAAAAAAGTATACATTGCAAATAGTAGTGTAAAATGTATTTTGCCAACTTGACTTTTGCAAAAGGCAAGATGTCGCACATGTTTCTGCATGTGAGAATGTGTGTTTTATAAAGTGTGTATGTCTATGCATATATGGTAGGGAAGCCTGTTGACTCCAAGGGCTCAAACAGGTCAGTGCCAAGTCAGACAAACAGAGATTCCCTCCCTGTGCATGAGTCAGAGGGAATCTACTTTGTGTCTCTCCTTTCACTGGGTGGAGACCCTTTCAGTTTTATTTATTGAGAACACTGGGTTCAGTCTGTGTAGGGTACTAAAGAGTCTAGTACCTTTTTGTGCTTTTACAAACCTTTGTATATGTTTCTGTCAGACATTCAGGAACTTGTTGATGTTTGCGGTTTTATTGGAAGAGAGTTTATTAATGCTTTTATTCTAAATGGTTTTGACTAAACCTTTAAATTTAGGAATTTCTCTTATGAATCTAGGTTAAAGTGCTAATTTTCCTTAAAATTAAAATTCTATAATCATTTGCTTACCCTTATATCATTCCA
The DNA here is from genome assembly GCF_019703515.2 of Myxocyprinus asiaticus. Taxonomy (NCBI): domain Eukaryota; kingdom Metazoa; phylum Chordata; class Actinopteri; order Cypriniformes; family Catostomidae; genus Myxocyprinus; species Myxocyprinus asiaticus. The sequence goes on from NC_059366.1 coordinate 11,280,562, forward strand.
AACCTTTGGAATTCTTGCTATATACATATTTCAGAAAGTTATGCTGCTTTTCTATATATAGTAAAAATGGATGGTGATTCACGCTGTTGATCTTCAAAAATGATGAAAAAATATCATTAAAAAAGCACAATAAAAGTAGTTAATGTGACTTGTGCACTATATTCCAAGTGTTCTGAAACCATACGATAGCTTTGTGTTAGGAAAAGACAGGAATTTAAGTAATGCCAGGTTTGACACCAATGGATGACTGGTTGTGACGCTTTGGAATGGATTGATTCAATTCAAAACAGTCTCATGACAAGCTGTAATAATAGTATGAGATGACGCAATCGTACGAGTTGGCTCGTACAAAAATGTACAACATTTACTCTCATAGAGAAAAACTATAAAAAACAATAAACTATGTTATGGCGATTTTTCGTAACGGAATATTCCGGGTTCTATACAAGTTAAGCTCAATCGACAGCATTTGTGGCATAATATTGATTACCATAAAAATCTTCAACAAAATTCAGCTTCAGAAGACTTGGGATATAACACGTCATGTCACACCACAGGACATGTCCACTTGCCAGAAGTATTTAATGTCAACTAGCCTCATTATAAATTCTGATATAAATGTTTTCTCTCTTTCTTGTCATTTTCAAATCTTTCATCCTCTCTCATCAGGGACATTCCAGCTACATTACACATCTTGACTGGTCCCCAGACAACAAGTTTATCATGTCCAACTCAGGAGACTACGAAATCCTTTACTGTAAGTGGACAACTGCAATAGCAATGGTTAATGAGATGCAGGAACACAGCATACTGTACAATGCCAGATTATTCATGCTGTAGTCTCTCTCTCTCTCTCTCTCTCTCTCTCTCTCTCTCTCTCTCTCTCTGGCTCTCTTTCCCTCAAAAACATTCATTTCCAACCATATTTAATTTCTCTCCGATTGGTTGGGTAGAACAGAACATGTCTGTTTCAAACTGTGGCATCTTTCTTTCTTTTGGACCAAGGATTGTTGATACTTTCCGTTTTGCAGCATTACATCTTGTTATCTCTTTTCCTCAGGGGACATTCCAAACGGTTGTAAGTTGATTCGTAACCGTTCTGAGTGCAAGGACATCGACTGGGCGACGTATACCTGTGTGCTCGGATTCCACGTCTTTGGTCAGTATCTGCAGAGTGATGCATTATGAGGACTTTAAAGAGTATGAAGGTTTTATCAGATTTAGCTAATTTCTAGGGACAATTTTGTCCATAAATTATAGTGAAGTACAGCAACACACAGTAAAAATGTTTGTCACCCTTATTTTGAAGGCTAATTTGAAGTCAGCCACTCTCCTGTTGCAGCATATTTCCTCACTTTTATTGTCTTTGCATCTCTGAAATCTTATATCTTGTCTGATCTTTATATTTGGACTTCCTAGTACTCTATCTAATTTTAGCCAGGGTTATTACAAACCAAAACTAGTTCAGCCTACAGATATCACTTTATCTGCCAGCATAGCTTGCCGTATGGTGTATTTGCAGGCCTGTATGACTGGAGACCACACAGCATACACACTGTTACACATACACACACACACACACACACACACACACACACAGGGCACCTTTGAGTAACACTAGTGCAGTCTTGACCTCAACTCTGCTTTATTGGACTGGAAAAATATTTGGTAGCACAGAGCCAATAGATCAGAGCAGTGTGTGTGTGTGTGTGTGTGTGTGTGTGTGTGTGTCTCCTTTACCTGGTGATCTGCCTACTGCTGGTAATGTTGTTGAGTATATCTGATTCATTCATGCACTGCAAAAAAAAATCTTTCTTGCATCTTGTTGCTGGAAAACTAAATCATTATTAAAACAGCTGAGCTACTGTCATGCTACTGAAAAATTAGGTTAAAGGGATAATTTGTTTATCATTCATTGTTCCAAACCCGTATGACCTTATTTCTCCTGTGGAACACAAAGATGTTTGGCATAATGTTTACCCTCTGGCTACATCCACACTAATACTTTTTCGCTGAAAAAGCATTAAGGGGATGGTTCACCCAAAAATGAAATTTCTCTTAATATTTACTCACCCTCATGATATACCAGATGTTTATGACTTTCTTTCTTCAGCAGAACACAAATTATGATTTTTAGAAGAATATTTTAGCTCTGTAGGTCCATACAATGCAAGTAAATGGATGCCAAAATTTTGATGCTCCAAAAAGTACATAAAGGCATCTTAAAAGGTAATCCATGTGTTCTAATCCATATATTTAGAAGTGGTATGATAGGTGTGAGTGAGAAACAGATCAGTATTTAATATCAATATCAGTCCCTGCCCAGTAGGGGGCGATATGCATAAAGAATGTCAATAACCAAAAACACAAGAAGAAGAATGTGAAAGTGATACGTTTCTCACCCACACCTATCATAACGCTTTTGGAGACATTGATTTACCTACTGGAGTCTTATGGATTACATTTATGCTGCCTTATGTGATTTTTGGGGCTTTGAAATTTTGGCACCCATTCACTTGCATTGTATGGACCAAAAGAGCTGAAATATTCTTCTAAAAATCTTCACTTGAGTTCAGCTGATGAAAGAAAGTCATACACACCTTGGATGGCATAAGGAGTGAGTAAATGATGAGAGAATTTTCATTTTTTGGTGAACTGTCCCTTTAATTTTTTTCTATGTTTAAGCCTCTCATCCACACTAGAACAGCATTTTCCTCTACCTAAAATGTAGCATTTCGAAAATGCTCTCTATTACCACATAATTTGGAAACAATGATGTTAGGAAACTGAAAACTGAGTTGTCAAATGAAAACGTATTTGTGTGGATGTGGCCAAAGTCACCATTCACTTTCATTGTATAAGGCTATCATTCCCTTACATGTCCCGTTGTGTTCTGGAAAGACATATGGGTTTGGAATGAAGTTGAGTAAATGAACTATCCGTTTAAGTCAGCAGATCTTAAAGAAATAATAATAATGGTCTTCTTACATGTCTTAAAAAAGGTCTTAAAGGGGTCATGATATGAGGAATCAAATGTTCCTTGATCTTTTGACATATAAGGGGTCATTGTACTATAGAAACACACTGTAAGTTTCAGTACTCAAAACTTCTTCCTCACTGCAGAAAAGAGCATTTGTTGAAACCAAGCTTCCAAAACAACTCGTTCTCTACTTCCTTCACAAAGTGATGTCACACTGTGGTAGACATTTGCATCTGACCACCTTCACAACAACACGTCAATGATTACTTTACCTTATAACTTCCGTAGCCCCTCCCAGTTACGGTGAGGAGTCCTTACTGTCAAGTCTTAAAGGAGAAGCAGCACCAAAACATAGCGTTTCTGACAGAGGATCAGAATGAGGGTGGAAAATGATCTAAAAAAAATTAACTAAAAAAAATTCTAAAAACTTTATTAATATTTTAAGTGAACCTTAAGGAACATATTAAAATAATAAAAAAGGCATGTCATGACCCCTTTAATTAGTTCTTTTTAGATTAAGGTCTTAATAAAGTGTTTAGCTCCATAAAACCTGAACAAGCCTGATTCTTGTTACTCCCCAGCGTTGTACATTGATGTGTGTTTGTGGTGTAATAGGTGTTTGGCCGGAGGGCTCTGATGGGACAGACATCAATGCTCTGGTGCGATCTCACAACAGGAAGGTGATCGCTCTGGCTGATGACTTCTGTAAAGTGCATCTCTTCCAGTACCCCTGCTCGAGACCGAAGGTCAGTCAGTCACACCAGTGCATCACATGTTTGTTGACACATTTTAGAGAGCCATTAACATTACTAAAGCAATAAGCTACAAAAGGCCCTGCGTTACAGTGATATTACTATACTTTTTACAAAATTTTGCGTCGTACCTAAAAAACACCCCTCAATCATTGTAAAATCACAGTAATGCACAGCGAGGGGCTTATTGCTTTTATAAAACAGTGGCAACAGCAACATGATAAAAGACACCTTGTTCAATAAACTCTTAAATTTATTATAAATAATTATTGGAATAAATAATTCTTCCACCAATTAATATAGTTCAATAGGCTGTTTATGGCTTCCTAGCAACATGGCAACTTGGAGCATTAATACAGAATGTGCGGTCACAATGTGCTTTTACAGTAATTTTACTGCGGTTTCGATTGCAGCTCATCCAATCAAAATTTAGAGTTGTAACCACTGCCGTAGAATTGGGGGAGATGGGGGCCTGGGTAGCTCAGTGGTAAAAGATGCTGGCTACCACCCCTGGAGTTCGCTAGTTCAAATCCCAGGCCATGCTGAGTGACTCCAGCCAGGTCTCCTAAGCAACCAAATTGGCCCGGTTGCTAGGGAGGGTAGAGTCACTTGGGGTAACCTCCTCGTGGTCGCAATAATGTGGTTCGTTCTCGGTGGGGCGCGTGGTGAGTTGACCGCAGATGCCGCGGTGGATGGTGTGAAGCCTCCACACGCGCTATGTCTCCGTGGCAACGCGCTCAACAAGCCGCATGATAAGATGCGCGGGTTGATGGTCTCAGATGCGGAGGCAACTGGGATTCGTCCTCTGCCACCCGGATTGAGGTGAATCACATCGCGACCACGAGGACTTAAAAGCGCACTGGGAATTGGGCATTCCAAATTGGGTGAAAAAAATAAAAAAAATAAAAATCAGATTTGGGGGAGATGGGGGGGCACCCCGGACAACCCCAGACCACTGGACCCATATTTGGTCCCCCTCAATATTCAAACCAAATCTATGCCTTCTGAAATTGCTTTTGTTTCATTTTAGAAATTGATATGTATTGGTTCTTTGCTAAAGATCTGAAGTCACACTGAGGTGTGAATCTTTTAGCAAATCAATTACAGTAGATTCATGATTCATTTATTTTCAGTTCGATTCTGAAAATTCAGAACGATTCAGTTCAATACGTTACATTGATACACTGTCAACATAATTATCCTTTCTAGTGTTCTTTTCAGATTGTGATTGTACTACTAAAGTTACCTCGCTTTGGTTTGTGCAGAATTAAATTTTGCGTGTCTACAGTTAGCCGGTCACTATCGCATAATAAACCCAGAACGACAATATGATCTGTCTGAAGAGTCTTGCAGTAATTAGCAGTATAATGATCATCTGACTGTGCATAATCACGCTTATTACACAACTACTTACCAAATTAATAAATTAATGGATGTGATATGTTGATTTAATTTAAGTTGAAATTACTTGATTATGTGAGAAGAAAGAGACACAGAGTGATACGAGACACTCTAGCATGCAGTGAAGGAGATTGGTTGTCATGGGCAATGGTCAAATATAAAGTTTAGTGATCATTGTACAAAAATATTTGACTGCAGAATGCTGTGATCGGCCAATTATAGTTGCGTAGTCCAGAAATCTGTGTAATTACGTTGTAATAAAATATTGTAAGCTACTTTATCAAACCATGATTAATTCAGATTTTTTGCATTTTAAATAATTTACACAAATAATTAATCATTTTAAATTAATGCAGTTACATTGGCAGGTGTTTTCATGTATGCATCGAAAAAACGCTAAATAAGTTGTTTGAAGATCTGAGTGATATTCCTATGACCTTTTTTTTTAATTGCAGGCCCCAAGCCACAAGTACAGCGCCCACAGCAGTCACGTGACAAATGTAAGCTTCATGCATAGTGACAGTCACCTGATTTCAACGGGCGGGAAGGACATGAGTGTCATGCAGTGGCGTCTAGTGGAGAAGACCTCTGCTCTGGTGCCCAGTGACTCCAGCTTAGGCCTGAGTGAATCCCTGCTGCACAACTCTACCCCTCGCAACTTGGCATCGATACCCAGTGTCCCCCCGCCCCTTACTGAGCCCATGCAGGTGCCACCCTCTCTACCCATCAGCACCCAACCCAACACCAACACACCCCCTCCCACTCCCACCGAATCCCTGGACACGCCCACTCCAAATGGACAGCAGGATGGCTTGCCTGAAACCCCGCCCCCTTCGGATGAGGCCACGCCCCCATCTGACAGCACCCTGAGCCCCAAGGACAGCCTAGATCCTAGCGACGATACAGCCACGCCCAGTGACGAGGGCACACCCTTTAATCTACCCTTGTAAGAGGGAGGCTCCGCCCACTTTTCTTGACTGCTCGATTCCCTGTCCAAAGGCACCAGCATGTCACTGAAGCCTTTCTGTTGGAGTACAAAAGCAGGATCTACTAAGTTTTTTTATCATCCTTTCAATGTTTTCATTGCGTTTCGTGTCTTAGTTTATGTTGACGTTTTGTTCATTACATGTGGTTGTGGAGGCAGTGGTTTGGATTGGATGCTGAGAGGGATTGTAATGTGTAGTTAAAGGGATAGTTCACCCAAAAATGAAAATTTACTCCCCCTCATGTTGCTCCAAACCCAAAAAAGGAGACATTTTCAGTCATTTTCTATGATCTGTGAACATTGTTTAAAGTATTTTGTTCCACAGAAGAAAGAGTCATACGATGATGACAGAATTGTTACCTTTGGGTGAACTGTCCCTTTTAAAGCCTTTGGAAAGATGCACACTGACACTCAAGCGTACCAAAAAGTTTACATATTCGTACACACACAACCATACAAACACTAACACACATGCACACATACATCCGTAACTGTTTTTTTTTTTTTTTTTCATAATACATTGAAAATGAATGAAATCTGAGACCTTTCAAAAGCCTGGATTCATCATATTTTATGATTTAACCATATTAGAAGCACACCAGAGCATACACACATTCATGTATTTTGGCATGTTGCATATACATAAATTGGGTAAGTTTTTACTCTTTTTATTAAATGATAAAATTTCAGATAGTTTCTGCACTTAAATAAGTAAATCTTAAAGGGATAGTTTGCTCAAAAATGAAAATTGTCATAATTTACTCACCCTCATGTCCTTCCAAACCTATATGACTTTCTTTCCTTTGTTAAACACAAAAAGAGAAATATAAAAGAATGTACTGGCCACTCTTTTCCATATAGTGAAAGTGAATGGGGACTGGGTCTGTCAAGCTCCAAAATAAAAATAAAAAATAAAAAAAGAACCATAAAATTTGTTCATATGATTCGTGCACAATATTAAAATTCGCCTTTTGTGTTCCACTGAATACCTCACTGCGTACGGGCTTGGAACAACATGAGGGTGAGTAAATTATGACTTTTTTGGGTGAACTATCCCTTTAAATCTTAAATTGTTCTCTCACTCTGTAAACATTGGTGGGTGATTGCATAGCAACTGTCCCTGAGCCAAAAACAACAGGATGTACTTATTTGGACATGTCAGGCCGGTCCCCCTGGCTCATTGGTCGAACTCAAGGACCTCAAAGATTTCATTGGCTGCTTCAGCAGTTCGCCATGGTCATTGGCGGTGCATGTGCTATGCATTGAATATTTTGAACTTGGCAGAGAACTGCACAATTTTTGCTGCTTAATTGGCAGTGCACTCCATTTACCACAAACACAGCCACTTAGAAACACTTACACACACATATGCATACAATTACTTGCTCAAAAGCCTGATTTGTCTTAACATGGGGCCTGCATGGCAAAACTTCTCAGCTTCAGTCTCAAATGACACAAACATCATCAATTCATCAAAAGTCTCATCTGTCTGTTTAATGATTCCATATCACCCACACATATTCCCCAGTTCTCTCTTTAGTGCTAAGATACAAACCATTTTAAACCTCTGATCTAGATGACTCCATCTTCTCACTGAGGCTGTTTTTAGGTTTTATTTTGTGACTGTTTTGCTTGTCATTTTGTTCATTGGACTGAGATGTTCTTGTTTTTTTATGGTATGAGAGAAACAAGATTAAACAAGTCTTAAATGTGAGTGTGAGTGTGTATGTGCTTGCGAGTTGGTGCTTCTTTCATTCCGCAAAGAGTGGTTGCTCTCTTTCTCTTTGTCTCTCTTTCCTCCACTCACAGTTTCTCAGGATCACTCTTTTTGGAAAGACATGAAAGACAAAGACAGTTAAAGGAATAAAGTATGTTTTTTCACCCTTCTTGGTATTATCTATGGTATTATGATGGCTTTTGGACATGTACCATGGTAATACCATGATATGTTTTTAACATGTACCAAAGGATTCTTTGAAGTAGCCTACTTTAAAATTCCATGGAGGGTGAATTAAGTTAAATGTGTGCACTTTCTGACAACCATTGTCTTGCGGCTGTCAAAAAGTTTCTGAAAATAAAAAAAAATTCACCAATTGGTATCTAAATATGGTAATCATATATATGGTACCACCACAGTACTTTTTTTGTAAGGGAATGCTCTCCTAAATGTTTTTTATGTTTGCCTCGATGCATGAGCAGATGAATGTGAGAAAGTGTTAAAGACGTGTTTCTGCTCATTGAAAATTAAACGGCATGCAATGCAGATTTCAAGAGAGGCTAATGTGTTACATGCCTCGATGTCATGAGACGAAACGATTTATCTCAGACAAAAGAATCAATATCAGAGAGACACAAGGGCTCAGCTGCAAAGTGAAGTTGCCTCCATTGCTGGTCTGGATGATGATTTGTGACCCTGTCCCAAACCTGAATCATCAATATTACACCAAAAGAGATGTGAACACAATTCTCAGAGCAGCTACTGAAGGTAACTTTTAAATTTTTGCAGCGATCTATGGTACTAATATACATTGTTTGGGCATTCTGGAAGTATAAAAGCATGAGACATTGAAAGCATGGTTCATCCTCTCAGAGTTTTGACTTGTGGAATTGAGAATCCTGGCTCAAATACATATTTACATTTGTTTGAGTTTTGTTCCTTATTTTATTGATTGAATGACAATCTTATGTAATATGTATATAATTACACAAAAGGATTGTATGTGGGTATTTGTATACCCAACTGCCTCAAATTCATATGTGTCTCATCCAAGTGATTGTTTTGGTTCAAGTGCATGAAATGGAAGTAATATGTGATTAGTGGTTTAGCAAAGTTTAGAAAGACAGAATGATAACTGGTTGTTTATGTGGACTTGGTGTGTGGTGTGAAGTTTATGCAACATTTGCGCTATAGACATGGCGTTGCGACAACGAGTTGTCCTGCAAGACGTGCCCCTCAGCTGGTCTGCAGTTTACTTTTTATACCTTTTTTAAGTCCAATGCTTTATGAACTGCTCCTGTTTTTTAAGCACGTCGGAAGGTTTTCACATAGATTGCCTTAGTTCGATTACCTAAGATTTATCATGGTGGTTTTTTGTTTAGTTTTTTTCATATTTTTTTTTTGTTGTCATGCAGTTTTAATGCAAACTGGCACTCCTGAAGGTGTGGCCTGTTGACACTCCTTTATCTCAAGGTGTCAGCCTGATCTCATTAAAATCACGTGACTGTGGTGTCAATTTAGCAAAATTACATTACATGGTTCATTACACATATAACGGCAGTTCCAGGGTGAAATGTTCACTGTGTTGGGTGAAAGGTGATCAAAATGTTCTCCTAAATGATTGAGGTTTATAAGGTTAATACTCTTGAGTTTTAAATCAACAAAACCTACCTCCCTGAAACCTAAACCTAACCGATAGTGTCATAAAAAGCAAATGTGAGATGAAAAATGCAATTGCTGAAGCAGCCATGTCATTTTGTGGTGCTTCTATGACTCATGTGTTGACATTTCAGGACTCCTATCCCGGTTATTTACATTGCAAATGTAATGCTGTATGAGAAGCTACCACACAACTTAATTGCAGTTGAACAAGCTTTTACTATAAATGTTTTTGATTATGTAATGCAGATCAGTGTTAAAATGTATCGCCTTACAAGTCATTTGCTACAGTAACAGTTTTGATGTCATAAGATGAATTTAAGTAAGGAACAGGGTGAAAAGTACAGTGGCCCAGGGGTGCACAGCACAACAAAATTAGCAAAGCAAATAAAAGCTGAAAACACATCGGAAATAAATGGCACTACTACTAAATTAAGCCACAACACAACAAAATTAAACCACAATGAAATTAAGCCACAACACAATGGAATTAAGCCACAATAAATTTAAGCCACAACACAATGAAATTAAGCCACAATAAATTTAAGCCACAATAAAATTAAGCCACAACAGTCAACAAAATTAAGCCACAACATGACTAAAAAAAAAAAAAAAGCCACAACACAACCCAATTAAAGTCACCAAACTTCTAAATTAAGCCACAACACAACAAAATTAAACCACAATGAAATTAAGCCACAATAAATTTAAGCCACAACACAATGGAATTAAGCCACAACAGTCAACAAAATGAAGCCACAACATGACTAAAAAAAAAAGCCACAACACAACCCAATTAAAGCCACCAAACTACTAAATTAAGCCAGAAAAAAATGAAATAAAGTCACAGAATAACAGAAAAGCCAAAGCAAAATGAAATTAAACCACAACGAAATTAAGCCAAAACACTATTAAATAAAGCCAAAAACATAAAGACACAGTACAATGAAATTAAGCCTTTTCTTGTCTGATCATTTTGTTGTTTTGTGGCTTAATTTTATTATGTTGTTGGTTAATTTCATTGTGTTTTCAGTATTTTTTATTTTTTTTTTTTTGCTTTGCTATTCGTATTGTGTTGTGCACCTCTGGGCCACCGTAGAAAAGTGTTTATGAACTGATATGGTCTGCCGTTTTACTTGTGATTTGTGTGAAAGTAACTAAAAGTAATTGTTGGTGTAGCGCCTCTAATGTTCATTTCACCAGGAAACTGCCACTGTATCTACAATGAGTCATGTAAAAATAATTTAGCAAAAATGTTGGTCTTTGAGACCAGGTTGCAACGTCTGTATTCATCAACCTCTTGAAACTACAGGAAACCACTGATAAATAGAAAGGGCAAACCACAAAAGCTTTACAGTAGTTGCAGGGGAAGACTGAACTGTAAATCTTTCCAAAACCTTTTTGTCATCTTTGATACTGCATTCAAGGCTGGCTTTGTTGTGTGTGTATATATTGGTGTACCTGTATGTATATAACTATTTTCTGGGAAGGAAGGTACTCTGAAATGCATGGGGGAATGCTTTCTTTCATTTCTTTAACTATAAAGGGGACTTTTTTTGTCTGTGAGAAAACTGGGGGATTATTCACCTGCGGATGCAGGTACAGTGGCCTTGTGGCATGGAAACATATTTCAGATCAGCAGAATTTGTTGCACTGTGTCCGGTGTAGCTCTGCCTGGATATTGCTCAGTTTAGAGAACAAGTTGGACTCCATGGCTTTTCATTGGACCTTGTACAGTATCACTTTCAAGAACGTATTAGAGAATTGCATGGTTAGTCGAATGGAGCATTCAAATGGAATTTTTTTTTTTTTTTTTTTTTTGAATGTCATATTGATGATTTGCTTTGGTAACTGATTTTGAAAATAATGAGAAATATGCTGGAATTGTACTGGTGAAGGGTTTTGGTGTTTAAGAAAGTAAAACACACAAGTGTGGACAGACGGTGCACTCTCAGTTCGATACCTGAAATGATGTAGAGTAGAAGTCATTGATGTCAATGTATTTGTGTTACCCATTGAGGAAACAGCTGTTTTATTTTAATTTTTATATGTAATATCCAAGAGCTAATTTCCAAAACATACACAGGGAGAGAGAAAGTAATACACAAGGGTGGGAAAATACAGTCTAGATTCTCAGCTGGTGATTGTATCTACACTTGGAGGAAATGTTGGGCATGACTGCAGCTCTGGACTTCCAAATGCTTTTCTATTTGCAGGTCGTTTCATTAAATCCTCATTGCATAAAGGTGCAGAGAAGAAGCTAATTTTTCAAATAGAAGCCTTTTTGATAAACAATGATGTTTATGAAAACCACAGTGGTGACGATCCTGAATATGTAAATGATAAAATTATATGTTAACAAAGTATGAAAAAGGCTAAACCTCTCTCTCTCTCTCTCGTGACAAATTTTGAGCCAATCTGTCTCTTATGCATTCCTGTCAATGGGCAGAAAATATACTGAAGATTTTAGAAAATAAAGAAAAATTTTAAAAACAGTTTTGATTCTTGAAATGACTGATTTCTTCTGTTCAGTTATAGAATGAAAAATATTTCAGTTTATATTTAAGATTTCAGTTGTATGACAAAATTCCATAAAACTGAATTGAGCAATCATTAAATAATCATTATTATAAAAAGGGTCATGACATGCAGTTTTTATTATTTTCCAGTTTTTTATATTATGTTCCTTGAGGTTCAATTATAATATTAAAATATGAAAGTTTTTTTGCATAAAAATCAGTCATATATTTGTACTGGTGCTGCTTCTCCTTTAAGACTTGACAGTAGATGCCCACTGTTATGATTGGCTTTTTGCTCTTGACTGACCTGCTCTCTCTTTGCCATCTTCCTTGCCAAGTAAACGAGGACGCAGAATTTAAAAAAAATTAGAAGGACCCAATAACTTTGCTATTATAATACACTTTCAGTTATGCCAAATAAGACTTTGAATGAGGTCTTTTTTCAATGCCATTAGAACTGAAAACTTTTACTTTTGCGTGTTGCTATATGCACACCTATAGGTGTCAGTATAAGTCCAAGACCACTGTTGTCAGCCAACAAAACATAAACAAAAATGAATGTTACACCCATTAGTGCACCTTTAAACTTGGATTTTTGGACCAGTAAACAAGAATTTCACATGGTGGAATTGTCCTTGAATTATGTTTATGGTCTTTATCGATTTCTTCAATCTTTGCAAGTTTGAGAAAGAGTATCATTGCGGTTATGTTGTGGTGAACTTGTGTACTCTACAGTATACCTCATTGAGAGAGATGTGGGTTCACTCTGGCTGGCTTCCTGACTCAACAAGAATGCGTGATCTTTCACTGTTTAAATAAATAACTCACCAGGCCAAAGACTTTCTCTTACATACACAAACATATTGGGCTATATATGTATGTTAGCTTGATTGCTTTAAAACTAGGGCAACCATATTTTGGTTATCCTAAAAGAGGACACTGTGAACCACAACCCAAACTAATAACATACAGGACTTGTTTCTCCCCTCACATGGCATGACCTGCGTTCTTGTTCATTATATTTTCTGACTATTTTAGCCAATGACACACAAGTGCCAGCTTTACAGCTCTTAAAAAAAAAAAAAATCGAGAGTTCATGGCAAATTTGCCACTGATCATTTTCACATGCAAATTGGCTTTGCGGCAAACTTGCGACAAAACGTCCATTGTTGCCAAAGGTTTGCTGCAGGTTCATCACTAGAGCTGCAAACTTCTGGCAAACATTTGTGGCAAATCACAAGCTCATTTGCATGTGAAAATAATGAGTGGCTAATTTGCAGCAAATTTGTGGCTAGTTTGCCAGAACTAAAGATTTGTTTGTAAGGGAGATCACATACTGAGGTTGTGCAGCAAATGTGTATCGGACTGAGTTGTAAAAGTTCCATGGTCTCTTTTTATCCGTCACATTAGTTTAAATTGACCTGATTTGTAGTATATTGGATGTTGTCTCGAAATAGTCAACATTTTCAGTTGAAAATGACAATGTGTAGGAAGCGTGAGTCTGGTGAAACTGGTGTTCTTTTTAAAAATTCACAGGGTACGTACTACTAAAAGTGTCCTTACGTTATTGAGATTTTTGGCAGAGAGTGGTAAAGCACTCAGGCAATCTCGCTCACGCACACACATCATGCACAGAGAGAGTGTGTGTGTAAAAATACTTTGGAAGCAGCTTACACTGATGTGCGGTATCAAATACACTGAATGTATGATAGTCCTAACCGTAGAGTGCACATCGATATGAAGACAGAGCCAAATCCTGGATATTGTTAGCCAATTTTGAAATCCTGGATGGAAGTTTTTTTCAGGTCCAAAAAAAAAAGAAAAAAAAAAAAAAGAGGACATTTCTGGGAAAAAGACGACGTATGGTCACCCTATTCAAAACTTGGAGATAACTCAAAATCAGGAGATAATTATCAACCTTTCAGACAGCATGACAAATGTGATTTCCTTACATAGGGCTGAAAAACACAACATGGTACAACATTTTCAAGTTATCCTCAGGATCAGACCCATCTAGGCTCAAAGCATAAAATCTAGGCTGATTTGTTGGACAAATATTTTATTACTTTTAGTCGTGTTTCATGATGTCAAGTTATTAAATGAAAATGGAGACGAAAGAGATGTAAAGGTCAGTTTATGGTTAGCTGACTCTATGGTGCGCATCAAGCATTGCACCGGTTCTCTTGACAGCATTTCCATCCTTTCCTTTGACAGAATTCCAGGCTGACACAACCTTTCTCTCCAGTCCCTGTGGAAGAGTTATCAGGTCAGTTATCACCAGGTAAGTCCAAAACATAATACACTCCAATTATTAATACATTTTTACATATTATAATCAGATTTCTGGTTACTTCATCCATGAATAATCACATTAATAGTCAATTTGAAGGTACTTTCTAAAACATTTCACAGATTTTTTTTTTTTTTTTTGGTCCACTCAAAGAATTCAAAATAACGAATCCTCGTTTTTCATTGTTGCTAATCCTTCCATTTAGTTCTCTCAGAAACACTAACAGATGTACATATGAATGCATATTTTAAATGTATTATTCATTAATATTATTTTATATATATATATGTAACCCAAGTAATGTATTTAAAATGAATTACCTTATTGAAAGTCAGTAACTATAATCTAATTTAAAATGTAATGCATTACACTACTTTTCTGACTAAAAAGTAGGTAAATAGAAACGAAAGCAATCAGATTACACCCAACACTGGTTATCACACTTTCAGTATCAACATTTGGAACATTTCAAATGTGTCAAAACCTCCAAGAAAAGTTTTTTTTTTTTTTTTTTTAAATATTAATATATTCTAAATTTGTGTGTCTTTGAAATTAAAATTAAATTTTACTTCTAAATTGTTGGTTAAAAGTTCTAATAAACCATAATTTTTATCTTTGATGTGAAGTAGTGGGAAATTGTGAAATTAGTTATGAAATAAACATTTTCTAAATAAATTGGAAGACTGAATGTTAAAAAATATTTGAGGAACATTTTTCATAGAAGTATCTAGTTGAAGACTTTGCGACCAGCTGATCAATTACTTTCAGTAAAAAGAATGTAATGCATTTTAAATAATTATAATATGGGTACAACTTTTGCTTTAAAAACATTCCTGAGAGCTAAAAAAAAAAAAAAAAGTCCGAAAATGTTCAGTATTATGAAAAATTATTAATTATATTATTACTTTGAGGTGTGTGCTCTTGTTTGACATACAATAGGTTGATATTAATATGCATTAATATGCTCCCTTCCCCTGTTACAATCACTCTCCGAAACGCCCTGACCTCTTGTATTGGATTCAATATGATCACATCTTTCTCAATGTAATATTTTTTATGGTACTTTTATTGTTGGCACATTCGTTTCTTATATGTTACAAACATGTTTTAACAAAAACAGTGGCATGTAGGCATGTTGAGTTACAAAAGAAAATGTAAAAAATGTCACAATAGCTCCAGGTCTCCCCTACAACACTGATTTGTCCAATATAAATTATCATCATGATGTTCCTCTGTTCTGGAATGCAGAATGGCATCTCAGTTTATATCAGGACTGAGTTTTATCTCATTACACTTGAACTGATAGTGTAATACATAGACAATCACTGTTTATACTTTGCACTGGAACTGCTTTTGAGATTGATGTGAGTGCAGTGTGGACTCGTTTACCTCTGGTGTAACAGGCCTGAGGAACTTTACTCCGGCACTGGAGAACCATATTCCTCACCATCAGGAAGTCCTCCCCATAGCACTCAATGTAGTGATCGGCTGGACCACAAAACAGACAAAATTACCTTTAGTTTGTTTAGTTCACTTCCAGTACAAAAACCATCCTTTGTTACCATTGCAACACCATGGCTTTTTGGATGTACTATTTTAATACCATGGTATATGAATGAAAGTTATAAAGTACATTCAGCTGGCCATTATCACAAAATAAACCCAGACAGGGTGATTTTTATAGTTACATAAAATTAACCAACAAGCTTGGAACATCAGCCAAACAAACAGAGTAAAGAATACAACAATGCCGTTGTGTAAGTAAGGGATAACCCTGAAGAGCTTTGTTTTGATATGACCAACTGACTATACGTTATCAGGCTTATTACATGGCCACTTAAGAAATAAATGTAAAAAATTAAATAAATGGACATGAGTTTATTTTTGTGAAAGGAAAGAGATCGGAGATTGATATGAGAGACATGAAAGAGCACAGTTATTTTGCAATTTGGTCAATTATACAGTTAAGGGGTCGTTATACAAAAATATTTGCCCACAATGGGCAGTGCTAGAGGTGGGCTACCGGGACTTAAGCCCTAAATGTTCTTCATCATTTTGTAGTGATGTCAAAAGCACCAGTGCTTCAATATCAAGTTGACTCTAAAATATAAATATATTTTAATATTAAGCAAAATAATGATTCTTTCTACAGTATGGATAAAACCAAATACCAACTTAAAGGAATATTATGAGTTCAATACAAGTTAAGCTCAATCGACAGCATTTGTGGCATAATGCTGATTACCAGAAATTTACATTATTTCACCTCGTCCCTCCTTTTCTCTTAGGTTACAGTGAGGTTGGAAGTGAATGCGGCAAATTTTGAGGAAATAAATCAGAAATGTGAAGCTTATAACTTTATAAAAGCACTTAAATTAATTCTTCTGTTATAACTCATGAATTATTTGAGCTGTAAAGTTGTTTAAATCACTATTTTTAGAGTCATTTTAAGGTTTTAGAGTTTGTTGACATTACAATGTCATGGCAATGGCAATAACTTTAAACAGAAAATGTCAGTAAGCAATTTTATCACACTAAAATCATGTTTACATGTATATTGTTTATGTCTTGTGGTGATACTTTTTAAACAGTGAGTATTTTAATGTTTACGGATTGGCCCCATTCACTTTCATTGTAAGTGCCTCGCTGTGGCCCAGATTTTTGCTTTTTTTAAAGAAAAGTAGGGTCAAGTCAAAATAAATTTTTGTGGTAATCAATATTATGCCACAAATGTTATCAATTGAGCTTAACTTGTATTGATCCCAGAATATTCCTTTAATTCAGAAACCACGCGCTGCTGCATATGTTTGCACATGCAACAAGTGTGCTTGTGAAGCGAGACTGCTGCTGTGTGTCTGGAAAAAATTGCCTGTCTTGGTGAGATATTGGAAACGTCATGGTTACTGGTGTAACCTCCGTTCCCTGATGGAGGGAACGAGACGTTGGTGTCGATGTAGTGACACTAGGGGTCACTCTTGGGAGCCCGAGACACCTCTGGTCTTTGATAAAAGGCCAATGAAAATTGGCGAGTGGTATTTGCATGCCACTCCCCCGAACATACGGGTATAAAAGGAGCTGGTATGCAACCACTCATTCAGGTTTTACGCTGAGGAGCCGATATAAGGTCCGGCCATTTCAGCGGGTAGTTCAGCATTGTGGCAGGAGGGAACAACGTCTCGTTCCCTGATGGAGGGAACGAGACGTTGTTACATGGTTACACCAGTAACCATGACGTTCCCTATCTGTCACTCACTCGACGTTGGTGTCGATGTAGTGACACTAGGTGTCCCTATACAAAACGCCACAAGGCTGAACTGTGTTACGTGAACTGGCGGTGTGTGGTGGGCAGACTTGCTGTGTGCCTCATAGCCAGCACACCAGGTCGACACGTAACCTCCCCCAACACAGTTATGAGTGTCGAACGGCCCTTTTTGGGGACAAGTCGACTACCCAGAGATAGAGACAGGCTTAACCCAGTCATGGCCTCTTTCCCCTTCTCTTTTTCCACTCCCTAAAAAGAAGGGGGATTATCCGACTGGGCCGCCAGGTCTAGTCGGGGGTGTCCCTCCCAAGGGGAGGACACTGCGGAGACCACACCTCGCCCCAAGAGAGGGGGGATATTTAAGTGGAAGAATACATCACATGGTCTTTCCAACCATGTGGAGAGACTTCAAGGTAGATCCTACCCAATGGGGGAGGAGTTACTACAACATGGAGACTGAGGGGCTCTGCCCAAGGAAGACGCAGTTTGCCAGTAGGGAAACGAACTAGCGGAAGATATAGATCGCATGGGGTTAGCCTTACAGGGAAACGCCACATGCGGAGCACCTACCCCAGAACCGGGCTCTTAGTTAGCGCGTGTACTGGGCCGGCAGCGAGTCTCTCCGAAAACTCGACTGCCACAGGGCTCGGAGGAAGTCAACCAGGGAACAACCTTTGTGAACACTACTGGGAATTAACAGCGCACGTCTTCAGCTCAAAAGGAGGTGGAAGGCACTATGTGCAAGCGATACACCCGGCCGGCTATCCCGGGCTTATCCACTTGTGTTGCGTGCCACTACCTGGGACGAAACCGGTTCCACCCGGAGGTTGTAGAACCTTGCAAAGGTGTTGGGTGTTGCCCAGCCCGCTGCTCTGCAATGTCTGTTAGAGAGGCACCTCTGGCCAGGGCCCAAGAAGCCGCTACACCACGAGTAGAATGGGCTCGTAGCCCTACCGGGGGCGGCATGTTTTGGGCGAGACATGCCATAGTTATGGCGTCAATGAGCCAGTGGGTGATCCTCTGCTTGGAGACAGCGCTTCCTTTCCGCTGTGCACCGAAGCAGACAAAGAGCTGCTCAGAGAGTCTAAAGCTCTGCGTGCGATCCAAATTGATGCGCAAAGCGCGCACCGGACACAGCAACGCCAGGGCTGGGTCTGCCTCCTCCTGGGGCAGCGCTTGCAGGTTCACCACCTGGTCTCTAAAAGGAGTGGTGGGAACCTTGGGCACATAGCCCGGTCGGGGGTCTCAGGATCACGTGAGAATAGCCCGGACCAAATTCCAGGCACGTTTCGCTGACAGAGAGTGCTTGCAGGTCACCTACCCTCTTGATGGAAGTGAGCGCAGTCAGGAGGGCAGTCTTCAAGGAGAGTGCCTTAAGCCCGGCTGACTGCAAAACTCAAAGGGGGCTCTCTGTAGACCCTGAAAAACTACAGAGGTCTGATGAGGGAACAAGGCATGGCCTGGAGGGATTCAGCCTCCTGGTGCCTCTTAGGAACCTGATGATCAGATCATGCTTCCCTAAGGACTCACCGTCGACTGCGTCATGGTGTGCTGCTATGGCAGCAACGTACACCTTCAAGGTGGAAGGGGACAGCCTCCCTTCCAACCTCTCTTGCAGGAAGGAAAGCACTGATCTGACTGCGCACCTCTGGGGGTCTTCCTGATGGGAAGAACACCACTTAGCGAACAGACACCACTTAAAGGCATACAGGCGCCTCGTAGAGGGAGCCCTAGCCTGAGTGAATGTGTCTACCACCGCAGGTGGGAGACAGCTTAGGTCTACCACGTCCCGTCCAGGGGCCAGACATGGAGATTCCAGAGGTCTGGGCGCGGGTGCCGGATGGTGCCCCTTCCCTGAGAAAGAAGGGCCTTTCTCAGGGAAATTTGCCCAGGGGGAGCTGTCACGAGGAGCGTGAGGTCCGAGCACCACGTCTGGGCGGGCCAGTAGGGTGCTTACCAGGACGACCTTCTCCTCGTCCTCCCTGACCTTGCACAGGGTCTGTGCGAGTAGGCTCACTGGGGAAAACGCATATTTGCGAATGCCAGGGGACCAGCTGTGTGCCAGCGCGTCTATGCCGAGGAAGGCCTCGGTGAGGGCGTACCAGAGCGGGCAGTGGGAGGATTCTTGGGAGGCAAACAGGTGCACCTGTGCCTGACTGAATCGACTCCAAATCAGCTGGACCACCTGAAGGTGGAGTCTCCACTCTCCCTTGAGGGTAACCTGTTGTTACGGCGCGTCCACCGAAGTGTTGAGGTTGCCCGGGATGTGAGTGGCTTGCAGCGACTTGGTGCTGCTAACTCCGTTGGAGGAGACGGCGGGCGAGTTATGACATACAGCGGGAGCGCAGACCGCCTTGGCAGTTGACATATGCTACCGCTGCCGTGCTGTCTGTCCGAACTAGCACGTGCTTGCCCTGGATCAACGGCCGGAACCTCCGCAGGGCGAGCAGAATTGCCAGTAACTCGAGGCAGTTGATGTGCCAATGCAGCTGCGGACCCGTCTAGAGGCCGGCAGCTGCGTGCCCGTTGCCAACAGCGCCCCAGCCCATTTTGGAGGCGTCTGTCGTGACCACGACGCGCCTGGAGACCAGTTCTAGCGGAACACCTGCTTGTGGAAACGAGAGGTCGGTCCAAGGGCTGAAAAGACGGTGACAGACCGACGTAATGGCCACGCGGTGTGTCTCGTGGCGCCATGCCCGTCTCGGGACTCGAGTCTGGAGCCAGTGCTGAAGCGGCCTCATATGCATCAACCCGAGCGGGGTGGTCACCGCCGAGGACGCCATATGCCCCAGGAGCCTCTGAAAATGTTTCAGTGGAACCGCTGTTTTCTGTTTGAACGCCTTCAAACAGGCCAGCACCGACTGGGCGCGCTCGTTCGTAAGGTGCGCCGTCAAGGAGACTGAGTCCAACTCCAAACCAAGAAAAGAGATGCTCTGAACCGGGAGGAGCTTGCTCTTTTCCCAGCTGACCCGAAGCCCTAGTCGGCTGAGGTGTGAGAGCACCAGGTCCCTGTGTGCGCATAACCCGTCTCGAGAGTGAGCTAGGATTAGCCAGTCGTCGAGATAGTTGAGAATGCGAATGCCCACCTCCCTTAACGGGGCAAGGGAAGCCTCTGCGATCTTCGTAAAGACGCGAGGAGACAGGGACAGGCCGAAAGGGAGGACTTGTACCGATACGCCTGACCCTCGAACGCAAACCGCAGGAAGGGTCTGTGTCGAGGAAGGATCGAGACGTGAAAGTACGCATCCTTCGGGTCTACCGCCGCGAACCAATCTTGATGCCGGACGCTCGCTAGAATGCGTCTTTGCGTCAGCATCTTGAACGGGAGTCTGTGTAAGGCCCGGTTCAGTACTCGCAGGTCCAAGATTGGCCGCAACCCACCGCCTTTTTTCGGTACAATGAAGTAGGGGCTGTAAAACCCCCTCTTCATCTCGGCTGGAGGGACAGGTTCTATCGCGTCCTTCCGTAGGAGGGTAGCGATCTCCGCGCAAGGTAGCAGCGTTTCCGTCTTTCACCAAGGTGAAGTGGACACCGCTGGACCTGGGCGGATGCCCAGCGAAGTGAATCGTGCAGCCGAGTCGGACGGTCCGGACCAGCCCTCGTGACAGACTGGAAAGCGCAAGCCATGCACCCGAGTTCCGCGCAAGGGGGACCAAAGGGACAACGTCATCGGATGTACCGGCGAGTGGGGCCTCGCGGCGGGGCGGAGCTTGAGGTGCCACACCACATCGTGGCCGTGCTGAGTCCGAGGACATCGAAGCACTTACCTGGCTCCTTGTGACCACCCCCGGAACAGCCTGGGACGGGGGAGGAAGAGGCCTGTCCTCATGACCCGTGGAGACTGTCACATCGGGGGCGGATTTGTGCCACAGCTGGGCGCTCAGGGCGGGAGACCGCCGCTGGAGCGCCAACCTGCCAAATGGAGTGGTGGACGGTGGTCGTGATGCCAGCCGTACACAACGAATATGTGACCCAGGGAACAAGGAAACCAATCTTGCGGAGCTCTTGAGTACTGCAGCCACTTGGGCATGCAGCGCAATTAAATGCAAAAGGTAACAAAAAGAAGATCTGCTTACCAGCTCCAGAGCAGCGGGTTTCGTTGTCCCTGGGTCGCCCGTCTCAGGGGCGCTTCGAAGACCTCCGTGGGTTCTTCGGTGCCGGCTGTGAGACGGGTGGCGTCGGCTTCCTGCGGTGGGCTCCACGCCGGGGCCGGGCCGGGCCGGAGGGGCGGGCTGCGGCGGAGCCGGTGCAGTCACCGCAGGGGGACGCCCTCGGCGATGAGTAGATGTGGGGATCTTGAGCCACGCCGGGGCAGGACAAGCCGGCTAGCATCCATCTACTGCTCTACCATCGAGAACTGCTGGGCAAAGTCCTCGACAGTGTCGCCGAATAGGCCCGCCTGGAAAATGTGGGCAGCAAGGAATCGTGTCCTGTCGGCCTCACCCATCTCGACCAGGTTTAGCCAAAGGTGGCGCTCCTGGACCACTAGTGTGGCCATCGTCCGCCCGGGAGACCGCGCCGTGACCTCTGTCGCTCGGAGAGCGAGGTCGGTCGCCGAGCGCAGTTCCTGCATCAATCCCGGGGCGGAACTACCCTCGTGCAGTTCCTTTAGCGCCTTGGCGGACTTGCAGGAGAGCCATGGCGTGCAGGGCGGAGGCGGCTTGTCCAGCAGCGCCGTAGGCTTTGACCGTCAGAGACGACGTAAACCTACAGGCCTTGGACGGGGGCTTTGGGCACCCACGCCAGGTGGCGGCGCTCTGCGGGCATAGGTGCACCGCGAGCGCCTTTATCCACCGGGGGATTGCCGAATAACCCTTGGCCGCCCCACCATCGAGGGTAGTGAGAGCGGGGAAGCTGAAAAGATCGGGACCGGGCAGTAAAAGGTGCCTCCCGCGATCTTGTCAGCTCTTCATGCACTTCCGGGAAGAAAGGAACGGGGCGGGGCGTGGCTTTGAGCGGCGCCGCGAGCCCAGGAACCAATCACAGAGCCGCGAGGGTTCAGGGAAGAGCGGTGAAATCCACTCTAACCGACGCTCGCGGCTGTCCGGGAAAGCATGTCGTCATCTCCGCGTCAGCCTGTGACTGGGCGATCGACCCCGAAGGGAGGAGCCCAGCCGAGGCTTCCGACTGGACGAGCCCGCTCTCCGATGCTGCGCTCAAGAGCTCATCACTTTCGCGGGCTCCGAATAAGAGGTCGAACTCGCCGTGAGACGAGCCAGCGGACTCACCCGGAAGCCCGATCGGGGCAGATGAGCGTGCTGGGGAATGGGAGGT
This sequence comes from Myxocyprinus asiaticus, assembly GCF_019703515.2. Lineage (NCBI taxonomy): Eukaryota > Metazoa > Chordata > Actinopteri > Cypriniformes > Catostomidae > Myxocyprinus > Myxocyprinus asiaticus. The sequence goes on from NC_059366.1 coordinate 11,303,401, forward strand.
CCGCGGGGGGATACCCGGCGGAGGCGGTCCCATTGGGGTCCCCAAATCGCCCCCAGTGCTAGCCGCGCTGGCCTCAAACCCGTGGGTAAAAGGACCGAGGCGGGAGCCTCTGGGGTGGCTCGCTTCCTTACGAAGGCGAGCCGCGACCGCAACGTTGCCATAGACACATTCTCGCAATGAGAATGTGACCATCCACGAACGCTGTCTCCGCGTGAGCAGTGCCCAGACACGAAAGACAGTGATCGTGACCGTTAGAAGGCGAGAGGTAACGAGCACAACCAGGAATAACACACAATCGGAAAAGCATCTTTAAAAAGACGTGTCTTTAAAAAGACGTTCCGTGTGTGCGCTCTTTTAGAGAAATATATACTCTTTTAGAGGGGAAAAATGCTCTTTCAGAAAATATACTCTCTAGTTTTTCTGCCGAAGCGCCCAGGGGCGTTCTCTGCAGTGCACCAGTGCAGAGGAAGGAGAAGCCGCTGAAATGCGCCGTCAGATCCAGCAGGTGAATGAACAGTAGTATTCAGCTCAATGAGCATGACCGTTTGGCTCCGAAGAGAAAATCTGAATGAGTGGTTGCATACCAGCTCCTTTTATACCCGTATGTTCGGGGGAGTGGCATGCAAATACCACTCGCCAATTTTCATTGGCCTTTTATCAAAGACCAGAGGTGTCTCGGGCTCCCAAGAGTGACCCCTAGTGTCACTACATCGACACCAACGTCGAGTGAGTGACAGATAGGGAACTGTTGAGTTGGTCCATTAAGATGTAGTAAGTACCAAATATTTAAATATATAACCCTGAAAACAAAAGTAATATATACAGAAGTGCTCGAGGAATTTGTGGACTTTAGTCACGAGCCAGTGCTTTCTTATTTATTATTTACAGCCTGCTATCTTCTATACTAATTAAAGCACAAGACAAATTGATATTGGCTTTAAAACTGTCAATTTTACACAATGTGCAATGAACTACGAAAAGCTAAAGGGTGAAAATAGTGAGTTACAGGTATTTTAGTCACGTTTTGAAGTACATAGTGTTAAAAGCACACAAATTTTTTTTATATTTGAGTGTATCTGAGGTTGAGACAAAAGTTAGTGGGACCTTTTTAGTTTTAGTAATATTTAAATATTTACTTTATAAATTACACCTCACAGATGTACCATTTAAACTTTTATTATACAGCAGTTAGTTCCGGGCCTCGAATCTGATTGGATGAGAGACGTTCCATGAGTACTGATGTCTCACACCATTAGCACTCACTCCGCTTGTGTTTGTGAAGTTTTAAACTAAAGCGCAAGAGCAGCACAGATGTGTAAAGAGCTACAGTGGGTGTGTGTCTTTTAATTTTTCCCTGTGAGATTAAAGGTTTTAGCCAGCAGGTGGGGACAAAAGACCATTTTTGTGTTATGAGACAGTTAAGTCTGACATGCATTGAGTCAGCACACGTCAGCCAGCGAGTGGTTTCTTTGAAGTCATCGGCACTGTCTCTCACTCCATGATTGCTCAGATTACTACTACAGCTGGGAAAAACAGTTAAACTAACAGCTTATCACAGCTGAGAGACACAACAGATGGAGTAATTCAAAACATACTCAAGACGTTTACCTTTTACGGAAGTTTCTGCATTGTGAGGAGATGTAATCAACATGGCGGAGGAGAGAATGGTTTCTAATGACTCTTGTGCCCCGGCAACCGGGAAATACCAGAATTTCCATTATCTTCAGCAAGCTGACTAACACTGCACTACTGCTTGGGAGTCACACAAGCTCAATCACACACACTCTCTCTCTCTCGCTCTCTTACTTGTTCTTTGAACTGTTGTATAAAAGCAGTATCACACTCACTATCATGCTGTATGGCTCTACATCAGCACGGCTGTGATTACCTGCAGCCAAATCACAGCTGTGCTGTTGTAGGGCCATACTGCACTCTTGCTTGTGTGATATTGCTTTATTATAAAGTATATTATATTGAATATTTCAAAGGATGGCCCCAGATGTATCCACAGAGTGTGATGAACCAGGCAAAGTGTGTATGCTGGAATCCGTGTGCAGAGATTTATTAAGCCAAACAACAGGGGTGTAACAGGTTCGAGAAATTAGGAAGTGGGAGACGGCAAATCCAACTCAAAGGTAAATTTATTTACACTCAAACAATGGACTTTTCAGTGGAACAGTTCTGAGAAAAAAAAAAAAAAAAAACAGATCTGAAGCCCATTTCGAGCATGGCCTTTAATTCTTCACGTACTACCTGTTTCTTGTGTTCGGGTAAGCGGTATGGACAACTACGTGCCACTACCCCTGGTCTCGATGTGATGTTATATGAGATTAGTGCAGCCGGGGAGAGGCGAGAACACGTCAGATAAATTATTTTGCAATCTGCCAACATCCGTACATTGTGATGGCGAGAGGTGGTCTCCACAAGGGACCAGGGTGAAGTGATTGGCTTTTAGATTCACCTCTGGTCTGAGCTCCTCAATCTCCAGAACTACTGTCGCCAAGGATACGAGTACCACCTCTCTCCATGGTTTTAGCAGGCTGAGATGGTCCCTTGCCCTTGCCACTTTGCGAGTAATTTTGAGCTCGATGTGGGCAGTAATACAAGTACTTTATCTACTTGTGCACACTCCCGTAGCTGAGCTCCCCTGTTATACAGCTGGGAGACATTAACCATTAATCACTTTCACTTAAGTCACAAGACTGCTCTAGAGGGAAATCCCCTACCAGGAATTCCCTAAGGGCGGGGGAGGATGACACCTCCCCTTCCCCAGCGTCAGCCTGATGTGGAGCAGCCACAGACAGCTCAGGCCACACCTCCCCAGCCAGCATATCCTTCTTCCTCTAATCCGGGTTTTCGGCACCAGTGTAACAAGTTTGAGGAATGAGGAAGCGGGAAATGGCGAATCCAACTCAAAGGTAAATTTATTTACATGCAAACAATGCGCTTTTCTGCTGAACAGTTCTGTAACACACACACACACAGCTCTAAAGCTTGGCTCTCTCTCCCTCACTCTGAGATCTGGCCTCCTTTTATTTCCCCCGTCTCTCACTGTGACAAAGATTCAGCAATTATCAGCAATTCATCTCAGGTGAAAACCCTTACCGCTTTCTCTCTCCCCAAACGAACGCTCAACCATGCCCTCACCTCCACAAGGGGTAATCCAGAGAATGGTAAAAAACAGATGAGGGTCAAACATCAAGTAGTCAGAAAAAGAGGCAAAACAATACACTGGGAAAATCCAAGAACAAAATCCAAAAGGCACAATGTCAGGTGACAAAAAAAGAGGAAATAATATAGTGAATGCTCAGAATTTCAGTTTGAAAAAACAATACTTCACTGAGTGAGTGAGCAGTCATTGCTTAAAAAGACCACACTGATTAGGCTGATGAGAAACACCTGAGAATTATCGAAGTCAGAATTCAGGTGATTGCGACCTCTTGTGCAGCTTTCAATGTTCCAGAAACTCTACCAACTGGCCGTCCCCATTTTCTGGGCACAGGTCTTTGAGGGTATCTTTAATGGAAGTCAGATATCAGAGAGGGGTTCAATATGTCGTCCACAACCACCCAAGAGCTGTATCCCTCACATTCCACCAGATACTGGATGGTTCCGCCTCTGCGTCTAGAGTCCAACAGTTTCTTAACCAAGAACACCTCTTCACTGTCAACTCTGATGGGCGGAGGTCGTGGGTTGTTTGGTATTCTCCATGCCTCTCTCCTGAGAGACCGGTTTCGAGTGGACAACCAGACTCTTTGACCTGGACGAATGACAGGGGCAGGTCTGCGATGACGATCAGCCTGTGTCTTTTGACGTCAGATGGCACGAGAAAGATGGATGTGAGTGGAGTTCCAGGTTTGTTCACTTTTGTTCATCCAGTCGTCGACAGAAGGAACATCTGAAGGTTCACCAGACCACGGAAACAGAGGTGGCTGATACCCCAGAATTAAACTGAACGGAGTCATCCCGGTAGAAGATTTGATTAAAGAGTTTTGTGCATACTCAGTCCACGTAAGTAATGGCTCCACTCGTGTTGGTTGTTATAGCAATAGGTACCTAGAAATTTCCTCACCTCCTGGTTAAGCCGTTCTGCCTGCCCGCTTGATTGAGGATGGTAACCTGAGGTAAGGCACACATTAATGTCGAGCTGGCTACAGAATTCTTTCCACACTCTGGTTAAAATTGGGGTCCTCGGTCTGAATTGATTTCCTCAGGTATGCCAAAGAAACAAAACACATAGTGAAGGAAATTCTCAGCAGTTTCCATAGCCGTAGGCAATTTCAGGAGGGGAATAAAATGACAAGCTTTGGAAAATCTGTCTATAATAGTAAAGGTTTGTGTTACCTTGGGACAGTGGCAGGTCAGTGATGAAATCCACAGCTATGTGTGAGCAGGGACGATGGAGAATTTCAGGGGATCATCCAACCACCCACACTGAGCTGCCAGGGTTCGAAAGGTAAGTGCATAATCCCCAGCCGTTTGATGTCCCTGTCGTAGAGCGTGCAGTTGCTCACCGGCTTCCGTGCCTTCACGTGGATGACCAAAACCTCTCACAGGCATTTCTTAAAATCCTCCAATGAGGATTGAATTGCGGTATCTCTTTCCCAAATTGTGGTTGACCAATCCAAAGCTCTTCCAGTGAGAAGTGACGACATCAATGCCACTTTAGATTCCTCAGTGGGAAAGGCATGTGATTGTTGAGCGATATAAAGAATGCATTGATGTAGAAATCCTCTACAAGCCCCTGGGGTACTGTTGAATTTCTCAGGCAGAGCCAGGCAGGGATTAAATGTAGTCTGCAGAGATATGTTGGGAGTGGGCTGAAGATTCTCTGCATGGGGGGGAGTAGGTTTAGAGGGAGAGAAACGTCTGTTCATCTCCTCCATAAGATAGGTCAATTTTACCATGGTGAGCAGTTAGCATAGAAGCCTGATTATTCAGGGTAGAATGAATCTCTGTTGGATCCAAAGAAGGCAAAGTATTCTGTGATGAACCAGGTGGAGAGTGTGTGCTGGAATCCATGTGCAGAGATTTATTAAGTCAAACAACATTGGTAATCCAGAGAATGGTAAAAACAGACGAGGGTCAAACATCAAGTAGTCAGAAAGAGAGGCAAAACAATACACTGGAAAAATCCAAGAACAAAATCCAAAAGGCACAAAGTCTGGGGCCAAAATCAACAGAGGAAATAATATAGTAAATGCTCAGAATTGAAGTGTGAAACAAACAGTACTTCGCACTGAGTGAGCAGTCATTGCTTAAATAGACCACACTGATTAGGCTAATGAGAAACTCCTGAGAATCATCACAGTCAGAATTCAGGTGATTGCGACCTGTGATGACGAGGTTGGGAAATGGCAGAGGATGTGACACAGAGGTCTGGGCTAAGCCCTGAATATCCACTGACTCTAGAACTGACTGGGTCATTCTAAAAAAAAAAAAAATTGACTTTGCGACTTACAAAATATTTACATTTTCAATTCAGTTAAATTTTTGCCCATAAAAGCAGAGAGTAAAAAATGTTTTTAAGATGTTGACATTATTTTTATTCATAAATGACAACTTGACTTGTTTTTTATTTTATTATTTTATTTTGTTTAATGAATCAAGCTAGGGTTGTAACACCTTTGACAGATTCTCTTAAAATAACTTTCTAAGATGGTGTCAATAGCATTTCAGAACACACACCACGGATGAGATTAAAATCAATAAATCAAACTGTTAATCACTTTTTTCCCCCAATAAAAATCTTTCACATGAACATGGAACAATGTGAAAAAATGTACAGTAAAAATTGTAATTAATACATTTTTCAACATGGTGGGAAAACCACTAAATTAACATTTGAAGAGGCTCTCCTTCCTCTGAACTTTGACCTTGGAAGATCTTTTAAAAATATGTACAACAATAAAACCATATAACATTATTTAATGAAAGGTTAGGTTATAGAAAGATGCCTTTTTTTTTTTTTTTTACTATTTGAAATCATTTTTAAGATTGAAAAGTCAAAGGACATGTTTGTCACCATATTTTGATACTGAAATGCCCCTTGTGCACAGAATGTTTTGATTGACCAATCAAAGTCAAGTACTTCAGAGAGTTATATTCTAAGAAAATGTTAATTCTCAAAGTATGTTTCATTTTAAAGTTAAATGACATTACCACCTGATAACATTTCAGTACCATGGGGACACCACATTACTATTATCGTAATCATCTTAACCAGTCATTACATTTGAACACTACAGTCACACTTTACATTACACTATTCATGTTAGTTGTACTTGGTGTAATTATTTTGCGGAGCTGTTTTAAATCACACATTGCTATCGTTATCACTATAGTAATTCATTATCAATATGTATAATATGGACACTGTATTGTTACCAAAATGCCTCTTTAATAGAAAAATAACTGCTAGTTATATCATAGCTGTAGAAACCCAAATCAGTAAAAATCTGTCTATTCTCAGCAAATTGGTTTCACAACTTACAACAAAACAAACAACTATCAACTGTCACCTATTATGATCTGATGTCAACTGGTCAAACAAGAAAAACAAGTAAGTTTTTGAACTGCTAAACGTACCCATGCAGACAGGCAGCAAGAGGAACAGAATGAACCAGGCCTTCATCTTGACTTTTTTTGTTCTGATGTAATTTCACTGTTGTTCAGCTACTTTGAAATGTTTATTGGAATCTGAGCTTTTGCACTTTTATACTCTTGTGGAAACACAGGGTCACGTGTTTAAAACACACATGCACCAAGTTTACCATGTGTAAACAGACGTATCTCCAGGGATACTTCTAGAAACAAATTATGATGAAATAAGTGTTCAGATTGGGCCAGAATTATAGACCACGTCTACTGATGTACTGTATATAACAATATAAACCTTGAAATGCTGCTTATAAGATATATAGTATATTCGCATTATATTTTTTATAATAAGTTAAATAATAGTTTAAATAAGATCATTTAATTTAATAATTTAAATTAATAATTTGTATTTATTTTTACATGCTAAATATATATTTTACATTTTACATATTTTATTTATTAATATTTTATTTTATTTTTTGAAGTTACACAATTACTCATTGTGAAGAATACTGATCTATTGGTATAAAGAGAACATAGTAACTATGATAAAATATTTTTTGTCCATTCATATATTCAAGGTTTGGACAATGCTATACAATAAAGTACCACCATGAGCATGGCTTTGATAAACAGAAAATTATAAACTGACATCGTACTGACAAGCCTAGTTAAATATGACACGTTTTAAACTTGCATTAAAACGAATCCAAAAAGCACCATTTAGTTGATCACCAAATGTCCCAGAAACTACTTCTAACAATTCTCAGATGCAGAGAGTAATTGTTGCATTATTTAAAAAGTTTGTTTGCCACATCATTGCAAATGTAAGTGAAGGTAAAATTTGTAACATAAGCCATGGATTTTAATGCAAATATCTCTAAAACACAACTTAATTTGGGTAGAAATTCAAAGCGGATCTGCAGCCCAGCGTCGTCTTTGCTTTGGTGTTTCTTACATTCTCCAATGTTTCAACATACTAATAAAATTCTGATATGAACTGTACAAAATGTGGTATCCTCTTTGACCATTTACATTTTTGAATGCATTGTTTACTTAAAATATAAAATGAAGAACAAAACGCTTGTTTTTTAAGGGGATATTATAGAAGACAGGATATCTCTATAACCACTATTATTTCATAACAGCACACATTCCTGGCATCATTCACACTACAGAATGAGAACACTGTGTTAATCTGTGTTATGTCTCAACAGAGTGTTTGGACACCTTGATGTGCTTTTGATTTACTTTAGTATGTTCTGTGCTCTATTTGTGATACAGTATGTGTAAAAAGGTTCTCTCCAGCGACTATTCTTCCGGCATCCCTCCTCCACCTCATCTTCACCTTTATTTTACATTATCTCAGTGTACATTCACTTCCATTAACCCATTTAAATGTATTATCGTCCTTTATGTAGTCCATGGGGGAACTTGGAGTGTGAGTCAAGTCAAAGCCCCCTTCAAGGCAAGTCAGTTCACACGGTGGCCATCTTTGGAATGCTCCCGGGCAGGCTGGGCAGCTTTTATCAATCTAAACAAGCGGCATACAAGTACAGCTACTATCTACTTGAATGGGGAAAGACTGAGCTCTCTAAAATGGTTTGTCAAGATTACGATCAAAGAACATATTACAAATCAGCAGTAAAATCTGAAAACAACTTAGGTCAGGTCACGCTAAAAAGCACTATTTTTCAGACTGGTTCGGCTAATGCACATGCGCAAGGGCAGATTTAGTGATTTAGGGGCCCTAGGCAAATTACAGGAAAGGGGCCCTCTTCAATGACACACATTTATGTCAATTTTCTTCTTCTTCGTCTTATTATTATTTATGGAATGGTATGGAGAAAATATTCCTACATCCTGAAAGATATCACTGAAATACAGTAAGTGTCCTGCGATACCTCATCGGTTTCTGTGACAGCACTAGACTGTGCAAACAGCAAGCAAAAATATGTCCGCATTTGTGTCTTTTCCCCTGGTTGTGGCAACTTTCTAAAAAGGAGTGAATAATAATGTCTGACAACACATTATATAAAAAACACAATCTGGCTAAAGTGAACTACAAAATATACCACTACAATTCCTTTTTTCTTTCTCACTCTCCCTCTTTCTTAATGCACTTTTACTCAATCAACTTGACCTTGAATTAACTATATCCAAATTATTAGACTAAAAGTTAACTTTGGATGCTTCCAGAAGGCTTTGAACAACTTTTAAATTTGAAAACATAAAAAAAGTTTACTAGATTTATGCTGCTAAATAAGACAAAAATACGTAAACAGTCTGAATTTTTTTATTTTTATAATTTTTTTTTTTATTTATGAGTATCAACACCCAGAACATAATCATCATCAACACAGTGTATTGTGACTATAGTGAGTGCTGTGCTCATGGAAGCAGCGGAGGGTGGCGGTGCAGGATGTGCAGCACATTTGAAAAGACAGTGTTACCTTAGGAAGTCTCGATTCCGTTAACTTTTTTTCTCTCCACAAATTCAAACTGACCTGGACTAGCAACAATGTAGCTTAACTTGTAACTTGAAACAGAGTACACAGTGAAATCACACAAAACTGTCCGAGTGGTTTGGCTGACTTTATCCTGTTTACAAACTTGTGAAGAGGCATAAAAACCTTGGAATATTCAATTACAGCCTGATCTTAGGGGGACGGGGGTTGCTTGCATTGATGGCACTTAAAATAACAGCAATATCAATCATATCGATGTTATAACAGTGATATTTAAAATTCCAGCAGACGTTATTTTGCATTAATGATAATAACAAAGCATATTATTTGTATTTTTAGGGGTCCCTTAGCTTCTGGGGGCCCTAGGTGCCTACCTTTGCCTAGTGCTAAGTCCGCCCCTGCACGTGTGCGTTCTTGAGTTGACTGACAGGCGATGTCTGTATCTAGAAGGTAATTGGCTCTTTTACCTGTAAGGCGGGACTTCCTTTTCTACATCCGCCATATTGGGCATTCCAATTTCTCCCATTCATCCCACTCACTTGAGACCCACCTTTACAGACAGCAAGCCAAACTAGTTTAACCATTCACTGTTATCTCAAAATTATATGAACACGCAAACTCGTGAATGGGCTGACTGTAACTGAAAGTTTTGCTCAGAAGGTCAGGGCTGATATGGTTTTTAGGACAGATAACACTTTTATTAAATGCTATTTTTTTTTTTTTTTTAAGACAAAAGTAAAGATGCTCCATTTAAATAGTGTTTTATTTTTTGAAACATAATGGATTGTTCACAAACTTTGTGACTTGTACATGAACTGTTGAACTTCCTCTCATAAAAAAGATATTAAAATATAAACAATTATGGGTAAAAATGGAATTTCATATTGGAGAACAATGTGTTTTTGACGTGTTTTTAGCAATTATGAACTTTATCTGTATGCGATATGTGGAAATATAGCCTTCCCGGTTATGTCCCAAGTGTTGAATAGCAAGTAAGAATCTCATGTAGGTAATAATTATTTTGTTATAATCAAGCATCTGGGATTAGACTGTATCCTAGGGGTCTATTGTCTTAAAAGATGACACTTGTTTAAATATGATTGATACAAAAATAAGTAGTTAATTTAAAATGGCTCCAAAGGCAAGGAAATGTAAACAAAACCTGATTTTAGATTTTTAAGACATTTTTGGCATTTCGTAATGACCAGAGCAACATTTGAGATGCTATGCAATTACATTGATGATATTCTCTGAGCAAATTATGTATTCACATGGCTTGAAGAGACAAAGACACATTACTTTTTTTTATACGCCTCTATATTCCTAAATTATTTCTATAGGAATATATTCTGGAAATGTGATTCCATCGTAGTTTATGCCCATGTCTTCTTACTGAATAAAACTAATTATTCCCCACAAACGAGCATAAATGGTGATTCAGTCCAGCATTTTTATGCTATATTTATAAATCTGCATAAAAATATGTGGATGAAAACTAATTTTTGCTAAAATGCTAATTGTTAGCAGTAAAGCTATTCAGTGGCAGCCAGAGACAGTATAGAATCACTGGTATACTTATGAATGGGAGAAATCGTAGCGCTGAATATGGCTGGTCTAGGCAAGGCAAGGCAAATCAAGTTTATTTATTTAGCACATTTCATACACAATGGCAATTCAAAGTGCTTTACATATACATTTGAAAGAAAAAAAATCATAAAAAAAAAAATAAATAAATAAAAAAAAAACAGAGGATAACCACAAATAGTTTTCTCTAGGAATGGAAGTCCCACCCTTTTTAAATAGAGATAGATTTCACTGAGAATGTGTCTATGCATTTGTCGGACCAGCCTGAAAAATAATGTTTTGAAGACTTAAGCCTTACCTAATTCAAGTAGATATGAGCAGTACTTGTATCTATAGAAAATGGCATCCTGCAGGCTGCCCAGATGCATTGTACAAACATGGTCACCGAGTGACCTTGCATACCTTAAAGGTACTTTGATGGCCGCTTATTTTAAACTGTTGTGGTGTGTGACATGCTAAATTCCATCTAAAACTACTTTAAACAGCATTGTGCGTGCAGTCTTTATGATCTCATATTAATTGAGGGACTACATGGGATTTTTTACTTTTAAAAATGTATTTATCAAACTGCAAGACCACAAGTTAACTAGTTAAAAGTGGTGAAAAGCTTAAAATAAATGGTGAGAAGTTACAGCAAATAACACATTGATACATATTAATCTTACATATTGATGTTGGAAAAAATTATGTCCACATTTATTTGTCAACTACACATATACAAAGACTTTTCAAAAAGTTGCTCACCCCTACTACACATATATAAAGACTTTTCAAAAAGTTGAACCCCCCTAGCTTTGTTGCTCTGACTCCAAAGGCAGAATCTAGCCATCATGCCCTTGAAAATGCAGCCCATGACACGGCACAGAACAAATGGACCAGACTTAACATCTCTGGGTAAGTTCAATCAGCCAGCTCTGGAGTGATTGTTACTGCCACCTTGACTGGGACGATTCTCAATGGCTCTGTATTAATGCCCTGGTCTTTCACACATGGAGAGAAGAAGGGGATGAGCTTTTCGGAGGGCAGGTGTGTGAAGGTGTAGATATGTGTCATATCAAGTGGGTCGTAAAAGGATAGCTCCTTATCATCATTGTTCAAGCAGACTCGAATCCTGTGAGGTTTTCTTTTCAGTTGGAGCCTAGTCCAGGGTTTTGTGCAGGCACTGTACTGGCCACCCTCTCTTAAAGCCAGTGCCCAGAATCCACTCTCGGAGTTGATGTTCTGAATGCCTTTACGGCTCACAGACTCCATCACAACCCCCATGTCCCATTTCGTCTTACCCACAACCTGCACTTCCCACCAGTGTGTGCCTGTGCCGATGGTCTCATGACCCAGAACACAAACACAGAGGTCAAAGCGCTCTGGATTATCAGGAATGTCTGTCTGCAAGTCTCCATAGTGCACGCTGGTTAAATCTTCCGACAGTTTGAGCCATGGAGCTGCAGTGTTTGGGTCCACAATTACAGGGCCTGAATGGGATTTTGCATTCAAATTAACAATCGTGCAACCATGTAAATCCATAAAGTTAAAAGGATAGTATGTACAATGTAACTTGCAATAATAATTTTTTTTTTTTTTTTTTTAATAATGTTTGTTATTTTTTAACATGATCACACAGGAAATTGACATGTTGCGTCTGAATGTTTACGCACCATGAAATCAACCCCATTCTGCCAAATTACTGACAAGTGCCATCCCCCATCAGACATTTTTGCATCAGTTAAAATATGTTTACCTTTTCCTCTGGTGCTATTAAAAGAGCTTTAAGTAAGCAATCTCAGAAACACAGGTTCTGGTCCTATGGAAACCAGGAAGTAATTGTGTTCACATAATCAATGGTGAGCACGTTTCTGAGGTTGTATTTTCGCTCTAAAATAATTTTTTACTCCACTGAAAGTTAGGTTTAGGGTTAGGGTTTGGGTTAAGGAGTAGAGTTAATAAAAAATAAATTCCTCTTCACTGTATTACATAATTTACAACTAAAAACACAACTCGCTTTTTGTGCCACTCTGTGGACATTTCAGAGACTGAAGCACACACGCCCAAACGTTCATCAACACTTCCAGCTTCGGCCACTGGGGGGAATGATACAAATCTTAACCTGCTGTGGGTGAATTTATAGTGCGATCAATCTTCTATTATTATATGTTGCTTCATAAAAGCCTTTATTGAAAAAAGACTCTGTTGATAAACTGCATTTTCAACATATTTTCTGCTGAGTTCCACATGGTACGTGCAGCAAAAATACTGTAGGATACAGTATGCTGCTTAGACACTGTTTATGCTTACTGCCTAATACTTACTGTACTGCACTTGTCCCAGCATCTTCTCCCACACATTGAACTTCAGGTTTCCCAGGTGCTTAGCTACATCTACAAGGGCATCTGGCAGATTGCAAATAATCTCCTGGAAATTGCAAGGAGCACTGCAAAAGAGAGTTGGTCAGATTTATACAGACTCCACAATAACACACACATCTAATTAATTAGGACAAATGATATAAGCTTAAAAGATGTTCGCTTTACCTGTCATTGTAGCTTTTATATGCCTAAAATAGGAAAAATATCACAACAATTCTTAACTTTAGATGTAAGTGACACACAAGAAGCATTGCAGTTCTGCATAATTGGCTGTTACCTGGAGGAAATGGATGTCTTTTCTTTCTAAGTCTTTCTCTTTGGTTTGGATGGTGTTGGACAGTGATTCTACTTTTTTGCTGAGCTCCCCCAGTTTCTTCTTCATGATGTTACTTTTCACCTCAGCTTCATCCTCCAATGCTGAAATCCGTGCCGCTTCCTCTAGCCGCAGAAAGTGATGCAACTGCTCAAAATCTTTTTTGATCAAACTCTTAGTGAGTCTGGTTTGTTCCTGGGAAGAGACATTTTTGTCAGTTTAACATTAAAGCTCACACTTTCCTGATGTCAGAAAACCATCAAAGCCATATTCTGAGGTTGTTTGATGTGTTGTGTCCTGTCCAGTGTACATTCAGTACCTTGATATGCTGTGTTATCCTGAAACATTCACCCTTTTTCATCTGGAAGATATTTAGTTCCTCCCTGTGTGGCTCCAATGAGAGTCTGACCATCCCCTGGAAGAGTGGATTGAGGGGAATCATTTTTGTTTTATTTATCCCTTTAAACCAAACTTGTCTTTTCTGAACGATCAGATGAAGTCATTTTAAACTTTTCTTAAATGAAATTTATTGCAGCACCATAGGGTCATCAAAGTCCCGTCCTCTTATCAAGAGTTTTGTTTAGTTTTTCACCAGATAAATGTCTAGTTTATGTTGTCATGAAAGTGGCCCAATTTGGAATCGAAATGACAGATTCAATTGTGATTTTTGCCATTCAAACTGTCATCCATAAAAACAGATCCGTGGCAAATTTTTCACCCATGTAAACGTAGCCTAAAAACAAAGTTGAGACACCAGAGACTTTCATCTATAATTTTCTGTCTTTTCAATGTTATCAGCTATAATAACAATCATTTTCTTCCATGTCTTTTCATATGTTGTCACAAAATGATCACATGGGAAGTCGGCATGTTGTTCCTGAAAGTTCCAGTACCCTAGGATTGGACACATCATGCTGACTCACCGACAAGCGCCATCTCCTACCAGACATTTTTGCATGATTCAGTCGTTGCATTTTCCCCTCTATCATTAAATTTTTACTCCACTGACGGTTAGGTCTAGGGTTTGTATCATTCATAAAATATGCATTCTTTCTCAGTGTATTACAGCCTGTACAGCTGAAAACAACTCGCTTTTAGCACCCCTCTGTGGACATTTTACCCGGAAAATGGAGCTCACATGTGCCCATATGCCCAACATCGCTTACCGCTTTGGAACATATGGGCAGTGTTTCAAATTTCGGTAAGCATAGAACGATTTTAACTAAATAAAACTCAACCTACTCTTTCCGAGTTTACTGTGAGATCTGTCTGGTTGTCTTGGTGTTACTGTAGAGGCAGGAGTGTTAATGTGTTACCATTGACTATGAACATTATTTCGTAACTAATTGTAGCTTCTTTTTGTTGTACCCTACTTATTTTATTATATTCATATCTTATTATAGGGTGATTTTTTTCTAAATTGTATAAATAAATAATAAATTGACTGATTATAGTATTTAAACAGTTTTGAAAGGGAAGTTCACAAATACACTTAAATGTACAGTTCTATTTCAACTTGATGTACATTTAAGACTTTGAATGTAACTTTATTACGGTTATATCACAAGACAAATAAGTAAATACATTCACTGCACAACCCTTTATTTCTATCTGATTGGATGTTGTTCTGACCTTTATTTCTTGGGTGGCTTCCTCCACTGGAATTATGTGATGTTCCTTGTGCCTGTTATATAGCTTACACACCATGCACAAAGCTTCCTGGTCGTCCATGCAGAAGAAGAATAGTCTTTTTCCATGTAGACTGCAACGGTCCTCTTTTCCCTCTGCTCCCTCTGTTGATTCTTGTCTACTTACTTGGGATTCTTGCCTTTCCTCCCTGCATTCTACACTTGATCGTTTTCTGTCCCTAATACTATCCACAATGTTCCTCAAGACCAAATTGCTCAGGGGGTTTTCATTGAAACATCCTCTCCTACAAACAGGGCATGTCTTTCTGTACTGACTGCTCCAGCTCTTGTCTATGCATGTGCGGCAGAAGCTGTGGCTGCAGCCCAGAACCACTGGGTCGGTGAAGAACTCACAGCACACGGGGCAGCACAGATCCTCTTCTGGAACTGAAGTCTGTGAAGCCATCGCACGAGATGTTTGCTCAGGTTTTGTCCAAGTTTTGTCAAGCTCAATGGCAGATGGCAGATTGTTATTATTACACCAACGAAGACACTGCTTAGAAGAATGCTGCTCAGCAGGTACATCCTAAACAATCATATCTCCTAAATGGCCCTCCTTGTTTTCAACATTTACTTTCTCTTTTTCTTTAAACTTTCCTTTCAAATTTGTCATATAATTTTTGACTGCTAAAGGACGCACATGCCAAAAGGTTGCATTCACAACCTAATGGACCTTATTCAAGGTAGACACTATTTAAGTTGATATGAATGAAAACAAGACTGAGGGATTGAAGCAGTATTAAATATGAACTTTTCCATTAGGGGCAACATTTGCCCCCCGGAGTAGATTTTCAGGGGCATGTTTATCTTTGTGAGGGTATATTTTTCTAACTAAATAAAAATAAACTGAAGGTCTATGCCATGTTTTGGTCAAATACTTCAGTAATGTATTCTGTAAGCAAGGGATAGTCACGCAATCCCTGTGTACGGTTGTTGTTCAGAAATATCAGACCACTAGATGACACAATTTTCAAATCAGAACATTTAAGAATATTTCAGAGAGTCGTGTAATAAAATAATCTCAATCTGAATAATTACATAGGTTGACCACTGAAACCTTTAACTTTAAATCAACAAGCAATAATATGCCTAATTAGGGCTAGAATATATTATTAGGAAATGTTTCGCGTCAGAATCAAAAGTCATTATAAGGGCATTTTTGGGGGTCATGTGATGCTCTTGTTCTGAGTGCTGCGTTTTCGCAGAGCTCCCGCAACCGTCGTGCAATGTTCTTGTTTGTATACGAAATTTGGTGGCTGTTTTGCTGTTAATTTTCATCATCCAACTCCCAACCATGTCAGGGACAGGCTCCATGGCTTCCCAATAAGAAACTAGAAGGGGTTGCACTACAGCAAAAGGACAGCTGGCTGCTAACCATAGTAACAAATATGGCAGCTTGTCAGCAGAGCAGGCCAGCTTAGCACAGGTTGTAACTGATAACCTGTGTTTTGTTAGATGAGAAATTTACTAATTTTGAGTCGACCTTGGACTCAATTATGACTCGATTAGAGGATAATACAAAACATATTACAGAGGCAGAGAGTTGTGTTTCCCAGACCACAAAGTGGTGGAGCTTCACAACAAGATAGTGGTGCTTGAAAAAAACATGCAGTCTCTTACTGAGAGAGAGCAGATGGCGCTGAAAATCGCAGCTAGAGGGACAATATTCGAGTCTTTGGCCTGAAGGAAGGTGCGGAGGGTCGTCAGCCTGTTACATTTTTTCAAACATGGTTGGATCTGGAGACAAAACATGGTGCTGTCAAAATCGACCGGGCGCACAGGAAACTAACCGCACTTGGCCAGTGCTGATTAAGCTCCACAACTACACAGACAAGAGTACAATTCTGGCAGCGGCTAAGAAGAAGTGTCATTTTACCTATGATGGATGTAACATCTTTATCACACAGGATTTTCCAGTCAAAGTCAGGAAAGCGAGACGGGTATTCAACGACGAGGAGTCCGCTTTGTGATGCGCTATCCTGCTAACCTGTGCTTCAACTTTAAAGGGGTCGACCACTCCTTTCACTCGGCACAAGATGCACAAGCATATCTGAACAGGCTGGACTAACATATCTGTTGACAGAGAACTGTGGGTCGGACCCGGATCAGACAGACAGGTACTCTAAAGGTTCCCTTCATGGTAAATTTAAAGACTGCAATACCTTAGTTCACCCTGTGCAGTGTTGAGTTCCGTTGATACTCCGCTGTTTGCTTATACCTCAAGTTAAAATTATACAGCTTAATATTATTTAAAGTGTCCCTTTTTATTAGGGAGGGCACATAAAGTGATAATAGCCACTTGTTTATTATAATGTTATACTTTGCTTGATTGGAGCGGGAGGTTTAGGTTGAGTTGAACTCCATCTTTTGATGTAATGTGGCCGCTATTTTTCGCATCCTCTACTTTTCTTGTACGTACACTGGGTTGGGGGGTGAGGGATATTTTGCCAATTCTGGCTTGACAGCTTCTTTGACAGCTGGATTGTGCAGGTTTGGTTTTGTTTTATGTGTGGTTTTGTTCATTGTTCTGACCATCCTCTATACTATTTCAACACCCCGAGGCATTTTCATACTGGGAATTAGACACTGCCTAGGCTATTTCAGTGATACTGTAAACTTTGTCCATGAGTGATCTTAAATTGATTAGCCTTAACGTAAAAGGCATAAACCATGTGGTCAAAAGGCAAAAACTTCTCTCTTTATTTTGGATGGAGAAATGTCAGATTGCACTTCTTCAGGAAACCCATCTCTTTGATATAGTGCACATGAAGTTGCACAGAAGCTGTGTTGGTCAGGTCTTTTTTTCCTCTTATAAATCCGTCAGTAGAGGGGTTGCAATTCTTCTCCACAAGAACCTCTCCTTTAAAATAGAAAAATCAATCATAGATAATGAAGGCTGGCATGTAATCCTTTCAGGCTTGCTATATGGGGAACATGTGTTGATTGGTTGTATTTATGCCCCCACAGCAAATGAGCCCTGATTTTTTTTTCCAAATTACTTGCAGACATTTCTTCATTTTCATGCTCTCTTATACTCTTAGGATGGGATTTTAGCTGTGTGTTAGATCTAACCATAGACCAATCCCCTCCAAAAGGTAACAGGTCAAGAAAAAGTACCAGGCTTTTAAAACTCTGCAATGATTTGGAACTGCTTTATGTCTGGAAATTAATACATAGGAAGGGGAGTTACTATACTTTTTTCTCAGCCTCATCAAACTTTTTCACGCATCAATTTGTTTTTATAATCAAGAGGGATACTGGATAGAACAGTGGAATGTTCTAATGGTATTAGTACTTTATCCGACCACTCTCCCATTACAATGATTGTTCACCCCCCATATAGAGATCTGTACCATAGACAGTGGTGATTATACCCATCTTTGAGTTGCCCTCAATTCATGCAGTATCTTAAACAGCAGTGGAAATACTTTATTGAAACTAATAAATCTCCTGAAATCAGCCCATCCCTTTTTTGGGAGTCTGCAAAAGCCTATTTGAGAGGTGCGATCATATTTTATACTTCAGCCAAAAAAATTAAAGAGGCTATTAGAAATCAGGTAGAGCTCAAGAAAAAAAATTCAGACTTTGGAGAGAGAATATAAATTAATTCCCTACAGGGCTGTGTCTTAACATTTGAGTGCAGCTTGTTCAGCTTTAGACCAGTTATTAACTAAGAAGGCTGAATCTTCTATCTTCTTTGCCAAACATAGAATCTACGAGTCAGAGAATAAACCAGGACGCCTTCTTGCCCGTCTGGCAAGAGGGAGGACAGAGGTTAATGTGATATCATCATTAAAAGATAATTTAGGGGTTAACAGATTTGAAAACAAATATATTAATACAATTATGAAGGCATTTTAACAATTTTAAAATTTTTGGGGCAAAATCTTTACTCATCAGAATGCCACTCTACAGATGAAAGAAGGGGTTATTTCCTCAATAACATTAAGCTCCCTTCCATTACACTGGAAGAATTGTCAGACCTCTGCAGACCAATTACGGAAGACAAAGTTCTTAATACCATTAATTCGCTTAGGGGAGAGAAGGCCCCAGGGCCAGATGGTTTCTGCCTGGAATTTTACCAAAAAATGGGAAGAGACATATTTAGACCACTTACTGAAATGTTCGCAGAATCATTGAAAAAGGATCAGCTTCCACCTACTATACAGCAAATATTTTCTAATTCTTAAAAAGGATAAACCACCTGATTTAAGTAGCTCTTATAGACCCATCAGGTTAATTGGGTTTGTTGTTAAACTGCTCTCTAGGTTGCTGGCCAGAAGACTCGAGGGGGTTCTCCCCAATCTTATAAACCCTGACCAAACTGGCTTTATACAGAAGCGTTTCTTTATTTTAAATATAAGGTGACTTCTGAATGTAATTTAATACACCAATCAGCAACACTATGTGGCTATTTCTGTGTCACTTGACACAGAGAAAGCCTTCGACAGGGTAGAATGGGGGTACCTGTGTCATTACTAATGACTTGTGGTCGGATCCTTTTTCACTTGCTAGAGGTACCAGGCAGGGTTGTCTGGTATAGGTTCACTACTCTTTAAAATATGGCACAGAAAGGGGATTTGTGTGGTGGGGGACATGTTCCAGGACAACTCCCTAATGTCTTTCCAGCAGGTACAAAAGAGGTTTGATCTCCCTAAAGAACATCATTATGGCTATCTTCAAATTCGACATTATATCATCTCAAAGTGGATATCTGCATTGGATATGCCACTGTTCAATGACTTAGAGAGTTTTTGTTTTTTTTATCCCCTTTTCTCCCAATTTGAAATGTCCAATTCCCACTACTTAGTAGGTCCTCGTGGTGGCGCGGTTACTCACCTCAATCTGGGTGGCAGAGGACATGTCCTAGTTGCCTCCGCTTCTGAGACCGTCAATCCACGTATCTTATCACGTGGCTCGCTGTGCATGACACTGCGGAGAATCCCAGCATGTGGAGGCTCATGCTACTCTCTGTGATCCACACACAACTTACCACGTGCCCCACTGAGAGCGAGAACCCATAATCGCGACCACGAAGAGGTTACCTCATGTGACTCTACCCTCCCTAGCAACCGGGCCAATTTGGTTGCTTAGGAGAACTGGCTGGAGTCACTCAGCATGCCCTGGATTCGAACTCACAACTCCAGGGGTGGTAGTCAGCGTCAATACTCGCTGAGCTATCCAGGCCTGCAGAGAGTTTTTTTAATCAATACAAGTAATGCTGCTCATTTTAAATCAAGGTTTTATTCTTTCTTATACTCTCATGTCCCAGGTCTTTTAAATAATGTAGCTCATAATTGGGAAAAAGTTTTATGCAACAAATATATAGATGATGACTGGCATGAGGCCACTAAATGTGTGAGGTCCAATTTTATTTGTAACCAAGATACTACAGTACATAGGCTACATATAACACCAGTTATAATGAATAAAATTGATCGTAGCATATTGGCTCTCTGTGTGAAACGCCACTGTAGAAGTTCCAATAATAAGGAAAGAAGCAGGAAGTGGGGTGGCAGTCCAGGTAGGTTAATCTTTAATGGCTTTTCAGCTTTAGAACAAATACTGACTTTTCAGCTTTACAGCAAATATTGGCTTTTCAGCTTCACAATAAGTAACATCTGTTTCACCCGCGATGGCGAAATTGCACAATCCAATTTGGTTGGACCACAATACAGCAAAACAAATTTGTGATAATTAATACCCTGAGTATTAATAATGAGCGGACATGGCAGTCCATAAACTGTACAAGCAAAAACCTTGAAACACAAGAATAACACGCTATAATATTCTATCTCTGCCCAGACGTAACCTCTTACTTGAATCACATGAGGACACAGGTAGAATGTGTTTTCCTCCGTCCTTTAACTTTGACCCGGTTCCTTGAGGCTCGGGTGATGACGGGAGTCTGTTTCCTCGCTCTGTCGGCGGGCGGTACGGCTGTTGATTGTCGGCGGGCGGTACGGCTGTTGATTCTCGGCGGGCTGACGGAGAACTCAGAAATGTCGACTTGATTGAAGATGGAAGAGAAATCTTTAATCTCTTCACTCCTGTAGGCAAACGGATGAAGATGCGAATTGCTCGGCAGTCTTCTTCGGATCCGTTAGAGTGTTTGGTTGAACACAGAGTAATCTCAACTCATCCAGCGAGATGGAGATTGTATGGCTACAGTTTCAAGTCGGATATTACTTCCTTGTGCTACAAGGTTGCACCGGAGAGCAGCAAAAGCTACGTCTTTATTCGGTGAACGAAGTTGCTGGAAGCGAATTCTGGACGCATTTCAGAATTATTTCAACTCCTGATGATGTCATGTTTGAGGGACGTTCTGTTGTGTGCCTCATCCAATAGGAGTTGAGCACTCGATCCTTTAGTGAGCAAGGCTTCATGGATCTGTAGTCTGTTTTGGACTCCCTTTGTTTGATTTTGGCGCGATTTTTATCAGTAAAATTTACGACTTACAAGGTGGGGGCTTGAGTTATATTTTTACAACTGTGTTAGGCCTGCCTTTGTCTTCTATCTGAATACATGAGGCCCAACACAGCCAACACGTCACACATCACACACTGAGATTTTGGTTTGCAGGACCCATCCACACACAGCACTTGCAATAACCTTTTAAACCCCGGCCAATTTGTTCCCAGAATTAGTGGATGGGTGAGGCGGGAATCAACCGTGGCCTTCACTCTATGCTTTACCCCCTGAAATTGGATAACGGTAGTAACTACCGGATATTTGCAAGCATCCCCGTGCACACATCTCACCATCACCTTGTGTTTTGTACCCAAAGCCCCATCATGAACCAAGCCGTGGTGGATCGAGGTTTGATTACAGCCCAAATCCACCAGGGCTTGGTATGTACGCCCCTTAATTTTTACCGGAATCCTGTACGTCCCTGCTTGACCGGAGGCAAACTGTGGTGTGTTGGGGACCTGAATCCACGTCTCCACCTCCATCACTGGACGCCGGTCTTGGACGAAACCCGGCTCCAGGCTTCCTGGCTGCACCCGTGGCGGCAGACACATGGACACATCAACCTGGGAAGGATGACGGAGAGGGGTAGGGGAGGGGGCCGGCACATAGTGCAGCCCACAAAGGCGGGGCGCCAGTTTGGGTGGAACCACTCCCCGTTTCCAGGGAGCAGGTATAGGGCGAGAGGGAGGGGCAAGAGGAGAAGGAGAAGCAAGAGAGGGGGAGAGAGAGAGAGAACTGGACTGCTTGCTGGCTTCCTGGTAGGCCACCATGTGGGCTTCGGCCAGCTGGACGGCATCATCCACCGACGTGGGGCGATGCCACTGGACCCATTCTGCAGTTCCTCGGGGCAGACGAAAGGTTAGTTGCTCCAGCACCATCAGGTCGATAACTTCCTCCACACCGTGCCCTTCCTCAGCCAGCACCCATCTTCGGCAGGCGTCACTGAGCTGCTGGGCGAATGTGAATGGGCGGCCGGCATCGCTCAAGGTGAGGGAGCAGAATCGCTGCTGATGTTGTTTGGGGCTATGGCCAACACATTGCAGGACAGTGACCTTCAGCTTGATGTAGTCCAGGTTGTCCTCTGCTGGCAGTTGCTGCGCTGCGAGCTGGGCCTTCCCGAAAGCAGCGGCAGGAGGTGAAGGGCCCACTGAGCTCGTGGCCAGCCGGAGGCGGTATCTGACTTTTCGGAAAGGCTTATGAATGCCTCCGGATCGTCTAGGGGACCCAACTTAGTGAGCAGGAGGAACGGACTCTTCGCTGCCTCCGGGGTCGCGGTGGAGGATCCTCCTGGAGCTAACCAACTCCATAAGGCCAGCCGATCCTCGGCCTGGGCTTGAAGGAGCTCCCGGAAATGTTGCCCCTGGGCAAGGAGGGCTTGATGGTAGGTCTCCTGGGTGCTGGACAGGGCACGGATGACTTCGTCCAGCGGTGAGGTGTCCATG
Organism: Myxocyprinus asiaticus; assembly: GCF_019703515.2. Taxonomy (NCBI): domain Eukaryota; kingdom Metazoa; phylum Chordata; class Actinopteri; order Cypriniformes; family Catostomidae; genus Myxocyprinus; species Myxocyprinus asiaticus. Next base: position 11,326,327 of record NC_059366.1, read on the forward strand.
GTGACCAGTCTTCCTTATCCCGGGTTTCGGAACCAGTGTAGAAGTTCCAATAATAAGGAAGCAGGAAGTGGGGTGGCAGTCCAGGTAGGTTAATCTTGAATGGCTTTTCAGCTTTACAGCAAATATTGGCTTTTCAGCTCTACAACAAATATTGGCTTTTCAGCTTCACAATAAGTAACACAGGTCTCTGGGGTGTGTGTGTCTCAGACTCTCTCTGTCTCTCCGGCATTCTCGGAAGCCTTTTCAAGCCCATCTCCGTCATCACTGTAACGAGACACAGATGTTATGCATCATTAATCATCAGGTGATGGCCCTTACCGCTTCCTCTCTCCCCAGTGACAGACACATGACCATGTCCCGCTCCACAGCCATACAGACTTAGGGACTTACCTTCACTCTTTCTGGAAGTGTAAATACATCTCCAGATTCTGGAATTGTATCGCTTGTGAAATCAGCACCATTCTCCAGATAAAGCTGAAAAGGGATCCTGGTCTTTTTTTTTATTGGACCTCCCTCCAAAATGCAGGCAGTAACACTGTCTTTTTATTATATATATATATATATATATATATATATATATATATATATATATATATATATATATATATCTTTGAGTCACTGAAGCTGTTGGGTACTGTTTTGTGTAATTTATAATCTAATGTGGTATGAGGAATTAGATTTATTTATGTTCGTATGATGATACTGATTATGCATGTCAATAATAAAACAAGAGGATAAGGACATTTTAAATTTCAGGGATATTTTTTCACTTTCTTGGCCCCTGCTTATTTTTTACCCTTGATAAAAGTACAGTATGCTTAATAGATTGCACTATTGTGTACATTGGTGTCGATTGTTAAGCCAACAAAACGTTGACAATATATTTTTATCGAAATTTCTCAAAAAAAAAAAAAAAAAAACAATCCAGAAAACATATTGTACATACGGAACACATAAAGCATACAGTACAAAACATATTGAATGAACTGCACATCTGTCACCCACAGCCTCATTTTCATTGGTGTCAAAGTAAATAAGGTGTCTACCCTGACTAAGGTTCATGCAGGCAATTCTCTCAAAATATCTGTATTTTCACTTTAATTCTTGAAATACCTATGCCCTTCTACAATAATCCATTGTTTTAAAAGATATGGCAACCTCATTGTTAAGTAAAGAATAATGCAGTTATAGTCTAATCTCAAAATAAGGGTGATTGGGACCCAAATGCAGAGTGAAGAGGTTTTGTTTAATCCCGAAGGGGTTATTTTGTCATATGACCGGCTGACTGTACATTATCTCGCTTATTACATGGCTACTTACCTAATAATAAAAAAAGTATGAATTATTGATTTTTATTTATTATGTGAGAAGAAAGAGATCATGGAATTTGGTTGCCTGGGACAACAGTCAATTTAACAGTTTAGCAGTCACTATGCAAAATTGTTTGACAGCAGAATGCTGCGATTGATCAGTTAGAGTTAAGTATTCCAGAGAGCAGTGAAAAAAACACCAAAGGATTATCACTGAGCCTGTCTGAGAGTATGTAACCAGGTCATACTCTGACAGCGGAGTTAAGGCCATGTCTCTACAATTTCATCTGAAAAGCTGAATCCTTCCTGCTCTACTTTTCTCTGTTTGTAGATGTCTGCGTGCACCGCTCTGTCAGTGTGGGTCACAGAATTTCTGTTTGAGTAATGATTGTGTAATGAGAGACATCTGATGAAATGAAGAATGTTGCAATCAGTAAATGCTGTTAAAGTACTTCAGTCCAGCTCCTTTCACAGAAGTAACCAAACAAGAGTGTGCTTCCGTGTATAAAGCAACCTTCAATCACATGTGAGTGCCAATGCAGTTGGTCTGCCAGTCTCTCAGTTTGGATTCTTCCTTATAGCAGTAAGAGGGACAGGCGAAGGGTGCCCAATACTGCATCAGTTATTGTACTAAAACTATGGGCCCTATTCTAAGAGCACTAGTGCTAAGATCAGTGCTATGCGATAAATCATAAATGCAAAGTCAGTGATAATGGCCATGAAGTAAATATTTTTTTTTTTTTTTTTTTGTGAGAGCATACACCAAGTAAAGGAGCAAGTGAGTTTGAGCAAGATTGTGTGCGCAAAGTGCTAATGGGCTGGGTCAAGTGCAATTTAATATTGAGGTTCTTCTCCAGTTATTGCATCCTATCCTGCGTCCTATTTTGCTGTCCATTCCTTGTCAAGCACCAGCAATATAAACAAAGAAAGCACATTTATAAGAAGTTGGTAGTGTAAAGGGAGGGTATGCAACTAATTTAGAAGAATAGAGATATGGAATTATGTTCTGTGCATTAACTGTGTTCTTGTTGAATGTCAGGCATATTTCTAATGACACACTCCTCATGATTTGGAATTAGGCTCCATTCAATTTTAGAGAATGTAAAGTATTATTAATCATATTGATCATGTGACACACAAGTCATGGCTAGTATTAATAGTTATTGTATCGGCCTTCCAGGTTAGGCTGTGGATTTTTGCACACACTTCACTTCTACCCACCAATTTTGCTTTCAAATTAAATTCATTTATTGAAACACAAAAACAAACTAAAAATATTTCTAAATTCAAATTACATTTCAAAACAAATGAAAATATTATTAAAATAACAAAGTGGTAATTTATATATATATATATATAATCACCTCCCCAAATCTTAAAATGTGACCTTCTCCATCTTCTTCTACCGGCCTCCTTTGCAGTGAAAAATCACTCTAAAACAGGTAGAAAAATATTAATACAAATTAGATCGTAAATACAATTGTAAATATAAACAATATAATAATAATAATTGAAAAATAAACCATGACCTTTAGAATGTTTAACACAAATATCATACATTTTTGTTTCATAAAATGACAACAACAGTGATTATCAGGTGCATTATATGATAGTCCACTCTATTTTCAGAGTTTGGACATGAACTTTATCACCACCTGCTTGTGGAATCTCCAAACTGCCGATCCACCACAACAACAGCAAACAATTGCATGTGGGGTTCACATCGATCTCAAACCCTTGCTGCTCAAGAACCACCACCACCAAAACAACAACAAACGATTGCCATAAGTCATGGCATCTGCTCATATTATCGCTTCCTGCACCACATGCCATATGTTTACTATAGCTTCTTCCATCAGCAATGAAGGATTTACATGTGATAAATGTAAGTAATTAGTCAGGCTGATGCAGAAGGTTAATGAGTTAGAGACACGCATCCTAACACTAGTTGAGTTCAGTGAGAAAGAGAAGCCGGTAGATATTTTTTGGAATGCGGTTAGTACAGCTAGCAACACACACACTGTGGTTCCGGCTGTAGAGCCTCAGCAGCAGGTGCTCAGAAAAGCGACACCACTCTCCCATTCCTGTCAGGATTTCCAATCGATTCTCCCCACTCAGTGATGCACCCACTAAGAATCATGTTGAAAGAGCCCTTGTTATAGGTGATTCTATTGTAAGGAATGTGTAAATAGAGACTCCAGCCACTATTGTTAACTGCATTTCGGGGGCTCGGGCGTCTGACATCAGATCAAATTTACAAGTGTTGGCTAAAGCTAAACATAGATTTTCTAAAATTGTTATTCATGTCGGCACTAGTGATGTCTGGCTTCGCCAATCGGAGATCACTAGAGATAATGTTAAAGAGGTGTGTGAACTTGCAAAAATGATGTCAGACACTGCAATTTGCTCTGGCCCCCTCCCTGCTCATCATGGTGATGAGGTTTATAGTAGATTAGTGTCACTGAATGGCTGGATATTTGAGTGGTGTCCAGACAATAGCATCGGATTTATAATATATATTTTTTTATTTTAGTGTAGACCTGACCTGCTAAAGAGAGAAGGACTCCATCCCTCCAGGGAAGGTGACGCTCTCCTCTCTAGTAATTTGGCTCATAGTCTTATTAGTGAGAGTATTTGACTAACTGGGGCCCAGGTCAAGAAGTGACAGAATGGCTAAGCCATCCATCTGCAAGCTGCCTTGAAACATCACACAGGTCACGTAAACTACAACACATAGAGACTGTATATCCTAGATATCATATAGAGACTGTGTCTGTTCACCGAACTACCAAACACAAACCCCTCACTAAATAATTTAGAAAAAAATCTATTAAGATCAAACTTGAAAATAACAAAAAGATTGAAGATAAACATCATATAAATGTAGGGCTACTAAACATTAAATCTCTTTCAACCAAAGCACTAATTGTAAATGAAATTTTTACAGATCATAGTTTGGATGTGCTCTGTTTGAATGAAGCCTGGCTTCTCCCCCAGGTTATTGTTATAAAAATGAGCCTCATCAGAAGGGTCGAGGAGGAGGTGTTGCTACAATTTACAGTGAACCTGTTGGTGTTAGTCAGAGGGCAGGATATAAGTTTAAGTCTTTTGAACTAATAATGCTTAATGTGACATCGTCAGATGTAATTAAAAAATCTGTCATCTTTTGCCCTTGTTACAGTATATAGATCACCCAGGCTGTATTCGGATTTCCTTGGTGAATTTGCAGATTTTCTATCAGGTCTAGTAGTTACTGTGGATTGATCTTTAACTGCTGGTGACTTCAACATTCACATAGATAACGAACATGTTATTTACGTTACATTTATTCATTTGGCAGACGCTTTTATCCAAAGCAACTTACAAAAGAGGAATAAAACATTATAAGCAATTCTTCTTAATGTGACAGCAGTATGAAAAGTGCTGAATTTCAAAGTTTCACTAGCATCAGAATAGTAGTATCCAAGACAGATTAGAGTGCAACAAGAAAATATATACAGTTGTGCTCAAAAGTTTGCATACCCTGGCAGAAATTGTGAAATTTTGGCATTGATTTTGAAAATATGACTGATCATGCAAAAAACTGTCTTTTATTTAATGATAGTGATCATATGAAGCCATCTATTATCACATAGTTGTTTGGCTCCTTTTTTATCATAATGGTAGCAGAAATCACCCAAATGGTCCTGATCAAAAGTTTACATACCCTTGAACGTTTGGCCTTGTTACAGACACACAAGGTCACACACACAGGTTTAAATGGCAATTAAAGGTTAATTTCCCACACCTGTGGCTTTTAAAATTGCAATTAGTGTCTGTGTATAAATAGTCAATGAGTTTGTTAGCTCTCACGTGGATGCACTGAGCAGGCTAGATACTGAGCCATGGGGAGCAGAAAAGATCTGTCAAAAGACCTGTGTAACAAGGTAATGGAACATTATAAAGATGGAAAAGGATATAAAAAGATATCCAAAACCTTTTAATGCCAGTCAGTACTGTTCAATCGCTTATTAAGAAGTGGAAAATTCGGGGATCTCTTGATACCAAGCCAAGGTCAGGTAGACCAAGAAAGACTTCAGCCACAACTGCCAGAAGAATTGTTCGGGATACAAAGAAAACCCACAGGTAACCTCAGAAGAAATACAGGCTGCTCTGGAAAAAGACGGTGTGGTTGTTTCAAGGAGCACAATATGACGATACTTGAACAAAAATGAGCTGCATGGTCGAGTTGCCAGAAAGAAGCCAATGCCACAGAAAGCCCGGTTACAATATGCCGACAACACCTTGACACGCCTCACAGCTTCTGGCACACTGTAATTTGGAGTGATGAGACCAAAATAGAACTTTATGGTCACAACCATAAGCGCTATGTTTGTAGATGGGTCAACAAGTATTGTGCTCCTTGAAACAACATATGTGAGCAGGAAACTGCGCACACTGAGGCCGCGTTCATTGTGACCGGGGTTTTGGACCATTGCTACTCTCCCTTCCGGGATGGCTACAAATCCCTCCCCCGCCCACCATTTGGCAAATCGGACCACTCTTCCATTCTGTTCTGCCCGCTTACAGGCAGAAACTGAAACAGGAAGCACCCACCCTCAGCACGATCCAGTGCTGGTCGGACCAGTCAGATTCTATGCTACAGGACTGTTTTGATCACGTGGACTGGGAGATGTTCCGGTCCACCTCTGATGATGACATAGAGGTTTACGCTGATAGCGTAACGTGTTTCATCAGAAAGTGCTCAGAGGACGTTGTTCCGACCAAAACAATACGGATCTACCCCAACCAGAAGCCATGGATAAATAGCGATGTTCGCGCTGCACTTGATGCGCGGACCTCTGCTTTTAATTCTGGGAATGCGGAGGAGCATAAACAAGCCAGTTATGCACTCTGCAAAACTATCAGAGCAGCCAAATGCCAGTACAGGGACAAGATTGAAGGATAGTTTAACACCACTAACTCTAGAATCATGTGGCAGGGAATTAATATCATCACGGACTTTAAAGGGAATAAAAACTCAGCCGTGAACACTGCTGCCTCTCTCCCGGATGAGCTAAATACATTTTATGCTCATTTCGAGGGAAATAACACCGCCCTCGCGGAGAGAGCTCTCGCGGCCGAAGCTACAGAGGTTAGTTCACTCTCCGTCTCTGTAGCGGATGTAACCCGATCCTTCCGACGGGTGAATATCCGTAAAGCCGCGGGTCCAGACGGCATTCTGGGCCACGTCATCAGAGCGTCCGTGAACCAACTGGCTGGTATTTTTACGGACATTTTCAACCTTTCCCTCTCCTTGTCTGTGGTCCCCACATGCTTTAAAACATCCACTATTGTTCCTGTACCAAAGTAATCCAAAATCACTTACTTAAATGACCGGCGTCCTGTTGCACTGACCCCCATCATCAGCAAATGCTTTGAGAGGCTAATCAGAGATTACATCTGCTCTGTGCTGCCTCCCTCACTGGACCCATTGCAGTTTGCTTACCGCAACAACCGCTCCACTGATGATGCCATTGCATCTACACTACACACTGCTCTCTTCCACCTGGAAAAAAGGAACACTTATGTGAGAATGCTGTTTGTAGACTACAGCTCAGCATTCAACACCATAGCGCCCTCCAAGCTTGATGTGAAACTCTGGGCTCTGGGATTAAACAGCTCGCTGTGCAGCTGGATCCTGGACTTCCTGTCAAGCAGATGCCAGGTGGTTAGAATGGGCAGCAACATCTCCTCATCACTGACCCTCAACACTGGAGCCCCACAGGGCTGTATTCTCAGCCCACTCCTGTATTCCCTGTACACGCATGACTGTGTGGCAACACATAGCTCCAATGCCATCATTAAGTTTGCTAATGATACGACGGTGGTAGGTCTGATCACTGACAATGATGAAACAGCCTACAGAGAGGAGGTGCACACTCTGACACGCTGGTGTCAGGAGCACAACCTCTCCCTCAACGTCAGCAAGACGGAGGAGCTTGTGGTGGACTTCAGGAGAAAAGTCAGAGAACACAGTCCCATCACCATCAATGGAGCACCAGTGGAGAGAGTCAGCAGCTTCTAGTTCCTTGGTGTCCACATCACTTTGTGCCATTGTGAAGAAGGCTCATCAGCACCTCTTCTTCCTGAGACGGCTGTGGAAGTTTGGAATGAACCGACACATCCTCACACGGTTCTACACCAGCACTGAAGAGAGCATCCTGACTGGCTGCATCACTGCCTGGAATGGCAATAGCACCGCCCACAACCGCAAAGCCCTGCAAAGTGTGGTGCGAACTGCCAGACACATCATCGGAGGTGAGCTTCCCTCCCTCAAGGACATATATACCAGGCGGTGTGTGAAAAAATCTTGGAGGATCATCAGAGACTTCAGCCACACGAGTCATGGGCTGCTCTCACTGCTACCATCAGGCAGGTGGTATCGCAGCATCAGGACCCGCACCAGCCGACTTCATGACAGCTTCTTCCCCCAAGCAACTCTTGATCTCTCATGATCAATATACATCAGCACTGCACTTTATTAATCTTATTATCTCACACTGGACTGTCATAAATGATATTCTCTCTTAACAGCACACTGGCAACTGACTATCAACCGACAGCCTGAATGTCAATACAGTACAATACAATGTAGGTTCTACAGGTTGTTTAGATCAGTGTTACTATCAGAAATAATTAATAATTATTTCTTTAGTTATTAATTAATATTTAAATTAAATAATAGAATCTAACTCATTAAAAGCTCACATGGCGCACCATTAAATGTAATGCGCCACGTTCAGGAGCGGGTTTGGTTATTAGCAATAATTAATAACTATCAAAGATAATTATTAATTATTAAAATCAATAGAACATTGATGAGAATCAGTGTTAGCTTTTTTAATCCTTTAAATCAAAAATGATCAAAGATAATCATTAATTATTAACATCGATAAGACATTGATTAACACTAGCTTATTGAGCCTTCAAATTCAACAATCATCAAAGATAATTATCAATTATCAAAAATCAATAGAATATTAATAAGGATTAATATTGCTGGGGCACCACCCTGGAATCAGGGTCTAATAACCAGATAGTATAACAGTCTCAATATTAGATTGTTCTCTTAGGAAAATCGACATCCGAAGAATATCAACCTTCGAAAAGAAACAATGAAGGCTTGAATCCGAGCACTGACATCCCCTGTCAGCATTTGAGACAGGTGTATGCAAAACAAACCAAAACACTTCTCTTTAAAATATAACAAAGTTTATTTATGCAGTAATATCAATTAATAATCAATACAATGCAGTCAATAAACTTCCGACTTACAACTACAAACTAAACAGCGACATGATTAGATATGGTAACCAAAATAAGCCTAAAACACACGAGAGGAAGGTGTGTGTGTGAATGTGTGTGTTTGTAAGGAGTGACGCGCACAAAATGGTGGACGTGACTCTCGTGGAGAGTACGTCACACAAGATTTCCGGCCAGAGAATATGGCCACGAATGTGGGTGGAGAGAAGCCAGTTAATGGTGTCTGCCCATTTACCACGTGTCTCCGCTTGTACGATAACTTAGGGACAGATCTGAGCTTTATCACGAAGTTATCTACTAGCCAAATGTGTGTGCGAGAATGTTTGTGAGGGGTCGCATGTGTGTGTGGTCAGTACGAGAGAGAGAGAGAATAAAGTGGCGGCACCAAAGCCGGTTTTGTGATCGTGGGAGAGAAAGCAACTGTTAGTTTATCACTCAGAGACACGGTGGATGGCTCGTAAACCGTCCCGTGGTCTTTGGTTCTTTAATGGATAAACTCAGTGTGCCGGTCTCACCCACGATGGTGGAAATACACAACAGTCCAATGTTGTCGGACTATAACACAGCAGATCTCATTTGTGATAACAGTACATTACAGTAATATCTTGAGTATTATTAGCAGCAATGAGCGGATTCGGCAGTCCGTAAACTGTACAAGCAATAACCTTGCTACACAAGAATAACACACTATAATATTCTATCTCTGCCCAGACGTAAACCTCTCACTTGAATCACATGAGGATGCAGGTAGAATGTGTGTTATTCCGTCGTTTGACTCCGACTCGTTTCCTCGAGGCTCGGGTGATGACGGGAGGCCGTTTCCTCACTCTGTCGGTGGGCGGTACGACTGCTGATTCTCGGCGGGCTGGCGGAGAAATCAGCGACGTCGACTTGATTGAAGAGGGAAGATAAATCTTTTTTTCTCTTCACTTCTGCAGGCAAACGGATGAAGATGTGGATTACTCTGCGATCTTCTTCGGATCCGTTAGAGTGTTCTGTGGAACACAGAGTAATCTCAACTCATCCAGCGAGATGGAGTTTGTATGGCCACGGTTTCAAGTCGTACGTTACTTCCTTGTGCCACGAGGCTACACCTGAGAGCAGCGATGAGCTGCGTCTACACATGGCGAGCAAAATTGCTGGAAGCAATGCCCGGAAGGGTCTCAGAGTTATTTCTACTCCCGATGACGTCATGGTTGATGGCCGTTCTGTTGTGTGCCTCATCCAATAGGAGTTGAGAGTTCGATCCTTTTGTGAGCAAGGCTTAATGGGATTTGTTGTCTGTTTTGGACTCCCTTTGTTTGATTTTGGCACAGTTTTTATCAGTAAGATTTATGACTGTTTGTGGGCCTCAGTCAGGTTTTACAAATGTGTTAGGCCTGCCTTTGTCTTCTATCTGAATACATGAGGCCCAACAAAAACCTACTGTATATTTTATATATACTATATATACTATTTTTATTGTTTAATGTGTATCTTTATTGTGTGTATGTGTATTCTATATTGTGTGTATTGTATACTATACATTGTATATTATTATTTGTATATTGTGTTGTGTGTAATTATGTGTATATTAGATATGTAAATTGTGATGTGTAAATCTGATGTTTATTGTAAATTGGTATATGTCTCATCACTGTCATGACTGCTATGTTGCTCGGAACTGCACCCAAGTCTTTCACCCACTATTGCACTTGTGTATATGGTTGTGTGACAATAAAAGTGATTTGGTTTGATTTAACCACTAAAGATAGCTTAACTAATAATCTTCCAGATTTGTCTCAAATCCTCAGTAAGCCAAAAAGTCTAGAAGAACTTGATGTAATCACAGAAAATATAAATACAGTCTTCTCTATCACTCTTGAGTGTTGCCCCCTTTCGATTAAAGAAAATTGAAGAAAAAAGTCTCTGTGGAATACTTCAGGAGCTGAAGAAATAGATATTCCAAAAGGCTTCCTCAAGAAGGAGTAACGGCCAAAAGGTGTGTTAAACGTGCAATACTGTGTGCTATCCTCATGTAGTTTCAGCTGCCAAAAGCCCTGAGACGCATCCAGCTTTGTAAAGTACTTTGCACCTGTCATCTTACTTTTAATTTCTTCCCGCGTTGGAATCTGATAATGTTCCCTCTGGATGTTTGAGTTTAAGTCCTTTGGGTCCATGTACACACATAGATCATCATTTGCTTTTTTCACACATACTATAGAATTCACCCACTCTGTAGGCTTTTCCACTTTTTCTATGACTCCCATTGATGTCATTCTTTCCAGCTCTTGCTTTAATTTGTCACGTATTGGTGACTCGCCTTGGAGCATGGACTACTGGTTGAACATCTTTTTTCAGCTGTATCTTGTAGGTGAATGGTAGGATTCCAAACCCTTCGAAGATGTCAGGAAACTGTTCCACTATATTATCTACATTACTCTGTGTGTTGGTATTATTTATAATGTACACTCTTTCAACTAGACCTAAGTCTTCACATGTCTTGTTACCCAACACAGAATCATGGCCACCTGGAACTACCACAAACATGAGGTGATGTTCTCTGTTTTCCATTTTTACATTGAGTCTGCACGTTCCTTTTGTTTCAATGTTTTGTTTTTTTTTTGTCATTAATTCCAAATACTATTTGGTCATGGATCATTGAATCATGTAGCAATCCAAAGTTGCGTGTTCTTGCTTTCAGCTTTAGGTCCATTAAGAAACTGTCAAAAGTCTCTCCCTGCTGCTGCAGACGAGAACGAAAAACATACCTTTCGAAGGTCTCGTTCTTTTTTGGCGAACAGTGTGAATCAAACTTCTCAATTACCACGTATATTCCTTTGTCTTCTGCTTGTTCAAATGTGAGTGTGTTGAACACTTCTATTGTTTGAGGTCCCGCGACAGTGAGTAGCATCGCTATCTTCCATGCATCTGACTCTCTATACAGTCCTGCTGCTTGCAGGTACAGTGTGAATCATTTCTTAAATGTTCACCACTCACAATCAATATTTCCAGTCCAGTTCACAGCTTCAGGCAGTTTTACAATTTCCATGACGGCTATCGGTGATCATAACCACACCTATTACCATGTAATGTTTCTTGTATCGATGAAGAAACTGTTTTAATTCACAGGTCTCTTTATTCCAACTTAGGTCTGCACATGGAAAACTGACAACTACCCTTCTTCAGCTGTATGGAGTATCTTCAGTAAGGTGAGTGTGCTGCTACTGATATCTAGTGGTTAGACTAGAAATATACACTTATCATGACAGAATTATGCAATCATCCATCACAGCACCTCAGAAAACAGTGTCTCAATTTTCCTCACAAGCAGCTTCAATCCTTCGCTGTCATAGGTTGTGAAGAGCTAACAAAACTTATCGAAACATTAAAAGCAACAACATGTACTGTATGTTATATCCATTACCAACTAAGCTCTTAAAAGAGGTATTCCCTGTAATCTCAGAACTTCTTCTTAATATTATTAAGTACTCGCTAGCCTAAGGACTTGTCCCAAGAAACTTTAAAATGGCAGTTATCAAACTGCTTATTAAGAAGTTTTAGGGTCTCAGCTTTTCTTCTTATATATGCTTTCCCTGGGAGATATTATCAGGAATCGTGAAATAAGTTTCCACTGTTATGCCGACAATAACCAACTTTATATTTCTTCGAAACCCAACAACATTTCCCAGTTCTCCAAATTAGCAGATTGTATCAATGAAATCAAAAGATTGGATGGCCAGAAATTTCCTTCTACTCAATTCCAACAAAATAGAGGTACTAATTATTGGACCAAAAACCTCTAAAAATAAGCAGCTAAAATATAATTTGACTCTCATTGGATGTAGCTTTACATCGTCTTCTACAGCGTAGAATTTAGGTGTTATATTTGATACCAATCTGTCCTTTGAAAATCACATTTCCAGTGTTTGTAAAACAGCATTCTTTCTCCTCAGAAATATTGCTAAGTTACGACACATGCTCTCTGTTTCTGATGCCGAAAAATGAATTCATGTGTTCCTGACCTAAAGACTAGATTATTTTAATGCATTACTGGGAGGATGTCCTGCAAGTTCAATAAATAAACTTCAAATGGTTCAAAATGCAGTGCTGTTTTTGAGTGCTGATTGGAACCAAGAAATATGAGCAGTAGCACAATTTTTATCGTTGTTACATTGGCTACCTGTTAAATTTCAAAGCACTATACAAATAAAATGACTTACATTCAATACACCCATATTTTGCGTGCATACACTGTTGCGGGGTGAGTAAGTGACAGACACAGTGGGTTTTGCGTCAGGCCTCGTAGAGGTATTTGTTTGAAATAATAAATAATGATAAACACAATATGTTAAAAAAGGGTATTAAAGTGTCCATGGGGAAAGTGTCCAAAATAAAGAGGATCTGGTGCCCTCGCGGTGCAAGGGGCTCAGTGTAGGTAAGAGGAGCATCCAGGAGATGGTCCATGACGCACGCGCTCCCCTCATAGGTTCTGTGGCATGAGGGGCCGTAACTACTGTGGCAGCCTGTGTCACGGCCCAGTCACCTTTGTGTTCCCCTTTGTGTGAGCCGTGCGCTCTCTGGTGATGTCATGGTTCTGTCAACCAGTCAGGTTGGGCTTTGTCTGACGAGGACCATGACATCATCACCTCCTGTCTGTCTTTTGTTTTGTGTTTGTGTTTAGTGTGGACATATGGGTCTGGCGGTGGGTTATCGCTGTGTGCAATTTGCCGCCGTGTGCCCTCCGGTGATGTCACACCAGTTTGGGCCTGTGCAGGACCGTGGCATCATAGTCCCTTGTCTGTTTTGTCAGAACATGTTTATGTTTTGCCCTTATGGTTTTCAGATGCCGCTGAAAGCCCATCGGCCGCAACGCATGCTGTCATCTCCGCACTGGTGTTCCAGTGGAGCGAGGACACCAGTGTATGCACATGAGGAGATAAAATCCAGCTTCCTGAGGAGAGGTGAGCTGTGCTTTTTTTATGGCAGCAGTGATGAGGCTCTATTCACCTCAAGTGTGCCTCATTATCTGCTACCCAAAAGAAGGTTATTTAATTGCATCTCTGTCTCCTGCCCACTCACCTTGTGAGCCAGGCTGAATGACCGCCCTCAGAGGCGGGGCGACGATGATGAGAGGGAGGGGCGAGTTGTTCTGCCACAACGCCCAGATAGCGCAAACACTTCCAACCGCACTCTTGTGCTGGCATGCAAACTGTGATTAGAATTAGAAGAATTCTCACTCTCTTTGGGAAAGTACATTATAAAGTCTGAAAGAATAATATTATTTTTAGTAATTTTAATAAGGTTTTTTTTCAGCCTAATGTCATAAAAATTACGTGACTATGGCAACATTCTCGCAAAATGAAACTATGTGGTTCATTATATGTATTGCAGCAGTTTCATGGTGAAATGTCCACTGTATGGCACTAAAAGTGGGTTGAATGTTCTCCCAACAGACAAGGTTTTTACAGTTAATGCTCTATCGAGTTTTGAATGAACAAAACCTCCCTTGCTAACGTAAACCTTAAGCCTAACCTAACCGCTCCATAAAAAGCAAATGTGAAGTAAAAAGTGCAATTGCTGATGCAACCACTTAATTATTGTGGTGCTTCTATGACACATACGGCTAACTTGTCAACACGCATGCTCAACTGGTCTCCGGTCCTTTGCAATGTGATGCGTACCGTTGAGCTACACTGAACATAATATATACAACGAGCCACATAATGTTATTTAGCAATAATTGAGTTATAGTAACATGATTATATGAGACCTGGTTGTTGTTGCTTTATTACATAAACCGATTTACTATTTCTCCTGATAAACTCACGATTTTCCGCATCAACACTTTTCTCATGAGAATGTATTAGATCTCCATAAAATACAGGATCGTCCTCTTTTTAAATATGAAATGATGCATCCCATATTAAATCAATGCGGGACGCAATTTTTCCCGTTAACTGGTCAGATGGCGTCACGGCAAAATTGTTCCAGATCATTAATTTAACATTGATATACTACTGTCAGTTGGAAAGTTTTCCTATGTTGGGTATATGGTGAAAAGTCCACACATTATGCTGAAACTGCAGATTTTTTTTTATTGTAAAACAGAAGGTTCAATTTAAATGTTCAATTAGATGTACAAAATTACACAGATCCAACAATGTATGAATACTATAACTGAGTCATAAAGACAAGAAGTACAGGTGAAAGAAAAAAAAAGTAATTAAAATAAATAATAATAATAAAATAAAATAAAAACATAAAAATGCATATAAACCAACACAGATGTATACATAAATAAGATAAAGAAGATAAACAATTGAAGAACAAAACATAATTGTATTTTTTATAAGTCAAGGGTCAGGAAACTTCTCAGCCTTTTATTATTATAAAGGCTGCCATTCTTCGTATATACGAAGTCATCACCTTGTCATCTTACTCCAGACGTACTGCTGACCCATGGGTCTAAAACTCATTTTCATTCAGTTTAGTGTCATACATCTATAAAACCTTCTTCCAGGACTGCACAGGTCTTTCCTACTTCTTCCCTATTACTTCTTGAATATTCAAGTCAACATTTCCCTTGGTGAAGTTTTGCTTTCTTCCACACCCCAAGAAGGTTGCTGTTGTACCATATTTTAAAAAAAATGTATGAATGGTGCTGCCAGCTTTGTCTATTGGAAATTGAAGTACCTTGAAAATGTACTTTTAGCCATGACCTTTCTTGTGTAATGAAATAATCTCCTCTATTAGCTTTTGAGACAGCTTATTTTAATTGCATTTTTTGCATAGAAATACATTTTTGCTTACAACGCTAACTTACATTTTAAAACTTAAATAAGTGATGATGTAATTTTGTTTTAAAACAATTACTTGTGTAGCCTTACATATTTAAGAAACAGCTACATGCAATAGGGGTTGAATAATTATGACATGGCTGTGTTTTTAAAAAATCCTGCTATTTACAAATATTAGGTTATATATTCACACTATTTGAATGTGTCACTCAACTGATATGGATGTCAAGTTTAAAAATTCTGGGTCATCAGAAAAGCTTACCTTTGAAAATCCTTGCTGTCTTGGGGGGGTTGAATAATTTCGATTGCAACTGTATATTTACATTAAATTTGAACTCCACTGATTGTTAGGTTTAGGTTTGGGGTTTGGGGTTCAGTTTGTAAATATGTATTCCTCTTCACTGTATTACAGCCTGTACAACTGAAAACAACTCCCTTCATAACTTGCTTTCGTCACCCCTCTGTGGACATTTCGCCCAGAAAATGGAGCTCACACATGCCCATATGTCCAGCAACACTTACTTTGATAGATGCTGAAATGTACACTATGGACATATTTACATCATATAAAATGTAAAGATTTATACCTATTGACAGCTTTAGAAATGTAAAAAAATTACAAAACCTTCATATTATTATGTGGTGATGGGGGCGTGGCCAAGCGATGTCTGTGGAAAGCGAGTCTGGGAGAGGAAGAATGGTAAGGATTGACACCTGTGGGAAATTGTCTCTATCAGCTGTTTTGTGTTGCAGTGAGAGCTGGAGAGGGATAAAAGGACAATCCAGACCGCCAGAGGGGAGAGAGTGAGATGCACGCAGCAGTGTCTATGTGTGCATTCGTTTATGTTGTGCTGAAAAGCAAATCTTTGTGTTAGGCTGAAAAGTGTTAAAAATAAAGTCTTACGTGGATTGTTTATCTGTCTCCTGCTTCCTCCTTCATGAGAGATCAAGAAATCTGTCACATATAAATATATTTGTATAACATTTTTACTAGTTTATATTTATTTTAGATCCCTTCAACCTACTCCTACCCCTAAATTTAACCACTTTTCAACTATATAAAAAAATAAAAATAACAACAGGCAGATACATAATTTTAGTTACAATAACTAATATTTATATTTTTGAGCCGCTAATTTGTACATCTCTGATTAATTGTTGCTAATATGTTGTTAATACATAAAAGTATATATGTTTTAGATACTGCCAATGCATTAATATCGTCTCGGTTACTGTTGTAAGCTCTGTTCCCTGATGGAGGGAACGAGACATTGTGTCAATGTAATGACACTAGGGGTTGAAATTGGGAGCCCCAATCACCTCTGATATTTGAGAAAAGGCCAATGAAAATTGGCGAGTGGAATTTGCATGCCACTCCCCCGGACATACGGGTATAAAAGGAGATGGCTTGCATCCACTCATTCAGGTTTGTGCTGAGGAGCCAAGACAGAGTCCCGGCCATTTCAGTGGGTAGTTCAGTGTTGTGGCAGGAGGGACACAACGTCTTGTTCCCTCCATCAGGGAACAGAGGTTACAACAGTAAACAAAACATTCCCTATCTGTCAGTCATGCAACGTTGTGTTGATGTAGTGACACTAGGGGTCCCTATACAAAATGCCACAACCAACTGAACTGTGTTACATGGATCGGTGGTGCAAATGCAGGCAGGCTACCGCGTGCCTGGTAACAAGTGCACACAGCCCCATCATAACCTTCCCAACGTCCCACATAAGTCGCATAGTCCCTCATACCCCAAGGGGGGGAAATACTTATTTACAATGGGAATAGGTCACATCAGTTTTTTCGACCTTTTCTCTCTGTTTTATTGAAAATGAAAATTCACTTAGCTGGGACCAAGAAATATTCGCGCCGGGGAAGGTGTTCTTTTCCCCCATGGAGAAAAGGACACCGCGGAGACCACATCCTGCCTGAAGGGAGGTTAACATGTGGAGAACACATCACATGGACTTACCAACCAGGAAGTACCACACATGGAAAGGAGTCCCCACGGTAGGTCCTACCTGGAAGGAAGGAGCTCTACAAGTGCAGTGACTGGTGGCAGAGCAGAGCTCTGCCCAAGGGAAGACATGGGTTTACCATCAGGGAAACCGTACTGTGGGAAACACCTCATATGGGATTACTGACAGGGAACCACCAAATATGGAGCACCCAAGTACAGGGGCTGACCTGACAGGGCATACTTCACGAGTACTGGGCCCAGCATCGAATTCCTCTGCCGAATTCGCCTGCCACAGGGTGCTGGGGGAGGAAAGACACCCAGTGTTTGCTGGTCCCGGGAATTCACGTGGACGAAAAAGCGCACGTTATCCTCTCAGGGAGGGGAAAGGCACTGAGTGTAAACAGTAAACCCAGCCAGCTTCCTGCATATTTACCTGTTCGTACCCACTAATACACAGGACAAAACTGGCTCAACCCGGAGATTGTAAAATCTCGCAAAGGTATTGGGTGTTGCCCAGCCTACTGCTCTACAGATGTCTTTTAGAGAGGCACCGTTCACCAGGGCCCAGTAGGATGCCACTCTCCTAGTGGAGTGTGCTCGTACTCCCAGGGGGCACGGCGCACCCTGGGCCTGGTAGGCCAAAGTGATGGCATCCATGACCCAGTGGGCAATCCTCTGTTTGGAGACAGCCTTCCCCTTCTGCTGTCCCCCAAAACAGACAAAGAGCAGCTCAGAGCATCTAAAGCTCGTGCGGTCCAAGTAAACAAGCAAGGTGCATACTGGACACAGAAATGACAAGGCAGGGTCTGCCTCCTCCCAGGGCAGCGCTTGCAAGTTCACCACTTGATCCCTAAAAGGGGTAGTGAGAACCTTGGGCACATAGCCGGCCAGGGTCTCAGGATTACGTGAGATTATGCCTGACCGAACTCTAGGCACAAATAGCTGACAGAGAACGCCGCAGGTCCCCAACTCTCTTGATGGAAGTGAGTGCAGTCAGGAGGGCCGTCTTCAATGAGAGGGCTTTTAGCTCCACTGACTCCAGGGGCTCAAACGGGGCACTCTGTAGGCCCAGCAAGACTACAGAGAGGTCTTACGAGGGAATGAGGCGTGGCCTAGGAGGATTCAACCTCCTGGTGCAGGTACCTGATGATCAGGTCATGCTTCCCCAAGGACTTACCATTTACCGCATTGTGGTGTGCCGCTATGGTGGCCACATACACTTTTAAGGTGGAGGGGGACAGCCACCCCTCTAACCTCTCCTGCAGTGAGTAGGTGGGGCAGGTGATTTCCAATGCAATAAAATCAAGCGTCTAGCTAGGAGGGACACAAAGGCCACAAAATCAGCCTTGTATTTCATGAGATGAAATGATAAAGGAAGTGTACCAAATAATGCTATAATAAACACAGGTTTGATTGCTATCCCAATTGTTTGAGATATAGTCTCAAATATTTGAGACCAATATCCATGTAAAGATGAGCTGGACCAAAACACGTGTGCAGTGGTTGCAGGAGCTTGATGACAACGATCACAAATAGGATCAACATCAGAATATACCTTAGAAAGTCTGACTTTGGTCAAATGAATATGATGGAGTCGTCATACATTCTGGAGTAATTTATATTAAATCCAACCATGTTTGGCACAAAAAGACGAGGAATGTACCAGGTGTGAAATATTTTCCTACAGTTCTTCTGGAATATCTTCTGATAAGTCTTCGTTTTTATGAATGTAAGTGGGCTTCTATGTAGGGAGCATATTTTATCATAAATATATGAGACCATCCCCTTCCCAATAGGCATTGATTCAATAAATGAATCAATAGGGGTGGTAATAGGAAGATTGAGGATGCATTTTGTGGATAAAACTGCGAACCCGCAAGTATCTGAAAAAAATTGTTTCTGGGCAATGAAAACTTATCTGTAAACTATTGGAAGGATGCAAAAACATCATCTGTATATAGATCTTTGAACACTGATATGCCAAATGTTGACCAATGAGGAAAAACTCCTGTGCATCATTGATGGTGGGAAAGCAAAATTTTATGCTATAGGGGCAGACACAGAAAAAGCTTGTAATCCGAAACGATGCCTAAATTGTCTCCAGATTCTCAATGAAGTTTTCACAATTACATTTTTTTGTGAAGGGGGAGGATGAACCGTTCATTGAGGAGTGTAATATGGCTGTTAATGAAGTGGGCATACACAAAGATGCCTCCATGGCAAGCCACATGGGTGGATGCTGAAGTTGGGCCTGGAATTAGCTTCCCAATAGTAAAACTGAAAATTGGGTAAGGCCATACCCCCAAGAGGTTTGGGTCATTGAAGAACTACTTTGCGAATTCTAGGGATCATTTTATTCCAAATAAATTTTAAGATTCTCTGAAAAAAGGATTGAGGGAGAAAAATGGGTATGCACTGAAACAAATAAGAAAACTTTGGGACGGTATTTATTTTTACAGTGTTAATTATGCCAACCGGAGGTAGAGGAAACACTGACCATCAGTCAATGTCTTTCTGAACCAGGAGCAGGAGATTGTTGAAGTTAAACTTAAAGAGATCCTGAAATCTGTCAATTATACAAACCCCAGTATATTTAAATCTATGCTGTACAATCCTAAATGGTAAAGTAAGTAATGGATATTCTCTGGCCCAGGACACTTGCCACACTGCACAGAGGCGGCAGCTTCCATAATTTAATCTCTAGTGATGGGTACTTCCAGCTGGTTAGCAGAGTTCGAGTTAAATGTAGGAATATTCAAGGCACTAAAAAAAATATCAAAATCAGAAGCGTTGGTGGTTTGCTCAGACGTATAAAGGGAAGTATAATAATCCTTAAAATGATTGTTAATTAATGTAGGGTTTACTGTTAACCCTGAAGGGGTTTGAATCTGGGGAATGAAATGGGAAGATGATTCCTTCCATAGTTGATGAATCAACAGCCTACCTGCCTTGGCGCCCTCTTCATAATACCTAGACCTGGTTATTAGCAGTAAATTCTCCACATAACCTGTTGAAATTTTATTGAACTCTGCCTGCAGAGAATGGTGTTCCTTATAGATATCTGAGAATGGGGAAACAGCATATATGTTATCTATTCTGGTTATTTTTTGAGTTATTTCAACAAGCCTCTTTTTGTTTAATTTTTCCTTGTGACTTATATATGATATGATATCTCCCCTGAGGTATGCTTTCAGAGCCTACCAAAAAAGAGACTCAGAAATTTCTGTACTTTTATTTGTGGATATAAAAAAAATCTATTTGACTAGAGACAAATTCGACAAAATGTCCGTCTGATAACATTCCAATAATGAAGCGCCACGGTGGACGTGTGCCATCAAGTCCCCCGAAGCAAACATTCATAATAACTGATGCATGATCTGATATTACAATAGCATTATAATCACACAACTCTACAGACTGGATGAGCCTATTATCTATTAAAAAATAATCAATGCGTGTAAATGTTTGTTGAACATATGAAAAGAAGGAAAATACATTACCACGTGGATTAAACAAAATGCCATGGCGGCAAGCTCTTCCATAAAGGACTGAATTACATGTGCAAATTTTGAAGGTGAGTTATGTTTGACATAATAACAAACAAATCCCTCCCTTCACCCTCACACCCTGCAAAAAAGCCTCTCCCCAAACAACAAACATGCAGAACCCCTCTTAAAATTAATTTTCGAACTGTACTATTCAAACACTTTATGGCAACACTAGCTCTAACTATCTAACTTCAACTTGCTTCATGTTGCCTGGGAGAAGGTGACAGTGTTTAAAACATAAAAGAAACAGTGAGAAGAACAGGGCTCTAAACTCGAATTAAGTCCCAGCTGTTATTATGAACATAAAATGATATTATAGACCAACAATGATTCTATGACCAAAATAGGATAACAAAGAAAATGCTTTGCACTTTTGCAGTCATTTTGAATTATCGTTAGCAGTTGGTCGATCTCATCAAATAATTAAAAGTATTGGTGTGCAACTAGTGTATTCTGGCCAAGTACCTCTATGTATCATTACCTAAAATATTTGTAGGCTCAAAGTTTTTATGTATAAAGTCCAATGCGGCAGTTGGCCTCAACACCACAGGGAAGAGCAGGCCAAACTTGACTCCAGGACACAAAGAACGCATTTAACGTCTCTGAATGCAGCCCGTCTCTTGGTCACAGCCATAGAGTAATCTGCAAAGATGGACAACCTCTTTCCGTTGTAATTGAGAGGAGAATGCTCTGCAGCCTTTCAAAGGATTTTGGTGCAATCGTGTAAGTAGTGCACTCTGATGGTGAAAGGGTGAGGGGGTTCCCCCTTCTTCGGTTTATCATGGAGTGTACGATGTGCCCGATCCAACAAGGGTTTATCCTGAAGTCGCAACACATCCTGCAGAAGCTGGGCCACATATTCAGTTGGGTGAGAACCCTCGATCCCCTCAGGCAGACCCACAAGAGTCGTTGACATATTAACTGATTTTGGTCAATGTAAATACAGTTCTCAAGCTTAGAAAGCTAGTTTTAAATCTTTCTATGCAGAAATTGAGTTGTACTACTTAATTAATATATTTGCTACCTTCTCTGTGAGCAGTCTGAAACGCATCCTACATTCTCCATGCGCGACATCACTCCCCAGGAGGAATAAAGGAAAAAAGGGGAAAATGAGGAAAAAGTGTGTAGGCCCAAAGTAGACTTACATCTTAAAGCAAAGGCTTAGAATCTGTATATAGTGGAACGCTAACCTTTCAAAGTATACTTCATTTGACTGTGAGCGCATACACAGTAGGTTTGTGCATGCACACTACAGTATAACTGCTGCGAGATACTGGAATATTATTCTTCAGGAATTTAGATCCATAAAGATGTCTTTATATTCCTTCAGAATCGAGTCATACAAATGCAAGTATGTCCTGACCTCCTCACTAGGGGGTCCAAAGCCGAATACCTTATTCGGAAAGGCACAAATAATGATTTCAAAACGAATAACGAATTCATCTCGTTGGATGCTCAGTCTTCCAAATATTTTTTCTATTATTCGGAAGACTGATCATCCTATGAGCACAGGTTTTAAGCAATATTTTAAATAGACATAGCAAAAATCACAAAGCAATGATGAAGTCTGTAAAGCCAATATTACTACAGTGTAAACCTTATGAATGAAAATGCACATGGTGTGATTTCAAGTTCATCGGATTTCCGCAGTCTCCGTTAATTGTGCGCCTCTCAGAAATCTAATCTTGTCAAGAGTAACAATAACTAAGATACTATAACATACACATTTTCCACTTTTTAAAATGTCTGCAAACACATCGACACCAAACGTTTCACACAATTCACACGTAAGGATTAAAAAACCAACCTGAGCGTGATGTTGAATTCTTGACCAGAGAAGTGATGATTTTATAGCGGAGCATGTTTGTGCATCTCTTAAAGCTGACCACATTTATATCCATCACCAGTTAAGGTAATTGCATGGTTTAGCCTTTATTCCCAAACAGTTTAGATGCTCCATAGAGGTTTAAATACTTGTAAATCTATTCAGAATATTCCTGCACATGGAGGATTGTGGAGAAACCAAAACATGCAAATTTTTTTCTCTTCTAGAAATGTATAGTGGTTCGCTCTTGCTATATATTCCACTGCATTTCACTAATTCTGCTCATGTAATTTAACTAAACAATTATGTCCTCCGCATTATGTTAAAATATGTGCACACAAAATAAGCCTTGAGTGTAGCCTATCATAAAACTTTCTGACATAGATTTACAGTGCTTTCACCTGTCTGTTCATTTTTTCTCATTTCTTTTAATGTTTGCATTTGTATTTAATATTCGCTACAAAATGTGAAATTTTACAATTGTTTGACACCTCATGCCCCCAAAATAACATTGTTATACTTGCACACTGCACAGACATAAATTAAAATTCTGTTTCAGCAGATATTAATGTCAGAAATACCAGGAGAAACCAAAGTTAAAAACACATTCCACATGTAGCCTACATATCCAGCTTCATCTGGTGAGAAAAAATAAAGAATATATCAATAATAGAATTAAATAATAAAAATAATAATTATAATAATTATAATTAATAATAATGTTAATAATAATAATAATGATGATAGGGAATGTACAATATCTTCTACATTACCAAATCAATCTACACAAAGAATGTAAGTTTGTAGATTCAAAAAAAATGTTGGCTTGACTGGGCACTGGCCATGTCAACTGTGGCATCGAGGCTAATCAATGCTGTTTTGAATGGAAGACACCCATGAGGGCACTCAGGTGGGGTTAATGTGATGACTGCAGCACTTCTGCCTCAGCAACAAGCACTCAGCATGACGGAAACTGTGAATTTAACTCAGAGACCTACTGGGCTGAGACAGCTCAAAAAGCCCATAATCACACATTCATCTGCCTTCTGAAAAAGCCTGATTACTCAAATACACTTGCGCACACACTCACACAGTAATTGTTATTCACAACTCAGCTGAATTGTCCCAGAGGGAGCTGAATATAGTAGCAGTTAGCAACTGCCCTGAAGACACTATTGTAATGAAAGGAACCCTTATATAGTGTGTCTTACAATATATTCAAATATTTGTGCAATTTAATTACAAGGGAATACAACAACAGTTAATTCCGGTCCTCGAATCTGATTGGACGAGAGACGTTCCATGAGTACTAATGGCCTGACACCATCAGCACTTGGACGCTTCACTGTGTGTGTATCACTCCGCTTGTGTTCGTGCCATTCTAAACTAAAGTGTAAGAGCAGTGCATATGTGTTAAGAGCTACTGTTTGTCTTTTTTTTTTTTTTTTTTACATTACATATGTTAGCCAGCAGGTGGTGGCAAAAGATCATTTTTGTGTGTAATATGAGCCAGTTGGTGACTTGAAGTGAATCTGCATCAGCCACTGTTTACATACTACAGTGCTCCGTGATCGCTACTACACTACTAAAGCTAGGAAATACCATAGCTTTAAACGACTTTAAACGAACAACTTCAGCATTACGGCTCATCACAGCTAAGAGACACAACAGACTGATTGATTACAGAACTCAAGGCGCTTACCTCTTACCGGAGTTTCCACATTGGATACATACTGTTTAAAATGGCGGAGGACATTGCGGTTTCTATAGTGATCGACTCTTGCGACCAGTTACCGTGAAATAGAGAGGAATACCCCCTTGGACGGCTATTTTACCACTGAGAAAGCTGATCTTCAGAAAGCTGACAGCATCTCTGCTTGGGAGTTGCAACAGTTGATCGCACACACTCTGTCTCTCTCTCTCTCTCTCTCTCTCTCTCTCTCTCACACACACACACACACACACACACACACATCCATCTTGTTTATCCAATAACTTGTTAGAAACAGCACAAGCCATGATAATATTTCTGAAGTGACATTTTTGAGTTACTAACAAAGGCTTGGATGCATCATTTGGTTTGAACCATCAACGGCAGATTCTGATACGTCGTATAAGAAAGTAGTTCCATGCACAAATGCGTTTTTATGACCGTACTCAGTTTTTCCTAATTTTTTTATATTTACTTTTTCATTGAACTGTTGTATATAAGCAATATCACACTCGCAATCATGCTATATGGCCCTAAATCAGCACTGCTGTGATTACCTACGGCACTCGGCCTTCGGCCGAATCACAGCAGTGATGTAGGACCATATCGCACTCTTGCTCGTGTGATATTGCTTAATTATACTGTACAGTACTCATGTTAGATAATATGAAATACGTGCTTATTTGAACACTGAATATTGGGTAAATTGTTGTGTAATGTTAACTTGTTTATAACGTTTATTCTATTTTTTTCTATTTATTTTAATGCAGTGGCGAATTCTCAGGGCCAGCAAAGCCTTCTCTGCTGGCCTAATATGCCAAATAAATAAATATTTTTCATCCTTTCATTCTAAATCACCTTTTTGCCAATGTATTTTTAATCACATTCCACTCTTAATTAATCTACAAACAAATAGAGAAAAACTAAAAGTTTATCCAGTCAGAATTTATTCCTTGATGCTTACAAGTGAAGCGACAGCTGTTTCACAAATCGCATGCCCAAAGCAGTGCGTCAGTCTGAGCTCCACCCCCTCAGGCCTTCAGAATTTCTACAGAATCCCTCAACAGTGCAAATGAATGGGTAACTGAAGTCAGATTGTCAGATTCATCAGCCAATCAGATTGATTTATTTGTTCTTGGTGGGTGTGATCTTTAGGATATGTCCCGGTCAAGGCCTTCTAGCTGTCCTTGAGTGATGCAATCATGCTTTAAGTGATGTACATAATTTGAAAGCGAACAGTGCGAGATCATCATCACTGCCGCTATTGCCATTGAGAAAGAGATCCTTATGGATTTAAAAACATGAGATGTTCTGCATGACTGTGTGATTGCTTAATTTATTAAACAGGATAGGAGGACTGATTTTCACTTCAAGTAAATGGATAAGTGCTTTTTGCATTGTTATAGCAACATTAGGAGTTTTCTAAGTGTAAATTAGGCATTCAGTGTCGGATCAAGTTTGGAAAAGTAGTGCTGCGTTCCATTCAACTCGGAAAGTCGGATTTTACAACTTCCTACTAGGAAAAGTGTAATGGAATGCATACTGAAGTCAGAATTACAACAGAATTACAACAGAAATTCTCAACTCCGATTTTGCCAAGATGCAGGGGCATGATGTCACACAAACATGTTGACACTCAGGGAGATATACAAAGTAAGTGATAAGCATTCAATTTATTAAGTAATATCGATAAATGAGTTTGTTTCCACATTACATGTTATTAAAGCTTGTTTAACAAACGCCTGCAGAAACAGGTGTATAAAACATTATAATCTCTTTTGATAATCACACACCTAAAGAACAAATGCTAGCGCTGCAGTATTGTTTATCAGTTGGGTTGCTAGGAGACATCTCTAATGAGAGTCAAACACCTGCTAAGCTAATGGGAGCATTGCAGTTCCGAATATCGGGGAATGGAATGCATTTATGGTCGGAGATATCAAGTAGGAATATCCCACATCCAACTTGAATTGAATGTGCCGTGTACTCTGACTAAACGAAATTTATGGCAAGCAACATTTAAATCGCAAATATTATTAGATATATTTTTCCAGGTATTATAGACCTCCTTGGTAGATTCATATGAAAAATTATGATTTTTGACATTCATTTCACAAAACAGTCATGCTGCAGTTAAAATTCGGCTTGCTTGAGCATTAAGTGTCATTTCAAGTTCTGGCTTTCTTGCGTGGACGTGTTTTTAAAATGTCAAATGGTATTATTAGTTGACTGCCACGTAATGTATGATAGGCATAGTGTCTTATTCATTGTGAAACTGTGTTTTCTTAATGGCATGAATCGCACTGAAGGCCTAGACTTAAAATGCATGGCCCGCAGCTGTTGTAATGTATACTGTGTATATTGTGTATCTGAGTATATTATGTTATAATGTGTACCTTCCTTCTTTTACTACAGTTACATAATCACTCACTTGCTTATTGGCATATGTAACGTCTGTGTAAGATCAGTGATGGCTAATTACACTTTGTTTAAAAAAAACCCTTTTAGCCTTTTGACATTTGCATTATAAATTACTGACCTGGCCTCCGTGTTTACATTTATATGGGTGCTAAATTGCAGATGGTCTTTATCACTATCAAAAGGATGCTAAAACAGGTCGCCTCTGGAGTGTCCCCATCAAGCTTCAAACACATTCCACAGAAAGGGGGGTGACCCCCGTGCCAGGCACCAGAGCAGTTGTCTGTCTCCAGTAATTCCAATACACGTCACACACACACCTAAAGACATTTTCTCTATTTAGGCCATAGTAAGCAGTTATAAATGTATCTGCTATATGCATGTGTTGTATGTATATTCCCCTATTATATTAACTTAGTTAAAACCCTTTACTTGTATTAGTTAGACGTTAAATGCCTATATTCAAGTGTATGAGTGTATCTCTGCTTTAATATCGTCTGGAGGTTACCTTCTTGGTATCAAAATGATCTTCTCTTTATTTCTCACACAATAATGTACACCATGTGATCGTGAAATGCATCGAACAATTCTTACTATGTTTTGAATTAAAAGCTGCACTAGCGGTCCAGATCAGCAATAAAATGCGAATGGGCCATAAATGGAGACAAAGGATGTCTCTCCCGCTCAAAATGCATGCCTCTGATTGGCCACTTCACCCACAAAATGGGTGCGGCAATGAACTATTAAAACTCCAGAACGCAGACTAATCATCGCTCAAAACTCTTCTTCTTGAGACCAACACACTCCAAAACTCTCCTCTTGAGTTTAACCTTCTGGCAGTGTTTACCTTCAAGTAACTTTGTGGATTTGCTGTGGACTTCTTCAACTCACTCCTAAAGAAATCGTCGAGAACCTCGTCTACCGCATCAAGACTCTTATTCAGCAACAAACCAATGCAAGTAACCATTTACAACTGATTAGATGCGCGTTTAAGTTTGAACCCCTTTTAAGGTGAATTGTGCCTCTGATGATTCTCATTTAGGTTGTGGTTAATTGATGTGAAATACTGCCATTCTTTGCTCTTCTCTCTCCTTTCCTTACTTTCCTTCATTCTATATATGTATGTTTTGCTTAGTTTGTTTGTATGTTAGTTATAGTTTCATTTATTAAATCCCTTATATTCACAATTGATTGTCTCTGTGTTCCGCTCACAATTCAAAGTCACTGAATGTTGCTCCTTGCTACATGCTAAACTACTGCTAGCACTGTATAAGTAGGAGGGCTATTGTTCCTTGGCCAGGAAAGTAATCTTCCTAGAATTGATAAATAATTATATTGTCTGCTCGGTGGACGGACAGATCAAATAATTGTAATGTCGATTCTGCTACAGTTAATTCTAAGATCTAATCTAAATATTTATTATTAATTATAACCAGTTATAATTAATTATAAATAATTCCCTTTTTAAGCTAATTTGCTACAGCATAAATGCCCCTGACTTTTGACTCTGTTGGCTTTAGTGCTGTCTAACTTCATATCTCCTCTTGCCTTGAGAACTCACACCTTGCATGACTATATATTTTGAGGGGAGGTATAAGAGAACACAAAGCTAATCAGGAAAATGTTGAGCAGCGTGAGAGGTGTTTAAATTAAATTAATTTATTCTAGAACAAATTAGTTTGGCTTAAACAGATGGGATACTTCCAATGTGGGTGTGTGGATGGGTTTGGGTGGTTTACGAGGAAACAATGTGTAGGTTACAAACTGGTAATTACAAGGGTATTATGCTATAAATGTGGTTTATGTGGACATTTCTAGTGTCCCCACAATTCAAATAGCTTAAAAAACATACTAAACTATGTTTTTTTGAAAATGTAAAAATGCAGAAAGTTTTCTGTGAGGGTTAGGTTTAGGGGTAGGGTTAAGGATAGGGGATAGAATCTATAGTTCGTGCAGTATAAAAATCATTATGTCTATGGAGAGTCCTCATAAGGATAGCCGCATCAACGTGTGTGTGTGTGTTTTATTATTCATCTGAATTTTGAGTGACGGCAGCCATGTATGAATGCTGTAGAAAGATTTAGAATCTCGTTAAAACGAAGCACATATCAAGCATTAATTATGAACATCTTTTCACTGTTTTACGAGTTACTTCAACAAAAGACATTAGGGCTGACTCTGACAACTTTATTTTTTTAGTTTTTGGTCTTTGCCTTTCTTTAGAAGGGGACAGGAAAGTATTGGGTAAAGAGAGGGAATCAGATTGGGCCAAGATAGAGTGGAGGGGTCAGAGTTTGGCTGGTTAGCTTTAGTGATATCCGATTCTTGAACGAATCATTCTTTTGAGCCAATTCTCAGCAAGTGACCGGTTGAACTGGTCCACAAAATCGAACTAAATCAAACTTTAGTTCCGGGTTGATGACCCAAGATGCACAACTGAAGTAGTTGTACTGGCTACACAGCTGTTTGACTCAAAAAGAATCTAATGAGCCAGACCCGTAAACTGTTGAGAGGATTACCGAGGACTTGCTATGTGTTGACATGTTAAAGGCAGTAGCCGAATAAAACATTTATAAACCTACAGTTCTGTGTTGTTTCTGAATTATTGTAATTTTGAATTAGACTTAATGAAATTGTGTAGCTAACTGTGAAGGATATTGTAAAGAAATCAGAATTTTATCAATTTATGTATCATCAATGTCATGTGTATTTTGTTGATTCATGTCTTTTATTTTGAAAAGCTTAGTTCCTGTTCCCTTGTCAAGTGATTTCATGTTTTCCCTCCATGTTCATATGTCATGTTTTCATTGGTTTATTGTTTAATTATCTTGTTAGAGTTCTGTTTGTTCATTGGTTTATGTTCTCCCACATCTTGTATTTAAGCCCTCATGTTTTCCATTGTCCTTTGTCAAGTATTGAATGTATGTGGATGTGCTTCTTTCTAGCCAAGTCAAGCCATGTTGTTTATGTCAAGTTTTAAGTCTAGTCAAGTTCCTGTTTCACGTTTATAGTTTTGGATTCATTTTTGTAAATAAACTGCACTTGGGTTCTCATCTTCATCGTCTTCATCTTCGTCATTGCCAGCACTGCCAGCATCGTTACAATCAACAACATACTAAAACGACACTGAATGCAGACGACTGGCAGCCTGAGACTGAGTTTGAAATGAACTTTTTGGACTTATACAGGTTAGGCGGCTCTTATGAGTTACTAGACCAGTTATTGAACCAAAGAACCTGTTTGAAATTAACAAATCAAACCTACAGGCAGAATCGAAAGTCAGCTTTTTGACTGTATCTGACTCAAAAAGAACCAAATGAGATGGTCCAAATAACTGTATTAGTTTGCCGAGGATTACAGAGGGCAATCACACATGGGCAATGACACTGCAATATCTGATGGTATCAGATGGTAACACCATGGTACTTTGATATACAACAACCATATTTATGTACCATTCTGTATTTACATGGTTCTTCAAAGTACTTCAAAAAAATACCATGGTACGTGCCATAGTAATTTGATATATGGTTGCCATATTCATATACTATTTACATTGTACCTTGAGGTAATTTATAGAATACCATGGTCCAACCATGGTACTAAGATATGAATACCATATTCACATACAATTTAATTTACATGGTGCTTCAAAATACTTAGAAGAATACCATGATACTACCATTGTACTTTGATATATGGCTACCATATTCATATACTATTACACAGTGCTTCAAGGTAATTCGAAGAATATTATGGTACTTCGCCATTTGATTACCATATTCATATACCATTGTCTTTACTGGGTGCTCTATGGTAATACCATGGTATTTTTTTATGTTTTCCTATAGGCTACAAAGTGTTTTGATAATCTTTTGGTTGGAAAATGTCTTAAACTGCAGAGGTCATTCACAAGCTGCACACGTGTTGAACTCAATAAGACCTTCTTCATCATTGGCAAATGATAGGACGCATTTGCAGGTTTGGTTTTCATTGATTGTAGATAAATACTCACTGCAACCAGCATTATCTTTCTCTTCCAAGTTTTAAAGTATCCCACAAGTGTGTGGGCAAGTGAGAGCCTACTCCAAACTATTCAGCAGCGTACACGTGAGCTTCCTGAGTCATTAGGGGTCCAAGCAACAAAGGTGCTGGAACCCTATTGTATTTGTACTGATTTTCTTCTTAGTATTATTATTAGAGGTCCAAGCACCGAAGGTACTGGAAATCTATTGTATTTTTACTGAGTTGTTTCTTCTTCTTCTTTTTCTTCTTTTTATTATTTCTGCTCTAAAAGTGTATGGGCAGACAAACTTGGCAGGATGGTCCCAAATCCCCCCCACTACTCAGGCGCATACACACACCCCCAAACGACACTAGGTGGTGCTATAATATGCACTTTTACATTTTGGCTCATATCTACGCAACTGTAAGGGCTCAAAAATCAAAATTCTTCTTTCCCTCAGATTCCATGAGTCAAGAGAAAATCTCCGATTTTATTTCCGTATAGAAAATGTAATTTGCTGGGTTTTTTTGTAAAACATACTTTTGCGAACTAGTCCTAGGCCGTAAGTCCGATTTACTCAAAACTTTGCACATATGATCTAGGGACTGTCCTGACAAAAAACTGTTTTCAAATTTTTGATTGTCAAATAGTTTTGAAGATATTAATTCATTCTTTGGCCGTGGACCAAATTTACTCAGTAGCCTATTTCTTCTCAATGCAAAGTCCAAACTTTACGAAAATTGGTATACATTCATAACAAAACATTTTGAGGATGCATGCAACGTTTCAGCCTATTTTGCCACTAGGGGGCGCTACAGCTAAAAATAGCTTAAAACTCTGCAACCATATGAGTGAAAAAGTTTATATTTGGCATGCATCATCTTTGGGTCATGTGCTAACATACCTTTACAAAAATGATTCGACAAATGAACGAAAATGGCCCCCAGAAGCCAATCAAATTTCAGATCATTATGATTGGCTGATCGTTATGAAATTTACAGGATGTCAAACTTAGGCTGTATACCAAATTTAGTGACAATTGACCTCAAGGTGACGCTATAATGAGCTAATTTGCATTTTTGCTATTAACTTCTGAACCATAAGGACTAGAATACAAATTTCCCCTCTGATTCCTTGAGTCAAGAAAAGCAAAACGTATATCTCCGATTTTATTTCTGTCTATAAAAATTTTCCGCCATTTTTATTTTTTGAAAAAAAAAAGAAAAATGTTTGCAAACTTCTCCTAGGCCATTTGTCCGATTTGCTTGAAATTTTGCACGGATCATCTAGAGACCGTCCTGATAAGTTCTTTCAGATTTTTGATTTGTGAAATCGTTTCGAAGATATAAGGGAATTAATTACTGGGACATGGCCCTAATTTACTCAATGGCCTATATCTTCTATTTGCACCTTTCATTAAATACTAGTATACAGAATAGAGACATCACTACAGCTTTTTATTGTGTTTATTTAGAGTCCCACAGACACCAACCCCTACCCCTAAACCTGACCCAAACCTTCCCTTACAAAAATTCACCATGGTTTTACTACAGTAACCATAGTATCACCATGGTATTTTGTAGCAAAATCATAGTAACCACAAAATTAAGACATAGTTACTACATTAACACCATATTACTTCTTATAGGCATTTACAGTTCTAGGATTTACAGCTCGCTTAAAGGGATTCACAAAAAAAAAAAAAAAAAAACTCTGGAACTGAATGCCCATAAAGCAAACATGCTGAATGCGCCAGCCGAGCAACTGTCACTGAGATGAAAGGGAATGCTATCAGAAACATAGCAAGTACACGTGTGCTACTGCTGTGCCACAGCACTGTTGAAAACCTGATTTAATGTTCTCTGTCAAAGGCAACAAATCAATAGGCCATATTTTAGAAAGGCTTTGATTAAGCAGCCTAATTTTATTTGAAAGTACTTGGTGATCCAAACTACAAATAGCCTGTCACTGCAGTTTACAAAGATAAAAACAGTATATTCCATATATAAATTAATAATGCCAGTTTGGCCTGGAGTCAACAAAGTTGGATGCCATCACATATGTCTTTCAGTTAATGAACTGATGAACTCCACATACCCTCCCCTGCACCCAACTCTTCTTCCCACCTATTTTTCCTTCCACTGATCCACAATACAGTCTCCCAAAACCACCGCCATTTAGCTGTGCAATCGTTATTATTTCCATATTAATATGTGAACGGGCTTGCAGAAAATAAGGCTCAGTCCCCACCGTCACATCAGACTAGCTCAGTCAGGCATGGGACAAGGACCGGATTAACTTTGCTCTGTCCTCATTAGCGTATCCCTCTGCAAATTAGCTTCTGCTAAGCAGCAAACAGGAAGTCTCTTGTTAGGGAACATTGTGCCTGACTGTGTCTTTAGTTAACACAGAGAGTGAAAAAGATGGGACGAATAGCATTTGCTGGAAGCAGAGCGAAGGTAAATGGCAGATACTGTATACAGTATGTGGCTGGTTGATGAAGCCCATATGGTATACTTCTGTTCTGGGCAAACTCCTTGCCCATCCATACAGCCATTTATGGACAGAGCTGGGAGAGGTTATAGTGTGGATTTTCTAGCTACTGCATTTTTTTATCCTTGTTTTCTGAATTGTTGCATAGTTGAGCCAAAACCATCTGTCACAAGACAAATCATAGTCTAAGGCATTGTCATTCAGACTTTTGCTGTGCTGAACATGGATGAGT
The DNA here is from genome assembly GCF_019703515.2 of Myxocyprinus asiaticus. Lineage (NCBI taxonomy): Eukaryota > Metazoa > Chordata > Actinopteri > Cypriniformes > Catostomidae > Myxocyprinus > Myxocyprinus asiaticus. The sequence goes on from NC_059366.1 coordinate 11,359,914, forward strand.
GTGTAGTCACATAGTATGTTACATTTCTCAACACTGCCAGTGAATAACTTGCAGAACTCAGACTCTGTTAGCGCCCTAGGTGAGATTTAGATTGCCGACCCTCCCCCCATTTTTATGGCCATAAAAATAAAACAGAAAAAATACCAGATATATTTAAAAATCTTTTTTATACTGCACTTCCCACTTTTCAGTTCTCCTGCGGTGCCCAGGTACTACCTGAATATAAAGTTTTAGCGGGCTTTCATGCTGGCAGTTTAGTCCGAAACAGAGCATGGTTTGCATGAAAAGTTGATAATGTGAAAGCTGGTTTGCGGACAGGGGAACGGACCGTGGAGCCAAACCTGAGACTACCTGTGGGAGGTGGTCTGAGTTTGGTTGCAATGGAACTGTGGCGCAGTTCGTATGAGTGAGTAAGCAACCTGTACTCCGGTTTGCACTTGTTCAGGAAGTAAAATAACTTATGCATGCGTTTTTGATGATTTAAGCATGATGACATCATCAGTTGCACAAACACAAGCTTGCACCATAAGTGGCAGCGGAACGATGTGGGATACAGAAGAGGTGAGATGCCTTATATAGCCATGCGTGAGTGAGCGTGCAACCAGCTGTGTCCTCAAAAAAGATAGTTTGTGAGCATTAGATATAGTTGCTTTCTCCTGGACATGTACAACAGCTCAATTTCGGCATGTGACGCACACAGGGGCGTAGCTACGTGGCTAGCCACCCCTGATTGAAGCTTGGCCATCCCTCTGGCCACCCCTGTTGTGCTTTTGACAACACTTACAGACAGGTGACTTTTTATCTCTGCTCTTTGACGCAAACAGTCTGCACTATTCAGGCTGAACAGCTGCGAACCGCCCACATGGCACAAACCTCTGTGTGTAGAGGTGTGACGTCATATCACAACTGTTGCAGTGTATGGGATCAAAATCCCGCCAAATGTATTGTGGTCACGGATCAAAAAATAATAAGCGTGAATCAAAAAATAATAAGTGCAAAAAAAAATAATAATAAGCGCAGATCAAAATAATAAGCACAGATCAAAAAATAACAACCATGAACCAAAAATATACAAACACATTGAAAATATGCTGAAAAAAAAAAAAAAAAAAAATTAAAGCAAAGTCATCAGAATTGCAAACAAAGTCATGTTTTCCTTGGTTATATTACTATTTTTTGTGCTCTCTAACAATTCTGCTCATATTTTCATTTTTTTGTATGCTTACACTTTATTTTTCTTTGCTTTTGTTTCCAAGTTCTGCGCTTGGTTTTCCAAAATTTGTGAGTAGAGTTTCATGTAAATCCGGGGTTCGTTTTGCATCCCCATTGGTCCACTAGTTTTTGATCGACAGCTCCTCCTCTAGCCAATCATTCAAAGAGGGGAGGTGACGTCACTCCAGTGCAACTCCGACGGCTGCTGCTCAATATTATATTATTTGTGGTTGATAGATATGCTGCTTTTGTCTGTTTTGAGTATTTTCTGACAGCTCTAGGAAACAATGTGTTGTCTGAGTAGGTCATTTTCATAGTCTGTTAACACATGTATCAAGTCTGGTTGGTGTGGATGTTTGATGCATGTTGTTAACAGCTGTACCAATGTAGTTGAGAGTTCAGAACCCAACTTGATCCGCTTTTCCACTAAATAAAATCCAGATCCCGACACCAAGGCCTATTACAATACTGATGAATATAGAAATGCTTACATTTAACTGGACATTTTTTATTTTTATTTTTTATTATATCAAAAATCTAAAAGGTGTGCATTATTGCTGACACCTACATGCACACTTTGGAGTTGGTTGTATGCCTGTAAATCATTTGCTTCAAATGTTATTGAAGTTGTATACTCTACGTTATGGAAATGTTTGTAAATGTTTTGGATACGTATGCTCCAATGTTGCCTGTATCTTTAGAGACGGTCCCTAAATTTGTGACTATTTGTGAATAAAGAACGTCCAACGTCAAGCCAACTTTATTGCATTATTTATTGACGTAGGGACGCTTGGTCTCTTGTTTCTGATTTCACTGCAGTATTGTGGAAAAAGAAACTACATGTAGCCATGCCAATGATGCCAATGCAGGATCAGTACATAACGGCACATTCAACAACATGGAAAAGTGGATCAAGTTTGGTTCTGAACTCGTGACTACATTGTAAAAGCTAGTAAAAACATGCATCAAACATCCACATCAACCCAGCCTTGTATTTTTTTCCTTCTTTTGTATGGCATTGGAAATAAATTGATAACTTTAAATTCCTTGTGTACGTTTGTGATTTATAAATTCTGTAGAATTTACAGAATTTCTGTCTGTAGAATTTGCTTTTGGTACAGCATGTCACAGTCAGTATTGAATTTTTTTGACCACCCCGATAAAATCACTGGGTCTTTACCTTGCCACCCCTGAAAAGTTTTTCTGGCTACACCCCTGGAAGCACAGAGGTGAAGTGTTGTTCACTCTGGTGTGCAAAATGACACCAAATAATAATAATAATTATCATTTTTTTACGCAAATATAGTGACCTGCGTTGTATGTGCTCATTTGTGATGATGCAAGTTGATGACTGAAAGCCACCAGAGTTAGACAGAATCATATGTGATTCCCGGGCACCGGGAACAGCACCAATGTTCAGACTGCGGCATACGTGATCAGTGAGAAAACAACCTTAATGAGAAATGCACCTTTGGCTGACATTTTGTGCATTTAGTAAATTAGTATTTTCAGATTTTTTGGCCATTGACATGCAGGTGACAGCTTTACATGTCATGTACAAATATCTGACGGACCCAGTTGTAAAATTTCCATCATGGTTAATTTTAACAGTCATATTTGTTTAAATCTCCCTAAGAGTATATTTGATGTTATCTAGATACAGTCAACATTTTCAGTAAAAAATGTGTGGCATGCGTGAGTCTGATGAAACAGGTGTCCTATAATACAGTAATTCGCAGGGGCAACTCTCAGACAGAATAATCACATAAGTACATGTAAACACATAGAAACTGATGCAGAGTATTATCAAATACAGAATGTACACTTACTGTAGAGAGCACATCAATATGGAGACAAAGCTAAATCAAGGATATTTTTAGCCAATTTTGAAATCCCAGCCCTCTTTTGAAAAAAAAAGGACATGTCCGGGAAAGTGAGGATGTATGGTGAACCTATGTAGGCATTTATTCACTGCAACAAAAAAAAAAAAAAAAAAAAAACAACAACATACATTTACTTGACAAGCAAAATGGCATGAGATATTAAGCCTGGTTTTCAGAGAAACTTTATGCTTAAAACAAGACAAAAAAAAAAGAATAAACTTGTTTTCCTTTTGAATTATGTTTATTTTTCTATTCCATTGGCAAATAGTTTTTCCATTGGCAAATATATATATATTTATTTATTTATTATTATTATTTATTTATTTTTTTCTTGTTTTAAACATAACCCTCACTAAATTTAATTACATTCCTCTGAAAACAAGACAAAATATCTTAAGCCATTTTGCTTGTCAAGTAAATATACAGTATCTTAATTTAAGAATGTTTTAATATTTTTACTGGAAAACAAGACAACTTTTTTTGCATTTTACTGAATGGCTGCTAGCCACATTTAGCTAAACACAGGGGTATAGGGTCGCACAGTAGTCAAGACAGGGCACACTTCTGAAGAAAAAAAAAAAAAAACGAATGTCGCCTATGCCACGGGTTACCCCCTGTTACAGAATATGCATTTTATTTAACCATTTTCTAGAGACTGCAGGGTTGGATGTCCATTTGTATCTCAGGTACTAATCTTTGAAATTTATAGATTTAAGCTGTTTTGCGGACTGTAGTACATGCAAACTGTTACGTCTTAAGACAGATTCAAGTGGGCATTTTATATAATTTGTTTTGGTTGTGTATTCTGGGGTGGGAATGTCTTTTGTGTGTGCATGTGTTTTCCCTGTCTTCTGTCTCCTTCTCTCTCGCTCGCTCTATCACTCTAATGACTAACAGGTGAGACCACTAACAAGAAGTGCCTGGATTGGTCTGGCTGAGAGCTGTAGGGATAAAAGCTGCTGGGAAATGCCATTCTCTGAGTCCCCTCTAATGTCTCAGACGTGCTGAGCTACTTTGTGTCTTGTGACTTGTATAACTAGTAAGTTTTTTCCATCATGTACAAATGTCTCCACTAAGACATATGTGGTATGTACCCTTTGTCTCTCATCGTACATAATTTAGTGTATATTAGCCATCAGCATTTGCTGCCCAATGCATTAACCTCAGATTGTCATAGGAAGTTGAGAGGTCATGAATGTGAAAGCAAAGAAAATGGGATGTGAGGGGTGGGGACACAGAGAAAGAAGAGAATTCTGGGAGTTTCTCATGGGAACTGGGGCACATCAGAGACAATGGCACCTGATGTATAAGGTCAGGAGCTTTGAGACCTCCTTACCATCAATCAATTACCTGAGCCACGGGATGTCCACACACATTCACGTCAACTTAATTGAAATTCTGCACCATTTGTCATATATGCAAAACAACAAGCAGGAGACTTTATTGAAGAGAAGGTGAGCCCTTTATTTTCTTACTAACTTGCCATTTCATTCAACATGAATGTTATTCCTTCTAAATGCCAGCTGGGGAAAAGACACTTAGAGAATAGGGGAAGATAAATGGATTCTTCAGTGTGTTCAATGTAGCACAATAAATAACCTCTGATATCTTTGATTAATTGCTTTGTTTCAGCCATCAAGAATGCTGTCATCAACCGAGGCCTCTTTACCTCATAAGTTTCCATTTGGTCTCCTGTTATATTGTGAAGACAAGTGTGTGTTGTCTAAAATAGATTACTAGTGTGCTCTTTCCACTTTGTGTGAACGATTTACCTGACATTACACCACTAAAGCACTAACACACATGAGGTCTGACTGCCTTTGTGGGCCACCTGGGACCCTGAGCCTGTCTACAATATTTGAACCTTTCTTATTGTTCATTCATTATTGTGTCTTCACAGCCCTAATATCTTAAACGCTACTGGTGTGTCTTATTCCACTCCCTTGTTCCCTATGATGTGAATATGTATATGAGTCATACTTCAATTGGAGTGGCAAACGAGAGGCAGAATTTGTAAAAATGCTTCTTATTTATTTAATAATATACTTTATTACTATGTATTTAAAAATAGTTTTTTTTTTTTTTTTTTTTTTAATCCAGTAAAAAGGAAGCTTCAAGACATTTTGTTTTTTAAATAATTTTGATGAAATACTGGAGACATAACCACTTATGTCTGTGGTGTTAGCAGTATTAGAAGTGAAATTCTGGGTTGTTCTAAAATGATTTGGTAAATGCAACTTTAGTGATTTATTCAGAGAAATAAATAATTTCAATTGAATTGCTATTATTGAAATTTCAGTTTTTTTCTACTTGGACCCTATTTCCATCAAGGGAGATGTTGTCTCTATTTATTTTGACATAATTGGAAAAAAAGACATGACAAATGAACTGCAATAATTTTGTAGTGCTTGTTCTAAAAGGTTAAAGTCACTTTAAGGTTTGTCAAGGTCAAAAAATAAGATTAATCGGCTCTGAAAGGAATTACTGTTACTCATTGTTCTCTATAATTACTTTTCTTTACATTTTGGGTACTTACCTGAATGCTTACTATTAATAATAATATTTTATTGTTTTAATTTATGTAATACATGTTTATTTTGTATTTTTTTTTTCTTATGAATGCTTTTGCAACATTGTACATGGTCATGCCAATAAAGCTAATTTGAATTGAGAGAGAGAGAGAGAGAGAGACTTTCTTATTAAACTTTATACAGGTGCATCTCAATAAATTAGAATTTCGTGGAAAAGTTCATTTATTTCAGTAATTCAACTCAAATTGTGAAACTCGTGTATTAAATAAATTCAATGCACACAGACTGAAGTAGTTTAAGTCTTTGGTTCTTTTAATTGTGATGATTTTGGCTCACATTTAACAAAAACCCACCAATACACTATCTCAAAAAATTAGAATACATCATAAGACCAATAAAAAAAAAACATTTTTAGTGAATTGTTGGCCTTCTGGAAAGTAGGTTCATTTACTGTATATGTACTCAATACTTGGTAGGGGCTCCTTTTGCTTTAATTACTGCCTCAATTCGGCGTGGCATGGAGGTGATCAGTTTGTGGCACTGCTGAGGTGGTATGGAAGCCCAGGTTTCTTTGACAGTGGCCTTCAGCTCATCTACATTTTTTGGTCTCTTGTTTCTCATTTTCCTCTTGACAATACCCCATAGATTCTCTATGGGGTTCAGGTCTGGTGAGTTTGCTGGCCAGTCAAGCACACCAACACCATGGTCATTTAACCAACTTTTGGTGCTTTTGGCAGTGTGGGCAGGTGCCAAATCCTGCTGGAAAATGAAATCAGCATCTTTAAAAAGCTGGTCAGCAGAAGGAAGCATGAAGTGCTCCAAAATTTCTTGGTAAACGGGTGCAGTGACTTTGCTTTTCAAAAAACACAATGGACCAACACCAGCAGATGACATTGCACCCCAAATCATCACAGACTGTGGAAACTTAACACTGGACTTCAAGCAGCTTGGGCTATGAGCTTCTCCACCCTTCCTCCAGACTCTAGGACCTTGGTTTCCAAATGAAATACAAAACTTGCTCTCATCTGAAAAGAGGAATATGGAACACTGGGCAACAGTCCAGTTCTTCTTCTCCTTAGCCCAGGTAAGACGCCTCTGACGTTGTCTGTGGTTCAGGAGTGGCTTAACAAGAGGAATACGACAACTGTAGCCAAATTCCTTGACATGTCTGTGTGTGGTGGCTCTTGATGCCTTGACCCCAGCCTCAGTCCATTCCTTATGAAGTTCACCCAAATTCTTGAATCGATTTTGCTGGACAATCATAAGGCTGCGGTTCTCTCGGTTGGTTGTGCATCTTTTTCTTCCACACTTTTTCCTTCCACTCAACTTTCTGTTAACATGCTTGGATACAGCACTCTGTGAACAGCCAGCTTCTTTGGCAATGAATGTTTGTGGCTTACCCTCCTTGTGAAGGGTGTCAATGATTGTCTTCTGGACAACTGTCAGATCAGCAGTCTTCCCCATGATTGTGTAGCCTAGTGAACCAAACTGAGAGACCATTTTGAAGGCTCAGGAAACCTTTGCAGGTGTTTTGAGTTGATTAGCTGATTGGCATGTCAAAATATTCTAATTTTTTGAGATAGTGAATTGGTGGGTTTTTGTTAAATGTGAGCCAAAATCATCACAATTAAAAGAACCAGAGACTTAAACTACTTCAGTCTGTGTGCATTGGATTTATTTAATACACAAGTTTCACAATTTGAGTTGAATTACTGAAATAAATGAACTTTTCCACGACATTCTAATTTATTGAGATGCACCTGTATATTTTACTAAATTTCTGACAATTCCAAGTGTCACACTATATCAGTCTGTGGTGTTACAATCATAACTTGCAGCTTTTAATCTAAATTGTAAATATAATAATTAAATGTCCCCTGACCTTGAAACTATCATTATGACAGCCTCCACATTAGAAAAGTCACAATTTGTGCAAATTTGTCTGTGATGTTACTATTGTTATAGTAGCAACACAGACTACATTGTAACTCCACAGGCAATATACAAACAGAAACATGGGTGTAGTGTAAGTTGTCTGTGGTGTTACTTTAAATTGTATCCAACTCTTCCAATTAAACTGACACTCAGTGTTTAGTGAGGGGTCACCTTCTCTCCCTCAGATCATGACAGGAAGACACATACTCTGCTGCTAAATCTATACATTCAGCTTTTTCTCCAAGAACATATGAAAGTTTCTCCACATTACTCATTCTGCTGAATTCAAGCATTATCTGTCCTATGACTTTAAAATATCTGTGTCAGATGGTCTTATATTTACTGTAGTGGGGTTCATCCTCTATGACTCCTTGAGTGCAGTGTGAACACAGTCTGTTCTCTCTGGGTCTCCAGCTCTGTCTGTGTCCACCTGTCTCTACAGCCAGACTGTGCTCACTCACACGATACTTCATCAGAAGCTTCCTGTGACGGTAGTCTTTAATTTTGGTCAGATATGATGGCAATTTATATTCTGTCTTATTTTTTTGGAAATAGGATAATTTGTTTATTTCTTTGAGGTTTCTTTGCCAATGATGAATATATTCTTCTTGAGTCATGTTTTATATTTGTTTTAATTTTGCCTGCCTATATAGAATCGATACATTTAGCTGGTGTTTGTCCAATAAATACTTTAAAGGGTCACTCTCTGGGTGTGCTGCTCTGTGTATAAATGCACAGTGATGGTGATTTTCTGGGGAAGAGTCTGATAGGTGGAACCAGAATTTACTGGATCTCTTTTTAATGTCAATCGAGAGAGGGGATTTGCCCAGTTCTGCCCTACAGCCCAGGTTAGAAGCACTTCTGTGAACTCCCAGGATGTTTTTACAAAATTCAAGGTGGAAAGTTTAAATTAAACTTTTGTCCAAGGTCTCATAATTCAGTTTATATTTGGGTCCCCAGGTCATACAGAAGGATGGGTTTGATGACACTGTCAAATAGTTTCAGCCACAGTTTGATTGGTGGGTTACATTTGAATAATATTTTTCTTACTCTGTAAGATGCCCTTTGAGCCTTGTCTGTTAGGCCCTTTAAAGCCATGTCAAATTGTCCAGAAGCTGAGACTGTCAGACCTAAATAACTGTAACTGGTAACATGGCTAAGAATGTCTCCCCCAAATGTAGAAACATTTTTAGACTTGTCCATGTTTATTGGTAAGGCCCAGTTACTACAGTGATTTTCTAAAATTGAGAAACTTTCACGTAATCCCTCTTCAGTAGGTGAGAGCAGCAGTAGGTCATCTGCATATAGAAGACATTTGATTTCTCTGTCCTCTAGACTGAGTCCAGGGCTAGAAAAGTTTTGAAGCATTGTGGCCGATTAATTTATATAAATATTAAATAAATTTGGGCTTAGGCTGCAGCCTTGACGAACTCCCTTATTCTGGCTGAAATATTCAGTTCTTTTGTTGTTTATTTTAATGCAGCATTTGTTGTCTTTGTACATGTCCTTAATTAAATCATAAAACTTTCCTCCTATTCCATTCAGTTTTATGCCAAACTGAATCAAAAGCTTTTTTTAAATCAATAATGCAGCTAAATATTTTTCCTTGTTTCGCTTGGTGGGCATGTTTGTTTATAAATGTGTGCAGTGTGTATATATGATCATTTTTTCTCTGTTTTGACCTGAATCCAATTTGACAGTTGTGTAAAGTCTTGTTTTCTTGGAGATATTGGGTAAATCTGTAGTTTATAATGCAACAGAATAGTTTGCCAAGGTTGCTGCTCACTGACATGCCCCTGTAGTGGTTTGGGTTTAATTTGTCACCTTGTTTGAAGATTGGGGTGATTTTATTTGCTTTCGAATTCTCAGGAAAGTGTCCTGATTTTAAGATCAAATTGAATAAATTGAGAATGGCCTCATTCAGTTTGGGGCTGCCATGTTTCAACATCTCATTGCAAATTCCATCTGAGCCGCAATATGTTTTATTTTTGAGGTATTTTATTTATTTATAGTTCCTTTAGTGATATGGGGGTGTCCAAATGATTTAATTGACCCTTTATTGTGTATTCTAGTTGATGTAGTTGGGAGGTCAGAGTTTTTTGGGTGGAGTTTAGTTCACTTTGTGTGTAAAGATATCCAAAATATTCTGTCCAGGTGCTTGGGTCACAGCTGGGAATTTATTTCTTTTTTGGACTTATTTAATTTGTTCCATAATTACCAGAATACATTTTGATCAACTGCTTCCTCAATCTTGTTGAGCTTTTGCTTTTTAGCAGTGACTTTTACTTTTTAAGAGTTTGTTGATAGGTGGCACGTGCTTATTGGTTTGAGGGGTCTCTGTGTTTTTTATTTGATAACAATTGTAGTTCTTTTCTTGACATTCAGTCAGTTTTAGCAGTTTTCTTTTTACTCCTGTTCATTTTTTTTTTTTTTTTTTTATGATTTGCTGGCAATTGTGAAAAAGATTTTATTTAATTATTTTGTTGCCATATTGATGCTTTTCTCATGTTCTCCAAATGTGGTGAAGAGAAACACATCTATCATGTTCTCAACCTGAGTGCTGTGGAGTTCAGCTTCATACTGGGCTGAACTCTCTTTTCTCCTGAAGAATCTAGTTGGGAGGGAATACAGTTTAAACTTCTGATCTGAAGATGGTAGAAAACTGGCTGACTTGTTCAGACTAATGAAAATGTGACAGTTGTCTGAGAAATGTAGCTGTAGCATCACTGTGAAGTAATCTATCTTGTTTTGGTCTAGATCTGTGATTGTGTAGTCCGCTGTGCTGCTGCCTAGAGAGGAGCAGTGGGTAAATCGGCCCAGAGAATCACCCTTTGCTCTGCCGTTAACTATATATAGACACCATACTTTTACAGAGCTGCAGAACTTGTTTTCCATTTTTGTTTATCGTGTTGTCATAGCTCAGACGTCTCTATCTCTCTCTATCTATCTATCTCTCTCTCTATCTCTATAAATTTAATTTAATTCAAATGTGCTTTATAGGCATGACAGATGTTACAATGTAAAGCATTTGCAATGTTTACAATGAATCTTGATCAGATGAGAACAAATTATAAAATGACTAAATTAAAGAGAAATGAACATATAATGTAGAAGAGTGTGTGTGTGTATGTGTGTGGGCGGGGTTGGGTGGTTTGCGAGGACATAATTACAAGGGTATAATGCTCTAAATGTGGTTTATGAGGACGTTTCTAGTGTCACCATAATTCAAATAGCTTAAAAAAACATACTAAATGATGTTTTTGTTGTTGTTGTTTTTTTGTTGTTGTTTTTTTCATTGAGTTTTTTGTGAGGGTTAGGTTTAGAGGTTGGGATAGGGGATAGAATCTATAGTCCGTACAGTATAAAAATCATTATGCCTATAGAGAGTCCTCATAATGATAGCTGCACCAACACAAAGTGTGTGTGTGTGTGTGTGTGTGTGTGTGTGTGTGTGTGTGTGTGTGTGTGTGTGTGTATGGGTGTTTGTGGGCACATCACTGATTGGTCGTCGACTCCCTCTTTTTGTGGCAGGCATCAATGTACCATGCTGCTAGTAAAATGCAATCTCTTATTTCACCTAATAAATACTGAAGTTGTGTATTATTGTCCAACTTCCTGAAGTCCGGACAAATTGTTTCAAATTTGGGATATATATTTTTTTAATTTCCGTATAGTTAGGGCAGATGGTGGACAGTGTTGCTCTGTCTCTACATCACCTTGGCTACAGTATGGGCATATCCTGCTCTCTCTGGCAGCCAGTTCTGTCAATATATGCCCGTCTCTATAGCCAGAGTGTGATTGCTCAGTCTGTACTGTGTCATTATTTTTCTTAATTTGCAGTCTTTCACTGGTCTAAGATATTCTGCTGTTGTATATTCTCTGTTTAGGGCGCAATAACATTCAATTATACTTTGATTTTTGTGTTGTTTCAGTCCAATAAGTCAGATAATTTTATTTTTGTGCTTTGATCATATGTTTAGGGAGAATTTTGTGGATGAGGGTGCCAGTGTCCTGAGGCAGACTGTTGTTAGTCATGTTAGTCTTTTTTTGCAGCCTCAGGACCATCTGAATGAGGGGGAATTTTTAATATTCATTTAATGGTTTTCAAGGGCTCTATCTCTATCTATCTATCTCCCATTCTGCATATCACAGTAATAGTCCCTTAAAGGAATAGTTCACCCAAAAATGAAAATTTGCTGATAATTTACTTACCCTCAGGCCATCCAAGATGTATGGAAAGAGTTTCTTTCTTCATCAAAACAAAATTTAAGACTTTTAGGGTTGCATTTCAGGCCTCCTCTAAACAATGCAAGTGAATGTACTCCATTTTTTGATGGTCCAAAATGCATATTTAGGGTGCATCAAAATAATCGACTCCAGTCGAAAAATAAAGTTCTTCTGAACGCAAACGATTATTTTGAGAAACAAAACAATACTTATATACTTTTTAACTACAAATGTTCGCTTCTGTACATCTCTGTGACGTGCGCTCGTGAGAGGGATGACATAAGCTCGTTGGTAAGGTCACATGGAGGAGGAGTCAGGAAGCGCGTCATTGTTTACAATAGAAACTTGCACAGAGCACAGACCAAACGCTGTTCACAAACCAAAACAGTCCAAAACAATTTCAAAACAATATAAAATAATTTAAAAAATCATTTCCAAATAATAAAAAAAAAATAAAAAAATGTAAACAATGAAGCGCTTCCTGACTCCTCCACGTGAATACATGTATATGCCTTTTCATAATAATTGCCTTATAATAATAATAATAATAATAATATTTATTATTATTATACAACTATTGTTTAAATATTATTTTACCAGACGAAGCTGAATTTGTAGGCTACGTTAACTGTGGAATATGTTGTTAACTGTGTTTTCTCCTGGTATTTCTGATATTAATATCTGCATGAAACAGAATTTTCATTTGTCTGTGCATGTATAACAACATTATTCTGAAGGCAGGATGTGTCAGGCAAAATGTGAAATGTGAAGCACACATTTTGCAGTGAATAATAAATATTTTAATAAAAACATTAAAATAAATTTAAAATAAATCAGTATAGCCTACAAACAGGCAAAAGTCCCATAAATCTATCAGGAATTTTTATAAGTTTTAATTTAGTTAATAATAATAATAATAATAGTAATAATAATAATACTGTTAAATTTATATAGTGCCTCATCAGAGGTAGCACAGTTTAAAGAAAAAGAAGAAGAAGAAGAAGAAAAAAGACGGAGCATGTTTCAGTTTCTTTGTTTTATATAAGGAGGAATATTCAGAATAGATGAATATACTCTGTGGAACATTTAAACCTTAATGGAGCATTTTTACATTTTTTTTTTTTTTTTTTGGGGGGGGGGAATAAAATCTTAACCAGATAATTTCCTTAATTGCTGATGAAGACATAAATGTGGTCAACTTTAAAAGATGGATAGATGGGTTCCGACATGAAATCATCCTTTCAGGTCAGGAATTTTTAACATTGTGATCAGGTTAAGGCTATAAATGAATATATGGGAATCACATGTGAATCGTGTGATGCATTTCAAGAAGTGGAAAGTGTATATGATGTTGTATATTAATGTTACACTTGATAAGCTCCAGATGCACAAAATTAACAGAGACCACAAATGGAGTTGAGACCGTGCCCATCTGATCTGAAATCACAACATGTGCATTTTCATTCATAAGGTTTACACTTTAGAAATATTGGCTGCACAGATTCATAAATTCTTTTTAATTTTGCATATTTTTATTTAAAATGTCGCTTTATCCTTGTGCCTCTTAGATAATCATTACGAATATTTTTTATATTATTTGGATAAATCTGTTATTCATTTTTAAGTCATTATTCGTGCCTTTCCGAATAAGGTATTCGGCTTCGGGCACATCCCTAATGCAAACATAGTGAGAGGTGTTCTTTGTATAATAAAGCCTGGAAATTTCAAAGACATGCTGATTAACGATGAAGACATGACAGTTAAAGGACTCAGAGAGTAGAAACAGCACAGAGATGTTCCAAGAACTAATGTGCAAAAAGCAAATTGAACATGAGATATACCAAACAGTTCCTGTATTGAGTCATTGGACTCATTTGCTTACCAACAACAATGTCATTGATGAGGCAATATTGAGACATGTTATGAAAATCACAAGTGATGGAAATGAGAGACTGTGAAGGCTGGGTCCAGTAAGTCATTCCAAGTCAAGCCTGGCATGTTGTGCTCAGCTCATGGGGAACCTGTAGCAGAAACAAGAACTGTGAAAGAAACTCCTGAACAGAAAAAAAAAAAAAAAAAAAAAAAAAAATGACTAGAAACAACTAGAAAGCTGCCAGGATTAACACACTAGACAGCATGGTAGACTTCATGAGAGCTTCAGCAACAATATCAACACAGCCACTGCAAACGAACCTAGCTGTAAGTGTTCTTTGATTAAACCAGCTCAACAGAGAGGAGAAAGACCCCATGGTGGCCCAAAGTTTGTTGAAAAGGGGCTGCAAATTTGTAAGCATTGATTCCTCTGTTGTGAAAAAGGGCACCTGGCCATGGGAAATGGTCACTGCAGAGTGACAGCCAGTCACTCTGCAGTGTGTACAGAACACTAAGCCTGACAGTGAGAAATGCCTACCAAAATAAAGTTGTTAAAGTCAAGGCATCTAGTGACAGAGGAAAAACAAAACAAAAAAAAAAAAAAAACAGACAAATAGTCACACTCTAGCTCCACCTAGGGTTAAGAATTAGCACATTGTCAAACTCATAGGAAGAAAAGCTCTCACTCAATGGCTACGTTCACACAGTCAGTGTTTGGCATTGACAACCATATTTACTTACAGGTGTGAGTCTTGAAATGTCTCATTCATACAACAGCTTACAGTACTGGCTAAAAAACTGTCAGTATCAATGAACAACTGAAGTCACAACCGTTTTCTTACAGCTATAACCATAGTGACAATGACTTAAAGATGGCGACGTACATAACACCGTCCATATCACAATTGCCACCGCGTTATTAAATAAATGAATCCAATCAAGGCACGAGTTCATCCATCAGATTATAATTAATCGACAGTGGCTTTGAATGCTTTTTAACTGAGTGCAGAGTGCAGCTTTTGAGTCGCGCAGCTCGTGCCCACGAGAAGCTCAGGTGGAACACAGCAATTGTATCTTCGGATCATACAGCTCATTTCTCTGTCTCCATGGGTTAACGAAACCCCACATAAAACACACTAGACTCGCTCGTGTATACTGTAGCATGGCTCTCACTGTACATGACATGACTATCAACTAGTTGTCCAGTACAGTTCCGTTCACACAGCATGGGTTTGCCGAGAATGTGGTTGTGAGGCCTGAATATTTGTGGGTGTCAGTTCGGTTATAGAATGCGGTTGTTACTCTCATAAATAACCGAACTGTGTGTGAATGTAACCGTATTAAGCACTCAAACCAGGAGTGACAACCGTATTCTGCTGCTGTGTGAATGTGGCCATCGCAACTTAAATGTCCTTGATGTAAGCACCCTGCTTGACACAGGAGCTCAAGTCAGCATGATTGATCAAACTTGGAAAGACAAGTAATTTCCAAATGTGGACATAAGACCACTTGCTGAGCTTATTGGAAGTGCCGATAAATTGGAAGTGTATACAGTGAACAGGGACCTCATTCCATTTGATGGTTGGGCCATTATCACTGTAAACTTACCAGGAAATTATTATCCTAACCTTTTCTTCCATGTCCCTTTTCTAGTAAGCAGTCTGTCAATTCAGAGGCCGCTGCTGCAGTTTAATGTAGTGGAAGAACTGATCCAAGAGTAGCCAGAGCGCTATCTGGAGCCATTGCTGTTCCGAGTGAGAAAGTCCAAACCCTTGTGGACTTTGTACAGACCCCAGAGCCCAGTAAGCAGCATGGACGGTTGAGGGTGAGTCAGCATGATGTAGTCATTCCAACAGGCAAAGCAGCATGGTTGAAGTGGAAAATACCACCCCACCATTTGTGCTGTTTGAACCAGATGAGACCAATGGGAAGTTGGGACAGCTGAACATGGGTGAAGGCCTACTCGAAATTCAAAGCCAGAAGAGTTCTTATGTCTCTTTCCCTATTGGTAACAATACAATGTGTGACATTACTTTGCCTCACCACACAGTCATTGGTTTCATTCAGCCCATTTCAAAGAGTGAAGACAGATTTGCCAGATGAATCAAAGTCCAGTGCGAGGGTCCACAGTGCAGTTGCTTCTACGGTGGAGAACCCATCACAGTGGCATCCACCTGTTGACCTCAGCTATCTGACTGATGAACAGCAAGAGGTAGTCAGGAAAATGCTGTGTGAGGAGACTGCAGATTTCGCCTGAGACAGATATGACATTGGCTACATCCCAAGCCTGCAAATGCCCATAAACCTTCAAGATGACATACATGTACAGAAAGCATACTCATCAGTCCCAAAGCCCTTGTTTAAAGAAGTCAAATATTACATCCAAGGTCTTCTGCCAAAAGGGTGGAAATTGAAATCTAATTCCTCCTACTCATAATGCCTTCATATTGATTAGTGCCTCCTAAATAATAAAACCATTCCTGACAGGCACCTGTTGCCAAGAATCCAAGACCTGATTTACACAATTGGAGGATATTTGTGGTTCAGCATTCTTGACCAATGAAAGGCATACCACCAGTGATTTATAACAGAAGGATCCAGACACAGGACTGCACTGATCAACCTCTGAAGGCTTCATGAATGGGTGAGTATTCCATTTGGGCTGTCCAATGCCCCTGCTGTGATCCAACATAGCATAGAGGAGATGCTGGAATCTCTCAGGGATGAATGTTGCATACCATACCTTGATGACATCCTCTGCTATGCAAAGTCTTTCAAGGAGCATGTGGTAGGAGTTTGCCAAATCCTTAAAGCCCTTCAGCACCATGGAGTCAAACTTAGGCCCAAGAAGTGTGAGCTTTTCTGCAGTGAAAGCAGGTAGGTGGGTTGCCTTGTGTCTGCTGAAAGTGTGCAGGTAGACATTGAAGCAGTGCTGTCACTCAAAAGTAAGACTCCACAGATGGTTGGTGATGTAAGGACACTCCTGCGATTCCTGAGTTGCTATAGTGCTTTCATCCAGGATTTCTCTTGTGTAGTTAAACCAGTCTATTAACTGCTCCAGTTAAAGAATGATGTATTACCAACTCACTCCAGTCGAAGGAAGACAAAGGGTCCTCAAATGCCCTCCAGGACCCCTGTTGAATGGACAATTGAGAACACTTGAAAGACTAATTGACATGATGGTAAACCCACCAGTTTTGGCCTACCCAGACTTCAATCTGTCATTCACGTTTCACACTGATGAGTCTGAAAGGGGCAGTGGGCCATCCCCTATCAGCGTCAGAATGGGAAGTTGAGGGTCATTGGGTTTGGCTCAAGAACACTGAACCCAGCTGAAAGAAACTACAGGCTACACAGTGGAAAGCTCAAGTTTCTTGTGTGTGTGTGTGACAAACTGAGGGACTACCAGAGCCCAAAGAGAAGACTCAGTTATATCCAAAGTGATAAAGCTGAAACAAAATATCATGGAACCATGTTACCTTGTATGAATGAAGCAGATTACATCTGGAAGGTAGACTTCTGTACAGACGAACCACAGAGAGACAGCAGCTTCTTCTTCCTGCCAAGTACAAGCAACTTGCTCTGGAATACTTGCATGACAGAGTGGGGCATGTTGGAACCGAATGAGTACTGAACCTTGTAAGGGAAAGATTCTACTGGCCTTTTATGAAGAAGGAAGTAGAGGAGTACATCATAAGGAGATTTCCATGCATTAAGCAGAAAAAGCCAGTCACCAATGTCCTAGCTCCAATAGGGAGTATTACATTAAACTCACCTCTTGAACTTGTTTGTTTAGACTACATGCACCGGGAGCCAAACAGAGGGCATTATGAATCTATACTAGTTGTTGTGGGTCACTTCACCAGATTCGCCCAAGCTTACTCCACGAAAAATATGTCAGGGCAAACTGCAGCTGAGCGTATCTATAACTTTATCTCTCACTTTGGTTACCCTGGCCAATTACACCATGATCAGGGCAGAGGGTTTGAAAATGAGCTCTTCCGCACTCTCCAGCAGCTCTCAGGAGTATGAAATTCAAGAACGTCACTCTCTCACCCCAAAATCAATCCAGCTTAATGATTAAATTGAACACTCTTGGAGATGCTACAAACACTTGCAGACAAGGTGAAGGAAAGGTGGCAAGAAAATCTCCCACAAATTATACATGCTTATAATAGTAGATGCCATGAGTCCACTGGGTATTCCCCTTTCTATTTGCTGTATGGGTGCCATCCTCACCTTCTATCGATCTGATATTTAGTCATAGAGTGATCAAGTGACACACAAAGGATTTGCTGACCAATGGTCAAAAAGAATGACAGGAGCTTACAGCAAACGAAAACCACATACAAGCCAGTGCATGAGGCAAAGCTCACTATATGTAGTGGTGTAGTGCTAAAGCTGATGACAGTCCTCGTAAGAAATCTCAGCGAATGTGGAGATCCAGGAAAACTCAAGTCCTATTGGGAGAAGACTATTTATGTGGTCAGAGAACAGGTAGCAGACAGTCCAGTGTATGTCATTAGTCCAAATACGAAGAGAAGTGGAGATACAAAAAGAACCAGGACCCTACATCGAAACATGCAGCTATTGTTAAATGATGTACCTGTGAAGACACCGGCAACACCAATACAGTGTTTGATAATGTTTGACAGAAACAAACACAAACAATAAAAAAGAGTTAATAAAACCTCCCTATAACATTGACACAACAGACTCAAGAGGATTAAGAAAGCTCTGGAGGATACTAGTTGAGAATAGCTGTAAATTGGACAGAACAGAGGAAAGAAAATACTTACCAGCAACAGCCTGCTTTGATCCAAGAAACACCGGTCACTGAGACAGCATCAAAAATACCTGTAAGGGAAGAAAAAAGTCAAATACCAGTGCCAAGAAGAGACTAATATTCAAGTCCCAGTCAGACAAAAACCTGAGACCAGTGAAAAGTCGAACAGTAGATGAACTGATACCTGATTTGATTCTACCTGCTTAGGATGAAGAAGATGGTGTCTCAATGGGAATCAACACGATAGGGATGAGTGGCAGAAAATGTACCTATATAGATACTGTGAGAGATTAAATTTTGGTGAATTTTGACATGTAAATTCGCAGTGATGGCCAAAAGGAAGTTTCTAGGTTTGGCAGTGACCTCTACACTGAATATTCACAATGGACGAGTAAATCATTTTGGCAGTGAGTTTATTTAGAATTTCCCAATCCCAGAATATAAAGTGCAGCATAAATGAAAGAGGCTGCTTGGCAATTCATTTTTATTTTTTTTTGCACATTTCACACTTGATTCATATCTGCCCATGCCTTCTTTGTCTGGTAGATGTGACCATGGCTTAAGGTATGGAAGCCGCAGAGTGCCAATTAAAAAAAGAATGAAAAAATAATTGAATCAATCTATTAATTTGAAAATAAAAATGTGAATAAATAAACCAATTTATAAATGGATAAATAGATATTAATTCATGTTAATTCATTAATGTTTAAAATGTAACAATTAAATTGTGCATTAATAAATTGTCTATTTCATGTTTAAAATGCAGTTAAATGTAACAATATAATAGCACATTAATAAGTCATTTTTAAATGCACCTTTTAAATTGTGTTTTTAAAAAGCATTTGGCAATTGCTTTTCTTCATTCATTTTCCAGTTGCTTTTCTTCATCGATTTGCCAATATATTTTCTTTTTAATTTTAATTTGGCTTTTCTTTTTTCGTTTTCCAGTTGCTTTTCTTTCTCCATTTGGCAATCGAGTTTAAAAATGCCATTGGACAGTTGACTCCTGGGAGCAACCAATGAACATTCGACTCAGTTTTAAGACACACACCCTCTCCCACATGCCACTCGAATTAGATGTAAAACGGCCTGTCACTGAACGGTTATTTATAGAGGTATGAGCATATGACATACTCTATGGCCCCATTTACACCTAGCATTAACATGCGTTTCACATCCGGATAGTATCCGGATATTCTTTAGCTGGACTGCATTTACACCTTGCAGTCAAATGCGCCTCCACTGTGACCAGATAGTGATATGATCAAAGTTCCCACGCAAAATGGAAAACATTACTTACATATTAGCCTACATTAGAGCCTGTGGTAACATCCTGGTTACTTGCGTAACCTCCGTTCCCTGATGGAGGGAACGAGACGTTGTGTCGATGTAGTGACACTAGGGGTCGCTCTTGGGAGCCCGAGACACCTCTGGTCTTTGATAAAAGGCCAATGGAAATTGGCGAGTGGTATTTGCATGCCACTCCCCCGGACATACGGGTATAAAAGGAGCTGGTATGCAACCACTCATTCAGGTTTTATGCTGAGGAGCCGAGACATGGTCTGGCCATTTCAGCGGGTAGTTCAGCGTTGTGGCAGGAGGGACACAATGTTTCGTTCCCTCCATCAGGGAACGGAGGTTACGCAAGTAACCAGGACATTCCCAGTCTGTCACTCACTTAACATTGTGTCAATGTAGTGACACTAGGGGTCCCTATACAAAATGCCGCAACTGGCTGAACTGTGTTACGTGAACTGGTGGTGTTTGACGGGCAGACAACTGTGTGCCTCGTAGCCAGCACACCAGGCTGACATGTAACCTCCCCCAACATAGTTATGAGTGTCGAATGGTCTTGCCGACCATGTGGAGAAGTCTCATGGTAGATCCTACCCAACGGGGGAGGAGTTACTACAAACATGGAGAATGTGGCAGAGGGGGCTCTGCCCAAGGAAGACACAGTTTGCCAACAGGGAAATGAATTAGCAGAAGATATACATCGCATGGGGTTACCTTACAGGGAATCACCACGTGCGGAGCACCTACCACAGAACAGGGCTCTTAGTTAGCACGTGTACTGGGCCGGCAGCGAACCTCTCCGAAAACTCAACTGCCACAGGGCTCGGAGGAAATCAACCAGGGAACATAGTTTGTGAACACTACTGGGAATTAATGGTGCACGTCTTCAGCTCAGAGGAGGTGAAAGGCGCTATATGCAAGTGATAAACCGGCCAGCTATCCCGGGCTTATCCGCTTGTATTGTGTAACACTACCTGGGACGAAACCGGTTGCACCCGGAGGCTGTAGAATCTTGCAAAGGTGTTGGGCGTTGCCAAGCTCACTGCTCTGCAAATGTCTGTTAGAGAGGCACCCCTGGCCAGGGCCCAGGAGGCCGCTACACCCCAGGTAGAATGGGCTCATAGCCCTACCAGGGGTGGCACGTCCTGGGCATGATATGCCATAGCTATGTTCAGTGGGTGATCCTCTGCTTGGAGACAGCGCTTCCTTTTCGCTGTGCACCAAAGCAGACAAAGAGCTGTTCAGAGATCCTAAAGCTCTGCATGCGATCCAAATAGATGTGTAAAGCGCGCGCCGGACACAGCAATGACAGGGCTGGGTCTGCCTCCTCCTGGGGCAGCACTTGCAGGTTCACCACCTGGTCCCTAAAAGTGGTCGTGGGAACCTTGGGCACATAGCCTGGTCAGGGTCTCAAGATCACATGAGAGTAGCCCGGACCGAAATCCAGGCACGTTTTGCTGACAGAGAACGCTTGCAGGTCTCCTACCCTCTTGATGGAAGTGAGCGCAGTCAGGATGGCAGTCTTAAAGGAGAGTGTCTTAAGCTCAGCTGATTTCAAAGGCTCAAAAGGGGCTCTCTGTAGACCCTGAAGAACTACAGAGAGGTCCCATGAGGGAACAAGGCGCGGTCTGGAGGGGTTTAGCCTCATGGTGCCTCTCAGGAACCTGATGATCAGGTCGTGCTTCCCTAAGGACTTACCATCCACTCTGTCGTGGTGTGCTGCTATAGCAGCAATGTACACCTTCAAGGTGGAAGGGGACAGCCGCCCTTCCAACCTCTCCTGCAGGAAGGAAAGCACCGATCCGACTGCGCATCTCTGGGGGTCTTCTGGTCGGGTAGAACACCACTTAGCGAACAGACGCCACTTAAAGGCATACAGGCGCCTCGTAGAGGGGGCCCTAGCCTGAGTGATCGTGTCTAACACCGCGGGTGGTAGACCTCTTAGGTCTTCCATGTCCCGTCCAGGGTCCAGACATGGAGATTCCAGAGGTCTGGTCGTGGGTGCCAGATGGTGCCCCATCCCTGAGAAAGAAGGTCCTTCCTCAGGGGAATTCGCCGGGGGGGGACTGTTGCAAGGAGCATGAGGTCCGAGAACCACGTCTGGGTGGGCCAGTAGGGTGCTACCAGGACAACCTGCTCCTCGTCCTCCCTGACCTTGCACAGAGTCTGTGTGCCAGCGCGTCTATGCTGAGAGCGGGCAGTGGGAGGATTCTTGGGAGGCGAACAGGTCTACCTGTGCCTGTCCGAGAGCTCAAATCAACTGGACCACCTGAGGGTGGAGTCTCCACTCTCCCCTGAGGGTAACCTGCTGCGACAGCGTGTCTGCTGCAGTGTTGAGGTCGCCCGGGATGTGAGTGGCTCGCAGCGACTTGAAGTGCTGCTGACTCCAGAGGAGGAGACGGCGGGCGAGTTGTGACATACAACGAGAGCGCAGACCGCCTTGGTGGTTTATATATGCTACCGTTGCCGTGTTGTCTGTCCAAACTAACACGTGCTTGCCCTGGATCAATGGCTGGAACCTTCGCAGAGCGAGCAGAATTGCCAGCAACTCAAGGCAGTGGATGTGTCAACGCAGCCGCGGGCCTGTCCATAAGCCGTCGGCTGCGTGCCCGTTGCAAACAGTGCCCCAGCCCATTTTGGAGGCGTCTGTTGTGACCACGACGTGCCTGGAGACCTGCACTAGTGGAAAACCTGCCCATAGAAATGAAAGGTTGGTCCAAGGGCTGAAGAGATGGTGACAGACCGGCGTGATGGCCACACAATATGTCCTGTGGCTCCATGCCCATCTCGGGACTCGAGTCTGAAGCCAGTGCTGAAGCGGTCTCATATGCATCAACCCGTGCGGGGTGGCCACTGCTGAGGTTGCCATATGCCCCAGGAGCCTCTGAAAGTGTTTCAGTGGAACCGCTGTTTTCTGTTTGAACACCTTCAAACAGCTCATCACCGACTGTCAATGAGACTGAGTCCAACTCCAAACTGAGAAAAGAGATGCTCTGATCCGGGAGGAGCTTGCTTTTTTCCCAGTTGACCTGAAGCCCTAATCGGCTGAGGTGCGAGAGCACCAGGTCCCTGTGTGCACACAACATGTCCCAAGAGTGAGCTAGGATTAGCCAATCATCGAGATATATGAGAATGCGAATGCCCACGCCCCTTAACGGGGCAAGAGCTGCCTCTGCGACCTTCGTGAAGATGCGAAGGGACAAGGACAGGTCGAAAGGGAGGACCTTGTACTGATACACCTGACCCTTGAATGCAAACCTCAGAAAGGGTCTGTGTTGAGGTAGAATCGAGACGTGAAAGTACACGTCCTTCAGGTCTACCGCCGCGAACCAATCTTGACGCCGGACACTCGCCAGAATGCGTTTTTGCATCAGTATCTTGCACGGGAGTCTGTGTAAAGTCCGGTTCAGTACTCGCAGGTCCAAGATTGGCCGCAACCCACTGCCTTTTTTTGGTATGATGAAGTAGGGGCTGTAAAACCCCTTCTTCATTTCGGCCAGAGGGACATGTTCTATCGCACCCTTCTGTAGGAGAGTGGCGTTCTCCGTGTGCAAGGTAGCAGTGTTTTCGTCCTTCACCAAGGTGAAGTGGGTACAGTATGGGATGGGGGAGGAAGAGGCCTGTCCTCGCAACAATGGAGACTATCACATCGGGGGCGGATGTGTGCCACAGCTGGGCGAGCAGGGGCGGGGAGACTGCCGCTGGAGCGCCAATCCTGCAAGGGAAAAAAGGTGGACGGTGGTCATGATGACGACCGTGCACACCGAGTATGTGACCCAGGGAAGGAGGAAACCGCTCTTTTACTGAAATGTTGGGTACTGCAGCCACTTGGGCATGTGGCGAAATCAAATGAAAAGGCAACAAAAGATTCTCCACCCGGCCCTCCACCGGGGGATGGAGTGGTCTTACTACCAGCTCCAATGCATTGGGTTCCGTCGACCCTGGGTCACCCGTCTCAGGGGCGATTTGACAAACTGTGTGGGTTCTTGGCGGCCGGCCGTGAGACGGGTGGCGTCTGCTTCCTGCGGTGGGCTCCGCGCCGGGGCCGGGCCGAAGGGGCGGGCTGCGGCGGAGCTGGTACAGTCACCACAGGGGGACGCCCTTGGCGACGAGCAGACGGGGTGCGGGATCTTGAGCCACGCCGGGGCAGGATATGCCGGATAGCCTCCGTCTGCTGCTTCACCGTCGAGACCTGCTGGGCAAAGTCCTCGACGATGTCGCTGAATAGGCCAGCCTGTGAGATGGGGGCAGCAAGGAACCGTGTCTTGTCCAGTTTGAGCCAAAGGTGGTGCTCCTTGACCACTAATGTGGACATCGTCCGCCCGAGATACCATGCTGGGTCGCTGAGCGCAGTTCCTGCATCAGATCTGGGGCAGAACTACCCTCGTGCAATTCTTTTAGCGCTTTGGCTTGGTGGATCTGCAGGAGAGCCATGGCGTGCAGGGCAGAGGCGGCTTGTCCAGCAGCACTGTAGGCTTAGGCCATCAGGGACGACGTGATCCTACAGGGCTTGGACGGGAGCTTTGGTCATCCACGCCAGGTGGTGGCGCTCTGCGGGCATAGGTGCACCGTGAGCGCCTTATCCACCGGGGGAATCGCCGTATAGCCCCTGGCTGCCCCGCCATCAAGGGTAGTGAGGGCGGGGGAACTGAGAAATCGGGACCGGGCAGTAAAAGGTGCCGCCCACGATTTTGTCAGCTCCTCGTGCACTTCCGGGAAGAAAGGCACTGGAGCAGAGCGCGGCTGCTTTGAGCGACACCGTGAGCCCAGGAACCAATCATCGAGCTGCAAGGGTTCAGGGGAGAGCGGAAGGTTCCACTCTAGCCTGACACTCGCGGCCGCCTGGGAAAGCATGACCGTCATCTCTGCATCAGCCTGTGACTGGGCAATCGTCCCTGAAGGGTGGAGCCCAGCTGAGGCTTCTGCATCCGACTGGACAAGCCCGCTCCTCGATGCTGCGCTCGAGAGCTCATCAGCTTCGCGGGCTCTGAACAAGAGGTCAAACTTGCCATGAGATGAGCCGGTGGACTCATCCGGAAGCCCGATCGGGACAGACGAGCGTGCTGGGGAATGGGAGGTCCGTGGCGGGATACCCGGCGGAGGCGGTCCCATTGGGGTCCCCAAATTGCCCCCAGTGCTAGCTGCGCTGGCCTCAAACCTGTAGGTAGAAGGACTGAGGCGGGGAGCCACTGGGGTGGCTTGCTTTCTTACGAAAGCAAGCCGTGACCGCAACGTTGCCATTGTCATGTTCTTGCAGTGAGAACATGAACCATCCACGAACGCTGCCTCCGTGTAGGTCGCGCCCAGACACGAAAGACAGCGATCATACCATCTGAAGTTGAGAGGTAACGACCGCAACCAGGAATAACACACAATTGGAAAGGCATCTTTAAAAAGACACGTCTTTGAAAAGACGTTCCATGTGTGCCGCTCTTTTAGAGAAATATACTCTTTCAGGAAAATATACGCCAGGGGCGTTCTCTGCAGTGCACCAGTGCAGTGGAGGGTGAAGCCACTGAAATGTGCCGTCAGATCCAACAGAGGTGAATGAACAGTCGTGGGAATTCAGCTCAGTGAGCATGAATGTTCGGCTCCGAAGAGAAAATCTGAATGAGTGGCTGCATACCAGCTCCTTTTATACCCGTATGTCCGGGGGAGTGGCATGCAAATACCACTCGCCACTTTTCATTGGCCTTTTATCAAAGACCAAAAGTGTCTCGGGCTCCCAAGAGTGACCCCTAGTGTCATTACATCGACACAACGTCGAGTGAGTGACAGATAGGGAACTGAAAATTCTCAGTCTTTTAGTGAATTTTAAAAACACTGATGGATAATTCAGATGCTCTTAATCACTTTCACAGTCAGGGTTTTTCATTCATTTAAAAATTTTTGGTAGCCGACATATTTCGGGTCTCCGAAGCAAATCTAATGATATTCATCTCACGTTCGGTGCTTTTTACAGTATGTTTCTCACCTGAAATGCACGAGTGAAGACTGGTTTCACATGAGTGTCAGTTATTGGAAAACAGGAGAGAAACGATTAAATACATAGACATGGGAGAACAAACCAATGAACAAACAGAACTCTGTTATAACATCTGTAACTCTATGCTGTGCACAAATAAACAGCTTTTAGTCTTTGAGTAAAACAATACACCTGTTGTATTCTATTCATTCATTCGGTTCACTGACTGAATGTTTTCACTACATGTGTCATGATGAAGCATCATTTTGTGGGCATGTGAGGAGTTGCGTTTGACAGCGGACTAGAGTTTGTTAGAAGAATAATGTTATGATGGACAAAATATTTAAACTGATTGCATAAAATACTTTGTAATGGAAAATATACTGAATTGGCAACTTTAAATCTCTTCTACACAGCGGTATGTAAATCCTGCAATGCAATTTTTCTAATGCAAACTTTTATTGGCACTTAGAAAGGAAGCATAAAGAAAGATAAGTGAAGTGTAAGTGATGCTAGCAAAGCTAACTAGCTAACGTTAGCAGTCTGCCTCTTGCTGCATTTCATTCAACTTGGAAAGTCGGATTTTCTAACTTCCTACTGGGAAAAGTGCAATGGAACACCACTTACAACTTGGAAAGTCATGCGAACATTTTAAACTCCGATTTCGCTGAGATGCAGGTGCGTGACGTCACACAATCTTGTCAGCACCCAGGAAGATGTACAAAATAAGCGATAAACATTCACTTTTATTAAATAATATCGATAAATTAGTCAAAGTTCCTACATTACATAATATCAAAGAATGTTTAACAAATGTTAGCAGAGTAGCAGGTGTTCAAAACATGGTAAATTATACTCTCTTTTGATAATCGTACACCTGTAGCACAAATGCTAATGTTGCAGATTGTTTATGAAATGGGTTTCTTGGAGACATCTCTGGTGACAGTCAAATACCTGCTAAGCTAACGGGAGCATTGCAGATTTGTTTCCTTTAACGTCATCTTCCAAGCATCTGGCATTGGAATGCCTTTAGTAGGAGAACGGAGATATCAAGTGGAATAATCCACATCCGATTTGAATGGAATGCAGCATCTGTACCTAAACTCATCTTTACCCCTCACCCAAAGTGATTTAGCGAGTATTAGCAATACATATGAGCTACCTATGTATTTACTGTTTTTTAGGGTGCTAGTTTCAGTTGCTTATCAGCTATTTGCCACCAAGCTAGGTGCGCAAGCTACCTAATTTAGTTAACATATATTGAGGGATGTAGCTAATGCAGTGTTAACTTTGTGAGAGATTGAGGGGACAGGGCATGCAGTGACAAATTGCTGTTCCCAAGTTACATTTTTGCTTGTGATAAACAATGACGAGACAGGCCACATAAAGCAATGTAGCTAATGTTGGGCTTTACTGGTTGTTTAGATCAGTGTTACTACCAGAAATAATTGATAATTATTTATTTAGTTATTAATTAATGTTTAAATTAATTAATTGAATCTAACTCATTAAAACCTCATATGGGGCTCCAGTAAATGTAGTGTGCTACGTTTAGGAGCAAGTTAGGAGTCTCATGCATATGTGTGTGTGTGTGTGTGGTTAGTACGAGAGAGAGGGAGAGAATAAAGTGATGGCCCTAAAGCCGATTTCGCGATCGTGGGAGAGAAAGCAGCCGTTAGTTTTTCACTCAAAGACGAGGTGGACGGCTCGTAAACAGTCCTGCATTCTTTGACTCTTTAATGGATAACTCAGTTTGCCGGTTTCACCCGCGATGGCGAAAATGCACAACAGTCCAATTTGGTTGGACCACAATACAGCAAAACAAATTTGTGATAATTAATACCCTGAGTATTAATAATGAGCAGACATGGCGGTCCGTAAACTGTACAAGCAAAAACCTTGAAACACAAGAATAACACACTATAATATTCTATCTCTGCCCAGACGTAAACCTCTTACTTGAATCGCATGAGGATGCAAAATGTGTGTTCATCCGTCCTTTAAATCTGACCCGGTTCCTTGAGGCTCGTGTGATGACGGGAGGCCGTTTCCTCGCTCTGTTGGCGGGCACGGCTGTTGATTCTTGGCGGGCTGGCGGAGAACTCAGAAATGTCGACTTGATTGAAGATGGAAGAGAAATCTTTAATCTCTTTACTTCTGCAGGCAAATGGATGAAGACGCGGATTGCTCAGCGGTCTCCTTCGGATCCGTTAGAGTGTTCGGTTGAACACAGAGTAATCTCAACTTGTCCAGCGAGATGTAGATTGTATGGCCAAGTCGGAGGTTACTTCCTTGTGCCACGAGGTTGTACCTGAGAGCAACGATGAGCTGCGTCTACACACTGCAAACAAAGTTGCTGGAAGCAAATCCCAGAAGCATTTCAGAGGTATTTCTACTCCTGATGATGTCATGGTTTGAGGGACGTTCTGTTGTATGCCTCATCCAATAGGAGTTGAGAGTTCGATCCTTTAGTGAGCAAGGCTTCATGGGATTTGTAGTGTGTTTTGGACTCCCTTTGTTTGATTTTGGTGCAATTTTTATCAGTAAGATTTACAACTTGGTGTGTGGGGGCTGAGTTAGGTTTTACGACTGTGTTAGGCCTTCATTTATCTGAATACATGAGGCCCAACATTCCCCCCTTTGGTCTGAAGAGTTGGTTGTTGTCCAGCATCTTTAGAGCAACTGAAGGGCTGAACAGTTCTTGTCGGTTCTCAGTAACCTGTGGGTTACGCCATCCATGTATTCCTGATAGGAAAGAAAATGGTTGCACAGTCCATACAGTTCATTAGAGTTCACAGAGGCTTTATCGTCTGGACAGAGATTGAGGCACATCTGGGCATAGAACTTCTAGCTAATTCTAAAACTAAATTCATCACACATAAACATTTCAAGTTATTAGAAGGCACAGCATTAACCATAACACAATCCTTTGTTGTTTTTTGGTCATAACACAAAATCAAAGTAGAACCTGACATTGGTTACTAGGAACAAAATGTTAGAGGAAAGGAGAGTTAAAGGTTAAAAGGCTTATCCTTGGAAATGATTGGGGTTAACCTGTGGGATGGGCTCAGACTGGTGTGTAAAACGCGGCTGTATGAGAAGTGAGTCCAGTCTGGCCTGTAGGTGTTGAATGTACCTGTACATGGCGTGTGCAATAATTGCGATGATGATCCAACCACTAAGGAGGAGCCAGAGGGCAACCAAACTGATAGGGCGTTCTCGGTAAGATGACGATCTGCTTATGTGACTAGGAAATATAGTGGTCAAGCCAGTCGGTTTGAGACTGAACTTCACTAATTTCATCCCTTCAGCCTGAAACTGCTGTTGAAGGGTGTCATCAACGGTGAGGCTGTGACCTCTAAATGCATCCATGATCTCAATTTCTGCGTCATGTTTGTCAACGTTGAGATGATGGAGGACAATATCGTCAGTGTGCACGGTGGCTCCTTTGGGGAACCATTAAGAACACCATTTGGTTTGGTATCCTTAGTTTAATGGCTGTATCATGGCAGTCGTATGACATTGGGACTTCGGTGGCTGGTGTGTTAACAAGCCAGCGATTGCCTGCTCACTCTACCCTTGTCTCTGTTCCTTCATCTTTGATGGACATGCTACCATGACACTTGTTCAGGGAGGTAGTTAGTCACCTCTCTAACAAAGGGGTTGCGTTTGGACAAACCCAGTGAATGTTCTTTGTCTTGGTACACGTTTAGGTTAGAGATAAGGTAGAGCGAGGTGTCCTCATCATGGTAGGCGAGTGTTGGTGGTGTTTTGAGGTGAATGTGTGCATTACCTCCCTGAAAACCAACATTAAATACAGACTTTAGTCTATATATATTCTGCCTATGATGGTAGATTGAGGATAAATCCTATTTTGAGGTTCTGAGGATTTACATGGATTGGAATTTCAATGCCAAAACTATATGCCATGTGTATCTGTGAAGGTTGCACAACGGAGATAGTAGCAGATCTAAGGATTTGTTCGACAAGGTCTAGGGAGACCAGGTAAGCTGGAATCCTTCCACCACTCAGACTGTTGACTGAGGAGCTAATTTGCTCGAGGTCCTGCATTAGATCTCTAATGATACACACATAAGTTGTTTTCTCTGACAAAGTCCCTAAAGCGTGCAAAGTGTTATTGATAAGAACGGATTGCAAATTTACAGTGACTATAGTACCCTGAAGGGTTTTACCCAGGCCCTGTAATTGTTCTTATTGGAGTCGTCGTCTCTGCTGGATTTTTTGGACGATGACGACGTGTGCATCTGAAGCTGGCGAACTGTTTTCTGGACCAAGTGGTCTTGGTATGTCAACCTGAGCCCACATGTGTCCACGACGGCAGTCAATGAGCGGAGCCAATTGGTTCAGTAGGTCCTGGCCAACTAACAGTAGTTCCGTATTAATGGGACATATGTAAACAGGGTGTACTAGTGTCATCCCTTGAAAGGTGTCAATCCAGGCCTGTTTTGTGATAGACGACCTATCTTGCATGTAGCTTGTGATGCTTACGTTGGAGGTCTCTGTCTATAACGGTTTGCCAAGGGAGAGCTTTGCTCTAGCCACCTCTACGAAGGTGTTGGGACCCATTAGACTATTTCGGAACCGGTGTCGAGTAGTGTGTGGGAGCTGAATGACCCATGTGTCAGGCATTGCCCTTACGGTACAGATCGCCCAAGAAGGTCAGAAAAGAAGGGTGTGGCATGTTAGGAGTGACTGTTTTGGGGAGCAACTTGGACACTGTTCCCCTTTTCCCGACCTACAAAGTAGACTTTGGCGTTAACAGGAGGGGGTACATCGTCTAGTCATACTGACGGGGTTTCAGTGCCGTGTTCCTTTGAGGAGTTCGGCGGACCTGGTGAACAACGGAGCACATCAAGCTTAGTTACTAACTCAGTCAAGCATCTCCTTATATCCTCCATTTCTTCTCTCAAATCTTGTTCTCTGAGGGGATTTGAAACCTTGCCTACCCACTCACCTTCTTGTTTGGGTTTTCGTTCGAAACGTGCATTTCTTTTCGGCCGGCGAACGTTTTGTTGTTTAGGCCTGCCGTGACCCTGGGGGTGTGTCTGGTCACCACCCCCCTGGTTCTGTTGCCTACCCTGCTGGCGGGGTGATCGGCGCCTCTGGGGTCCTGTTCTAGCATTCACCTTTATGCGAGTTGCCTTCAAGTGCTAAGTCTGCATATGAGGCTTGGATCCCCAGGGCTCTGGCGTCACCTTCGTGCCCTCGGGCAGGGTGCACGTGTGTCTCCCATGCCAGTTGCGCATACTTTCTGATTTCCTGCATGGTGGGGTTGCCCATTCTGCAGTGCATCATGACGTCATACCACACTCACTCGTGGAGGTTGTGAAGGAAAAGAGACTTGAAAGCTTGTTCCTCCTCCAGGCCAGTTTCGTTACTTCCTTGGAAGTACGTGGTTCTCAGGCGTCTATAATACTCATGCGGAGGCTTGTGCCTCTTCTGGGTGATGGCGAAAGCAGCTATGGTAGCGGAGGCTTGGTCGATATACAGCGAATACTCCTCGCGTAGGGCTTTACACAGAGCTGAGTAGCGGTTTCGTGTACCAGTCGGTAGCATTTCCATGAATGCATGGACACTCCTTACCGTGGTCTTCCATATAAGCTTGAGTTTTTCACGCGACGAAGTGTAAGGCAAATCAGTCAGGCAGTGCTCAATTTCCCTAAGATAATTGTCAATGTTTGAATCTCGATTACTTGGGTCAAAGGGTTCTATGTCCCCTGTGAGGGACTCGAGTTGTCGGATGTGCAAGCATTGGTGTCGGTATGACCACGGGTCTTCCAAGTCATCCGAAACATCATAGTCACTCGGATCGCTATAGCGATGAGGACGACTTCCTCCCCTTCGTGGTGGGGAAGGAGTCCAGTCGACACGTGGGGGTGGACCCCGGGTTGCGTACAGCACCCTGGCTAATGGGATCTTTGAGCCGCTTACCCCACTCTGGGCTTGAAAATAACTGTCCCCCCTCCATGGTGTGGAATCAGTCGGTTTGAAACGCAAGGTGGCGTGACTGAAAGCTGACTGAGGAGGGCAACTGTAAGGAGGGGCACCTGCATCCAACCAGTGGGCCGCTGGAGGATTTTGAAAGGTGTCTTGGAGGACGAAGTCAGAGACTGTACCACTAGGGGCAGCTCGGCTCCTAGTGTGTGATCCTGGGTTTCTCAGGGGCACATTTCTACGTGTAGCGCTAAAGAGGGGGCCCTCTTCTATGTCAGATGTTGTGCTGTGAGTTTCAGCAGCACTTACCTGATCTGACTCTACTCTTATCTGGGCAACTTGAAGCTGCCTGCGCAGGGTTTCATTTTCCTCCTGCATCCGGGCATTATCTTCCTGTGCCTGGACTTTCTCAGCTTGAGTGCACCTAACATCTTGGTGCAGGCTGAGATTTTCCTTCTGCACCACTTGATAGCTGCTCTGCAGCTGGGCGAGCTGGGCCTGGTGCTCTGCGGTTTGCAGTTGGGTTCTGCGGTGATGAAGAAGGAACATTTGGCCCACAAGGTCCAGGATTGGGCGCATTGGCTTCCCGACCGGGTTGTTGACATAATCAACTAGTTCCTGCAATGCTTCATCACAACGACTAATATTGTAGCCGTTAAGGTTATCTCTCTCCTCTACGGAGAGACGGAGGACAGCAGCGACCACATCTTGCAGTGCTGGGTCGACTAACCTCTGTGGAGCTTCAGCTCCAGTCACGCAGGGCGATTGGTGACTCATTTTACTGGGGCAGTAAAAATTCTTGTGACAGTGGCTCTGATAGCTTGTTGTTTTACAGTTGCTATAATGCTAACACGAAAGCACAGGTGAGAGGCTTCGACCTGTGGCTTACGGTCTACTGTTATGTAATGTGCAAATTTCACTGCGTTCTCTCTTTGGTGGACGACAATGAAGTGACTTGGCACCTCTCTGTAACATTTAGATGAAAGTGTTAGGAGTTAAATAACAACAACAGCAGATTTTAAGCAGACTATAGTAAATTTACCAACCCCTAATTCACTCTTAAGAGCATTTTCACACCACACTGGCTTATGTTTGGCAAGTTGTGAGAAGTAAATTGTCAAACAGAACCAAACTTTGAAGTAATGATTCAAATTACTACTTTGGATTCTTATGCATACACACTGTGACAGAACTGGCACGTAGGATTCCTTACACAGGTCACCAATTATTATGTAGGGCTTTACTGGTTGTTTAGATCAGTGTTACTACCAGAAAGAATTCATAATTATTTCTTTAGTTATTAATTAATGTTTAAATTAATTAATTGAATCTAACTCATTAAAACCTCATATGGGGCTCCAGTAAATGTAGTGTGCTACATTTAGGAGCAAGTTTGGTTATTAGCCATAATTAATAATTATCATGTATTCAGATACTAATGTATATAAAGTTACATTACATCAACGTTAGCTAATGTCAGCTCTGACATAAACGCTACATGCCGTGGTAACGTTCCCTCACTTGGGTGATAGAGCTTGAGATGTGACAGCAGAGAGTGGGTTAGGGTTAGGTTAGGTTAGAGTAATGCACCTCCACTTATATGAAAAATTTACATTTTAAATAGGCTGATTTGCTTATGTTTGGCATTCTTTGTTCTATTTTATAGATTTAGCTATGTGGTTAGCAAATTGCACACATTTATACAAGGTTTGTTGTTGGTTCAAAAACAACAAAAAGCTTACTATATTGTTTAAGAAAAGACAGATAAAAGTGAGGACTTAGGTATTGAATAATTGTTTGATATATTCTGTACTTAATGATGGTTTCTAGGAGGAGTCATCCAGAAAACCTGATGCGATGCTTGCACAAAGATTTTATTGTTTTAGGTGGATGGTATAACTCGGAAAAGGAGTGTTGAATAAAGTTGATTTCAGCTCCTTAGTGTTTGTTTGTATTTGTTTGCTCATATAAAACAAAGGAAAATTCACACACATAAAATTCACTTCTGCAATGCCTTTTGATTATTTTATCAAGACATTTCTCATGGTACACTGACACACACGCAGACACACACACACACACACACACACACATATATATATATGGCAATAAAAGAGGTAAATGAAGAGGAATCTTCATTTATTTTCTGTGGGTGTTTTTAAGGGAATGTGGATCTTTCAGATCAATTTGAAGAGAGCCTATGGTTTGCATGTTCCCCATTTTATCGTAAGTGTGTCAAGCATGTGGGACTTGCACTGGTCTGGTCTTGGTCTTGACTCGGTCTCGTCCTGCCTTGGTCTTGGTCTTGACTTGGTCTCAACCCCTCAAAGTCTTGGTCTTGTCTCGGTCTCATTACAATCTGGTCTAGGTCTTGACCTGGTCTCGGTTTAGGTGGTCTTGACTACAGCACTGCATATTTGTGAACAAACCCCATATACTGTTCCTTTAGTGTGCTGCGCTGTGGGATAATCCAGAACCACTGGGATTCAAATCTACAACATTTTGCGAAATTGTTTCTGTTTATATAGCTTGATAAAGTGATAAAAGTTATATCTTTTAAGTGACATGGCTTCATTTCACACATTTCAAGCAGTACAGGGGGAGAGCAGGGGAAAACACTTTTTTTTTTTGGAAAAGGTTTAGCTTATAGCTTTGACATTTTACTTCAAACATCTATGACATGTTAGTTGCCATTATCTTTGTCAATTAAATGTAAAAACAATCTAACACTAGTCTAATACAATATAACTAAATTCATTAAAGAATGTTAAACCCATAACACCCAGACCACAATTGTGAGAGAGATATGTGATAAAAGTAGCAATAATTTAAAAAGCACTTCAATGCCAATGTACAGTTTGTATTCAATATGTTGAAAGCTATTGTTAGTCAATAAATATATTTTTGAAGATGTGCACAACAGGATTAAGAAGCAGACTTTATATGCAACATTATAAACATTTGTGTACAAAGCAGTTTGATGTGCAAAATACATTATTTTAAAATTTTCATTCCAAAGAGAGAGTTTTAAATGCTTGACAACAAGTAAAGCACAACAGTAGTTTAAGCTCTACCATATTTTCACAAAAGTGTGCTCTCTTGCCTTCTGTGTATCCTCAGGTGGTCTGTCTTTTCCCGATCATACACATGCAATTATTTGAATAAAATGCTAACATATTTAAAAGGTGGACATGAAGTAAATGATGGCCACAGCTCTTGCTTTCAAATGATGGCCATGGCTCGTGCTTTCAGTCATAGTCATGGGTTTGGGGGCTCATTCTGTTGACTGCATTGTGGTTAATGGCTCCCTTTCAATGTGCACACTCAAGGAGGGCCGTGCTCGGCATTTTAACAGCAGCAGTGACAAGTGACCGTTAACTTCGGATACACTTTGCATCCGTTTCTTTTCCACGGGCTTCATAGAGCATGTAAACTTCTCATACCACTAACAATAACCATCCAATGACAGGCCATCTTACATCTCCTACGAGTGGCACGTGGGAGAGGGGGTGTGTCTTAAAACGGAGTTGAAAGTTCATTGGTTGCACCCACGAGTCGACTGTTTTTTTTTAAATTGATTATCAAATGGAGAAAGAAAAGCAATTGGAAAATTTAAACGTTTGCCAAAGTAAAAAAAAAAAAAAAAAAAAAAGCCATTGACAAATAGATGAAGAAAATCAACTGGAAAATGAATGAAGAAAAGCAAATGCCAATTTGTTGTTTTTTTTTTTGGTTTGTTTTTTTAACGCAATTTAAAAGGTGCATTTAAAAATGTCTTATTAATGTGCATTTTAAACATGAATTAAATACATTATTTATTAATGCACTTTTTTTTTATATATCTAATTACATTTTTAAACATTAATTAAATAAATACATTTAAATGTATTTATTTCTTTGTCCATTTATATTTATGGTTTATTTATCCAAGTTTTTATTTTCATATAAATATATTGATAAATTATTTCTTAATTCTTTTTTAAATGGCACTCCGCAGCTTCGATTTTAAGGTGGTCTTTCCAGCAGGGCAGACATAGTCCGTGTCTTTCCCTGTTTACTTGTGGTACACACAAACCCCAAATGAATAAGTAGTCATCTGGGTATTATACATCACGTACTTTTATATTCGTTACAGTGGGGTTGATGATTCTTAACTCTGACCCTTTTTACACAACTGCACAAACACACACACCAGCACACAACACTTGAGTTACTTGTTCAGTACATTAGCAACAGATGGAGAGTCTACAGTGCAGCTGGAGGTAATTTAGTTTTGGGAAATATAACTACAGCTGTTTGAGGCAAATCAATGGTGATGGCTCAAGAATGCACTGATGAGTATTTAATTTAGTTATTAGACTGAGTGCTGGCCTGAGTGGCAGTAAAAGGGCTCAGTTAGCCCAGTGGGATTTTTGAAATGTTTCTCTGTTAAACATGTAGATGGGTGTTGTTGTGCCTGTCATGACATGGAGATAAATGCTAACCTGAACCGTCAGAACAGGCCTGTTAGTTTTGCATGGGTGCACTGTGAAAAATGACTCAGTGGGATTGTAATTGTTACAAAAATCACAGAAATAAATCGATAATTAAAACGTTTTAACTTTAAATCATTGCTTTCACCCAGTGCTGTACTGCTGTTTGAAATTAACTAACTCTCACGTAACGTTCG
Organism: Myxocyprinus asiaticus; assembly: GCF_019703515.2. Classification (NCBI taxonomy): domain Eukaryota; kingdom Metazoa; phylum Chordata; class Actinopteri; order Cypriniformes; family Catostomidae; genus Myxocyprinus; species Myxocyprinus asiaticus. The sequence continues at coordinate 11,396,245 of NC_059366.1, forward strand.
TTCCAATGTTGCATACAAATAGCGCGTTTCCAACTTGGCTCCTGCATCACTGATGCGTCGTCGACTGTTGGCAAGAAGCAATTTTTTTTTTTTTAAAGTTAAAGTTTTAATTATCTATTTATTTTTGTACACAAACCTATCAATTTGCTTCAGAAGACATTAATTGATCGACTGGAGTAATGTGGATTACTTTTATTCTGCCTAAATGTGCCTTTTGGACCGTCAAACAGCTAGCAGACTGCTGGCTAAAAATCTTCACTTAAGTTCTGCTGAGGAAAGAAAGTCATACACATCTGGGATAGCTTAAAGGTAAGTAAATCATGAGTGGATTTTCATTTTTGGATGAAGTTTATGACTTTTGTTGTCCATCAGAACACAGATGAAGATTTTTAGAAGTTTTCAGATGTGTAGGTCCATAGAATGGAAGTAAATGGCAACCAACACTTTAAAGGTTTAAAAGTCACATTTAGGCAGGATAATAGTAATCCATATCATTCCAGTCGCTCAGTGTCTTCTGAAGCGAAACGCTGTGTGTTTGTAAGAAACAAATCTATAATTAAGATGTTTTTAACGATAATCCGTCGCTTACGGTCAAAACCCAAATGATCTATTGCGTTTGTATTCCACTGTTATCTTTTGACAATCGCATATCACTGACCCGGACATGAGTGAGTGCATACAAATAAGAGTTTATTCATTTATGAGCAATTTTATGTTTATGTTATCTACAATATTAAATTGTGTGATATATCGGCATTGTATCGGCCTATCGGCTACCCTGCTCTCTGGATATCGGCATCAGCAATTAAAAAATCCATATCGGTTGATCACTAAACTGTAAAATATGGTGATAACCTCACACACACGATACATACATTCTCTCTGACGTTAAAGAATTTCTCCACATGACTACATTTCCAGACCGTTAATAATGGCAGAGAATTCCAAAAAGCTAGGGTGTTCTGGGTGGCTTGCCAGGGCGTTGATATGAGGTAATTACGGTATTCTAAGTTGTGTTTTTAGGGTGTTGATTTGTGGTTGCTGGGTGTTCAAATCCAAAATACCCACCAAGAGTCCTAGATATGGATTGGGTCCCATCTTTAATATAAGTCTTTGGGATCCCATACGTAATTCCACTTAGAAAAGTCTAAAAGATCTGAAAAGTAATAGCACACCTCTCATCAACAAACTGAACAATTTGAGGTATTGATTATGTCCATAGTACAATTAGTGTGGGTGAGTTACACGCTGAAGTTTAATATTTAGGGCTTTGGGGGGAAACTCCGACTTTTAAACCCACTTTTCCACACACATTTAAAGCAAAAGACAGCCAAACACACTTATAAACTAGTACAAACCTGTGTTCTTGTAAACATCTATCAGTGTGCATAGCACACACTGGTTTAACGTCTCTGAACTACAATTGTAACTAATTGTAGCAACACAACAACAACAGAACAAGGGCAATTCGATTTAGGCAGTGGGTACATGGAAAAATTTTCTTTTTCTGGGTTTGTTGTTGATGAGCATAACCCCTTCTCAAACTAGGCTATTTCCGGAGCCCTGGCTGGAGCATCAGTGTGAATCAGTGTTAGAGAGGCTATCTCGCTGTGCTGAGAGGAGTGAATCAGCGGGAGACTGTGGCGTGAGACTTCTGTCCCTCACATTCTGATGTAAAAAAAAAAGAAGCACAAATACACAGCCAGTGAGATCCAAGCCCAGGCTTTCCCTTTATTTTCTCTTTAAAATGTAAGTTCTTAAAAGGGGTCTACAGCATGAACCTTTCTGCATTCATTGGTTCTTTGGAAAACAATCTACAATTGCGCCACCGAAAACTATTTGGACACTTAATATTTATGAATTTCATTGCAATATATAACAAAATATCAAACTAAGTGATATCTGCAATAATAATAATAATAATAATAATAATAATAATGTAAGACCATTTTCTAACCCATTTTTGCAGTTATTTTTAGTGGATGCATAAAGTAATTTACCCTTAAGTTACTACACGTGTCCTACACTGTAAAAAACTGCTGTAAATTTATGGCCAAATTCCTACAGCAATCTACTGTGATTCTTAAATACAGTAGTTTGCTGTTAAAAATGTTGCATTCTGGGAGATCAAGTGCAGGCTCACTGTGAAGTGACTAGTTTTACGGTAAATAGCTGTTCTATGCAAGGCATTAGGGGAAAATGAACATTTAAAATCATGATATCATCTTGGTGAAAGCTATAGTGACATCTTGAAACGTATATTTTAACCCCCCAGTTCCACAAAATTTTAGTTTGTGTTACATGGTTAGTGTTCACGATGTTTCTGACCAACACCTCTGTTCTTTATCATCTCACATCAGCCTTCACTTGTCTGTCTAATGAGAAGTCAAATAAAAAAAAAATCAACCATAGAAGCAATGTACATATTAAATGTACAATTTTGCCAGGATTGAACAGTGTATTTTTTATGAATAAATAAATAAATAAATAAACAACAACAATCTGTACACAGTAAAATAACCGTATAGCACTGCATTGTGGGTTATAATGGTGAAATACCCATAAGCCTTTGCGCTTGAATAAGTATGTATACTTTGGCAAATGCATTGGAGCTATAAAAATTGTAAAAAATAAAAAAATTAAAAAAAATAAAACACGTACAAAATTATTTATTCAGACTTAATAGAAGTATTAGTTTAATTAGTGTTGTTGTTTTGTTAAAAATAGTTGTGTTTTGATTGAAGTCACCATTATGGTGATTAGTGATCTCTTGAGCTGGCACCTTGAAACTTATTTTATAATTATATTATGTTTTTCCAGCCAGTCAATTTATGTTTAAGTAAAAGACAAGTTGTTGCACTGTGCTACTTGGAAGACAAAACCTAAGGTCAGCCTGAATGTCTGATCCTACCTTGCAAATGGCACTATATGTGGCAATAGTGATGCATTACACATAAAAACATAAAATCAAAAACAATAAAGGATATTTTATCAAAATTATATCAGCAAATTGAGTGTTTGATATTTTTAATGAACTTACAGCATAATTCGAGATGTTAGCAAGACACGCAGATATCAACTCTCGGCATACAAAACGCAACAGTGGTGACAATTAACAAACAAACTTTTACGTAAATAAATAAGAGCTGAACATTAAAACCCAAGTAACGTAGACTAGACCAAAAACAATGTCAAACCAGTAAATAGTAAAAAATCAAAGTAATTTCTTCATGCCGCAGTGCATGCTGGGAACATAGCTGTTATTTTTTTTAATTTTATTTTTTTTAGAAAAAAAAACAAAAAAACATTGTGTACGCTTTCTGGGTAACTCGTGTCACTATTACATATGAACCGGCAACATCGTGTTTTAAATGTTTTGGATCGTTTTGATAAAATCTCACTTAAAACTACTCAAACACACATTACTCTTGTAGGCTCCATTGGAAAATAGCAAAAGAAATGTCAGAGTAATGACTGCCTGGCAACAGTTGCTAAGACAGGACTGGTCAAAAAAGCTTTTAAGGCAGGGCTTAGCGAAGGGTCAGTTTGGTTGCACCACCAGTTCTTAACGCAAGACAATGTGTAGTCGCATAATATGATGTTAACCTTTACTGATCCAAAAAGTAGCCTTCAAATTTCTAAACAGTAGTGTTGAATTCCAGTGTTATCCTGTATTTGGTTTATGTTTAAACCTTCTTTACAATGCTCAGATATTTAGTAGTATGTAAATTGTAACTTAATGTTGCAACTAACACATGGCTTGTGCAACTGGCCCCACTATACTAGATATGACTTACAAAAAAGTCCCTTACAAAATCTAGGGTTCTGTCAACCCCTGTGGCTAACATGATGCAAATTTGCCATTTATAATTTTTATAAGCAAATGAGATTTGTGCCAAACTCTTCATTGTTTCCACAGGTTTGCTGCAGGTTCACTTCTACCGGTTGAGAGCTGCTATCTTCTGACAATAATTTAAAGCAAATTATATTGTTTATCAGGTATTAACTGCCACTTTGTCACAAATAAATCATTTTTTAAGGGGTGGACCAGATTTGGATAAAAGCATCTGCCAAATGCATTTAATTTTCAGATGTATCCAAAATCTACATTTAAATGTTCCTATATTATTTTTCTATAATAGTGTCCTGAAACAGTAAACAAGCATCTCAAAACATTTAATCGCTTTACAGTGTTACAACATCAGTGCAACAATGCAAAATACAGGAGTAACATAACATCCGTTTCAGATGAATGCATCCACCTTTACCATAAAGAAGCCTGTAAACAGCTTTAAGTAAAAAAAAAAAAAAAAAAAAAACAAGCCTGATATCAAACCTTGTATGTCCTACAAGAGGGTAGTAACAGTACTTATTTCAACATGACCATTGGTCTTGATCTATTTAAGTTAACATATCGCTGAGAACAGTACTTGAAGTACTTAAATCAGTGTGTATTGTACATTGTTAAAACAAATTAAATTAAACATTACAGCCATGGCCAAAATAATTGGCAGTGACATAAATTTTGTGAAGTTTGCTGCTTCAGAATTTGTAGATTATTTTTTCACGTTTCTATGTTATACTGGAAAAACAATGATAAGCATTTTTTAAAGCAAGTTTTAAAGGCTTTTATTGGCAAAAACATTCGATATATGCAAAGAGTCAGTATTTACAGTGTTGACCCTTGTTCTTCATAACCTCTTCAGTTTACTCTGGCATGCTGGATATCAGCTTCTGGGCCAAATCCTGACTGATGGCGATCCATTCTTGCCTTATTAGTGCTCGGAGTTGATCACAATTTGTGGGCTTCTGCTTGTCCACTTACCTTTTGAGGATTGACTACAGGTTCTCTATGGCATTAAGATCTGGGGAGTTGCCTGTCCAAAATTTCAGTGTAATGTTCTCTGAGCCACTTCATTATCATTCTTGCCTTGTGACATGGTGCTCCATCATGCTGGAAAATGCACGGATCATCACCAAATTGCTCCTGGATCATTGGGAGAAGCTGCTCTTGCAGGATGTTTTGATACCATTATATTTATTCATGGCAGTGTTTTTGGGCAGAATTGAGAGAGAGCACACTCCCTTAGATGAAAAGCAACCCCACACACGGATGGTCTCAGGATGCTTCACTGTTGGCATGACACAGGACTCATGGTAGTGTTCACCTTTTCTTCTCCGGACAATCAATTTTCCAGATGTCCCAAACAGTCGGAAGGGGGCTTCAGAGAAAATAACTTTGCACCAGTCTTCTGCTGTCCAATCCTTGTACTTCCTGCAGAATTTCAGTCTGTCCTTAAAGTTTTTCTTGGAGAGAAGTGGCTTCTTTGCTGCCCTTCTTGACACCAGGCCATTGTCCAAAAGTCTTCGCCTCACTGTGCGTGCAGATGCACTCACACCCACCTGCTTCCAATATTGAGCAAGCTCTGCACTGGTGGTGACATGATTCTGTAGTTGACTCCTCAGGAGGAGATGGTCCTGGCACTTGCTGGACACTCTGGGTTGCCCTGAAGCCTTCTTCACTGCAGTTGAACTGCTCTCCTTGAAGTTCTTGATGATCCGGTAAATGGTTCTTTCAGGTGCAATATTCTTTGCAGCAATTTCCTTGCATGTGAGGCCATTTTGATACAACACGATGATGGCTGCACATCTTTCTTTGGAGGTAACCATTGCTAACAAAAACACAATGATTGGAAGCACTTCTTCCCTCCTTTTATAGCAGTCAGTCTGCTCTTATAATCCAATCAGAATGATAGAGTGATTTTGTCATGATTCACTGTTGTTTTGCCCTGTGTTTTGCCTCTGTCATCTGTCTCTAGTCTCCCTAGCACTACATTTCCCATAATTTACTGCCCTGATCACTACGAGCTGTTCCCTATTGTTTTCACCTGTGTTTCATTTACCACGTTTATCCCTATATATATATATTGCCCTGATGTCTGTTTTACCTTTGTCAGTTGTAACGTTTGTTTGCCTGTTCCTGTGTTTACCCTGTTTTTGTATTTGATTTATTTTCTATTAAATTAAGCTGCAACTAGATCCTGCTCCCGTGACTTTATTCAAAAGTTACAGATTTCACCTGACTAGTACTCGTTCACACTTTCCCATGTTCTGCTGATATGATTTGTGAAATGATGTTAGCTGGTCATTTTGTGCCAGGGCCAAAAAACAGTGAAATTTGGGTTTTTGTGATAAAGTTTTTTTTGGCCAATGAAGATTTTTGCAATTATTTAAAATGCATCTGATCACTCTGCACAATAATCTAGAAACAATGTGAATCAACACCTCAACAACTGAAGCAGCAAACTTTGCGAAACACAAAATTGATGTCACTGCCAATACTTTTGGCCATGGCTTGTACATAAGTAAAAAAAATTGGAGCATTTTAAGACATTTACCAACATAAAAATCTCATACTTAATTATTCAATTTGCAGCTTTTAAAGAAGATACCTGCACTAAAATGGCAAACAAAAACCCATATGCCCACCTGTCATTAATGTGACTACAAAGAAACAGGTTGGACATGAATAATATTTCACACAACTTTGAAACTAAAATATGTGTGTTTTGCAGTCCACTATACCATCTTCACAGCTACTCACAGAGCACAATTTGGTATCAATGGAAAAAAAATAATAAAGAATAAAACATTTTACTCAGTAGTCAGCTAAGTCACCAGATATGAATATCATATGCATTCTGAGAAAAATGAACACAAATGTGTAGGGCTTTACTGGTTGTTTAGATCAGTGTTGGTAACGTCAGAGAGAATGTATGTATCGTGTGTGTGAGGTTACCACCATATGTTACAGATTAGTGATCAACCGATATGGATTTTTTAATTGCTGATGCCGATATCCAGAGAGCAGGGTAGCCGATAGGCCGATACAATGCCGATATATCACACAATTTAATATTGTAGATAACATAAACATAAAATTGCTCATAAATGAATAAACTCTTATTTAGCACTATTTTTACTCAATTTCACACTAAAATTTAACATTGTAAAAAATAATCTAAAAAATAATATTGTTTTTAAACGGTAGATAGCAGTTTCTTCTTATTTCTGTTTAGTCATAAAATTGTAGTAATTTATTTGCACATGAAGAAACTGTTAATATATTAGGAAGAAGGAAATAACAGTACATGACAGCATATCCATGTTAGCAATCACATTTTCTCAGAAAATACAGAATCAAACCAATTTCACATACAGTGCATAGTGTACAATCAGAATCAAAATAAGCTGTATTGCAAAGTGTTCTCACTTACACAAGGAATTTTTTTTTTTTGGTGATAGGAGAAACAAGTGCACACAGAACATTACAGTGAGACACAGAATATAAAACAAGGTAAGAGTATAAATAGAAATACAAATAATAGGATATATAGAATGGCATATGTGCATGTGCAAGTGTTAATGTATGTGCAAGGTAGGGATATGTACATTTATTGAATTAAGTATGTGAATTTACATATGTACATGAGATATTTATTTACATTATTGCACTATAGGGAGTCCCGAAGGCAGTTTAATTGTGCAGGTGGAAAATGGACCTGGATGTCCTGGTGCTCAGTGCTCTGTAGCGCCAGCCAGAGGGCAACAGTTCAAAGAGGGAGTGGGCAGGGTGTGTGGGGTCCTGAGTGATTCCACCTGCACATTTCCTCACTCTGGAGACATACAGGTCTTGGAGGGTGGGCAGTGGGGCACCAATAATCCTCTCAGCAGTCCAGACTGTCCATTGTAGTTTCCTTCTGTCTGATTTGGTGGCTTAACCAAACCAGACAGTTATAGATGTGCACAGGACAGACTCAATAACAGCTGAGTAGAACTGTGTCAGCAGCTCCTATGGCAGGTTGAACTTCCTCAGCTGGCGAAAGAAGTACAACCTCTGCTGAGCCTTCTTCACAATGGAGTCTATGTGGGTGTCCCACTTCAGGTCCTGAGAGTTGGTAGAGCCCAGGAACCTGTTTGACTCCACTGCTGCCACAGTGCTGTTCAGTGCTGTTCAGGACATTTCCACTGTTTTGAGCATGTTCATCTCAAGGTTGTTGTGACTGCACCAGACAGCCAGCTGTTCACCTCCCATCTGTATACAGACTTGTCACCACTGCAGATGAGACCGATGATGACTTGATGGAGGAGTCCTTTGCATGGCAGTCATTCGTGTACAGGGAGAACAGCAGTGGAAAGAGAACACATCCCTGAGGAGCACCAGTGCTAATAGTGAGGGTGTGAGTTTCCCCAGTCTCACTAGCTGCTGCCTATTTGTCAGAAAGCTGGTGACCCATCAACAGATTGGGGTGGGCATGGAGAGATGGGTCAGTTTGGTTGAGAAAAGATCAGGCATGATGGTATTGAAGGCTGAACTGAAGTCCACAAATGTGATCCTTGCATAAGTCCCAGGTCTGTCGAGGTTTTGCAGGATATAATGCAGTCCTATGTTGACAGCATCATCCACAGACCTGTTTGCTCGCTAAGCAAACTGAAGGGGGTCTAGCAGGGGTCCAGTGATGTCCTTAAGGTAGGCCAAAACCAGTCCCTCAAATGACTTCATGACCACAGATGTGAGAGCGACAGGTCTGTAGTCATTAAGTCCTGTGATTTTGGGTTTTTGGGGACCGGAATGATGGTGGAATGTTTGAAGCAGCAGGAAACTTCACACTGCTCGAGTGATCTATTAAATATCTGTGTGAAGATGGGGGCCAGTTGGTCAGCGCAGACTTTCAGATAGGCAGGTTAAACACCTTCTGGGCCTGAAGCTTTCCTAGTCTTTTGTTTCTGAAATATCTGGCACACATCCTCCTCACAGACCATAAGTGCAGGTTGAGTAGCAGGAAGGGGGAGAAGGGGTGTTCCAGGAGGTGTTGGTGTGTGTGAAGTGAAGATCAAACCTGCAGTAAAACACATTCAGGTCATCAGCCATTTGTTGATTCTTTACAGAGTGTGGGGGTGGTTTCTTGTACTTGGTGACGCTTTTCAGGCCTTTCCTGACTGATGCAGGATTGTTGGCTGAAAAGTGTTTTGCAGCTTTTTAGAGTATCTTCTTTTAGCCACTCTGATTTCCTTAGTCAGTGTGTTTCCGGACTGGTTGTACAATATTTTATCCCCACTCCTGTAAGCATCCTCTTTGGCATGTCGAAGCTGTCTGAGTTTTCCTGTAAACCATGGTTTATCATTATTGAATGATCAAAATGTCCTAGTAAGTATACACATATCCTCACAGAAACTGATATATAATGTCACAGTATCTGTGAGCTCGTCCAGGTCTGTGGCTGCAGCTTCAAAAACACTCCAGTCAGTGCAGTCAAAGCAGGCTTGTGGTTCCAGCTCTGCTTCATTGGTCCATCTCTTTACAGTCCTTACTACAGGCTTAGCTGATTTTAGTTTCTGCTTGTATGTCGGGAGAAAATGAACTAGACAGTGATCAGAGAGTCCCAAAGCTGCTCAAGGGACAGAGCGATATGCATCCTTTACAGTGGTGTAGCAGTGGTCCAGTATATTTCTGTCTCTGGTGGGGCATGTGATGTGTTTCTTTGTATTTTGGCAGTTCACAGGTGAGGTTAGCTTTATTAAAATCTCCCAGAATAATGATAAGAGAGTCTGGGTGTTGTTGCTCTGTGTCTGTGATGTGATCAGCCAGCTGTTGCAATGCTGCGTTCACGCATGCTTGTGGCGGGATGTACACACTCACCAGAATAAACGAGGAAAACTCCCGAGGCGAGTAGAAAAGCTTACAGTTGATGGAGAGTTCTTCTAAATTATGACAGCACACCTTCTTCAACGCTGTTACATCTGTACACCAACTTTCATTGATGTAAAAGCATGTTCCACCACCTATCGTTTTCCCAGATGATTCCGCAACGTGATTCACTCTGGACAGCTGGAAGTCCGGCAGATGTAACACGCTGTTCGGGATGGCTTCATTCAGCCAGGTTTCTGTGAAACAGAGCAGCGGAGTTAGAAAAGTCCTTATTTGTTTGTGTGAGCAGAAGCAGTTTGTCTGTTTTGTTGGCGAGGGAGAGGACATTCACCAGATGAATACTCTGAAGCGGAGTCCTAAAGCCACGTTGACGAAGCTTCACAAGCACGCCGGCTCGCTTCCCTCACTTGTGTCTCTTTGGGGCACTTGTAGGACACCGCTGTGCTTCCAACTAAGATGTCTAATAAAACGTCAGAATAATCAAACACCGGCAAAAAATGATCAGGTATGCTTTGCCGAATATTCAGCAGTTCATCCCTGGTGAAACTGATCGGGAAAGAGTGACAAAAAACATGACAAACAAACAAAAGTAACAAAAATGTTAGAGAGCTCCACACCGAAGCAGCCATCTGTGGCGCCATCTTGCTATAATAATAAAAAAAATACATTTACTTGTAGCACACGTGAAGCGCTTTTACTTTGAAGTTGCACTCACACACTCATGCGGATCCTGTGCGAGAAGCAGCAATCTCCAGACAGTTTGAACAGCCAGGATCGCCTGCTTGGATTGTCACGGACTGACCATTATGATTTGTGAATCAGAGGAACTTTTGATCCTGATCCTGAAGTTTTTTATTCTTGCTGATGGAATACATGCTTCAGAGGAAGATATTAGATGAGCACTCGATGGGTAGAAATGCTGGATTTTTGTGAGGTTAGTGAATTACATCTTTTTAAATGAGATATCTGTATATTTGCAGACGGTATATAATAGAAGTTTTATTGAGTTTAAAGAAGTTACAGGGCACTGTTGAGGAGAGACTGTTAGAATACGTGCTTCAGAGGATGAGCGTTACACAGGATGCTGGATCTGCTGAAGTTGTGTGAGGTTGGTTTATTACATCTGTTTAAATGAGATATGCGCATATTTGCAGACAGTATATAATATTAGTTTTATTGATATTTGTCTTTTTATCATTAGACAAGACAGTTAAAAGTTACAGGGAACTGTTGAGGAGAGAGATGGAGAATGAAACAGGTGAGCACTTTAACATTATGAGCTCAAACGTGTCTGCTGCGGCTCTGATATGCGGGCCATTTAAATGAGACTCTGTTGGCATGTAACAACAAAATTAACCTGTAACGGGTAAGGGATGGGCAAGGAGGAGGCGGGAACCGGCAGTACAGACAACGTAAACTTTAATGACATAAACTCAACTTAAAACAACATAAAACACATAGACGCACACACACAGCAGCCATGTCTCTCTCTCTCTCTCTCTCTCTCTCTCTAACTGGTGTCTCCGGCTCCCCTTTATCCCTCTCTCCCACTGATTAGGTGATTCAGCACCGGCCATGCACCCTCACACCCTCCTCCTCATCACACTTCTCCCCCACCCAATTCAGGCCGGGGCGCCATCCGGATTGGCCTACTCCCACCTATATCAGGAGGGGAGATGCTGCTCTTCCGGCCGTTCTGCCAGCCGATTGTCCACCTCGCCTACTAGGAACCTGGGGAGAAATGAGGAGAGGGTGAGAGCAGAAGGAAAGGGCAAGTGGGAGGGACAGCCACTCCTCCGCCCTCTGGCGGATGACAGCAGCTCCTCCCCAGGTGTCCAGCAGCGAGTCCTCCGACCCCTGGCGGACGGAACGGCTCCTCCCCTTCCTGGTGGATGGCAGCGGTTCCTCCAACTGCCAGCAGCCAGCAGCGTCTCCTCCGTCCCCCGGCGGATGGCTGCAGCTCCTCCCCTGGAGGACTCCATGACAGCGCAGCTCAACTTAAAACAACGTAAATCACATAGACGAACACACATACACACACACACAGCGGCCGCATGTGTCTCTCTCTCTAACTGGCATCTCCGGCTCCCCTTTATCTCTCTCCCGCTGATTAGGTGACCGGCTGTGCACCCTCTCAGCCCAGCCACGCCCTACTCCTTGTCACAGAACCATGACTGGTCATTTACATGCCTCAGTCGCTTTACATGCAAGCAGCTGATTTTCAGCACCCTCAAGAAACAAATCAGCCAAAGGGGAAAATTTATCGGCTAATGCCGATAATTAAAAAATTCAGAATATCAGCCAATTTATCGGCATCTGTGATATATCGGTCGCCCACTATTCCAGATCATCTTGCTATTGGCACCCTATACATAAAACCAAGCCAAAGCCAAAGCCCAAGGCCAAGGAAAGCCTCTCCAGGAATGGTGGAAGATGTAGAAAGAGTTTTCTGTAATACTGGTTGGCAGATTCATTCTGAATCCAGACCGCCGCACCCTCTGGCTGCGGTCATGCTCTGTTGTGGTGTTGTAATTGGCTGAGTCAATGTTCATCTGTTTGTCCTTGATCTTCAGGGATTAAGTGCAGGTGGGTGAGAAAGCGTAAGATTCCATCTGCCTCTTCAAATTAAACAGATGTTGGTTATGTAATTCTTCATCATCACATTTGTTTACCTGGTTGTGTGCTTTGTAGAGATTAAAATATGTATGAATGGCAATAAGGATGCATTGAAATAACAGTAAAACATGGGTTTTTGCATCATGGCTTAAATTATTTGAACAACCTATTGATAAAACATCTAAAATAATCATCCAAAATAATTGGCAATAATATGCAGTTGTTGACCTGTTTGTTGACCTCTCTTCAGGAAAGGCTTTACACTAGACTCTAAAAACTGCTGCCGAGATTTGCTTCACTCTCCCCCAGCTCAGAAATCCAATTCTATATTAATCTCATTTTGTGCACTGATCCATGGTCTTAGCCAGACTGTTGCCTAAATGCTAGTTAGTGCTGGTTTTGTGCTGAACCAGCTAGTGGACCAGCACAGCTGGTCTTTTCAGCAGCTTTGCCAGAACCTATGACTATCTTAGACCACCAGTCCCAACTGAAAAAAACTAATTTGTCCACTGACTGCCAGATGGTGAGGCATGACTCCTCATTCCACCAATTGCATTTTCAGTTTTTGTCCAATGACAATGAGTTTAAAGCTCTCCAGTCGATGCTTAGTATTGAGCATGGTGATTCAAAACTTGTCTGGTGCTACATGACCACAGAAAGCCCTTTTCCCAGGTGTGAAATCTCATTTGTTCAGGAATTAGGGAAGGCTTCAACAAAGCCAAACTGATTGAGATACTTACTAGCTACTGAGAGCATTCACCCAAAATAAATCACTTTGGCCATGCTTGAGTGGCTGATTCAATATTAGGATGATCTAGCCTTCTGGTTGCATTTGTTATGTTGCTGGATAAACCAGCTGAGTGCATTTCTGCTTTGACAGCATATTAAAACTGTCTGTATGAATACAGGTTACTTTTTTTTTTTTTTTTTTTTTGTTTTGAAGAAGAAGAAATTACCTCACATATACCTCAAGTCTGTCTTTATTTTCATCTCTCCACCCCTCTCCCTCTCTCTCCCTCTTACTTACTCTTTTTTTTAGGCCATGTCAATAAATTCAACACTATACAACCTACTGTATATTTTTTATATATATTATTTTTATTGTATACTGTGTATTCTATATTGTGTGTATTGTATACTGTACATTGTATATTATTATTTGTATATTGTGTTGTGTGTAATATGTGTATATTAGTTTTGTAAATTGTGTTGTGTAAATCTGATGTTTATTGTAGATTGGTATATGTTTCATCACTGTCATGACTGCCATGTTGCTCGGAACTGCACCCAAGACTTTCACCCACTGTTGCACTTGTGTATATGGTTGAGTGACAATAAAGTGATTTGATTTTGATTATTGACCTAAAAAGTGGAAGCAGTGCCTTTCAGGACACATTCTACTGAATAAAAGATTTGGGTTGGAATGTGAGGCATAGAGTGCCAGAAAAGGAAAGCAGGGGGAAAAAAGCATGAGTGTGACTCTTTCAAGCACCTCTTTGATGCAAAAATAGCAGCTGAGAATTGTGGAACTCCTTAAACCTTTGACCCAGATCTCTTCAGAGACAGAGTGCAATGCATTATGAACAACAATAGGTATCCTCCTAAAAGATGTTTTATTTCACAACAAAATACATGAAATTCTTTGGAGGGTCAAGAGTTCAGTTAATTCAGAGAAATTTCTGTTTGATGGACATCATGCCATTACACTGACCCACTTTCTGAAGAATGCTGGCAAATGTTGTATTCACCTGGAAACAATTCAGTCAATGAATTCAGGCTTAAAATTGATGTGGATTTAAATTTGTCAGCATTGGATCCAATACTGACGAGCACAGACGAGTTCTGCTGCTGTCCTCATTTTGCACTGAACCTTTGGCTCCAGGGGAATATTATTATTTTTATTTTTTTTACTTCAAAACAAGAATATATTCATTCCCAATAATATATTCATCCCCCTTTTTTTATTCAAAATTAAGTATTTTAAAGAGAGTTGTCAGCTGAAATTGAAGATAGTAGTAAATGTTCAAGAGGTACTTGTGCTTGTTTCCTCAGGCATTTTGAATTTACACTACATTGTCGTTAAAACACAATGGGCAAATTCCAGTCGAAAGTGATCATCTTTATGCCTTACTTCAAAGGGCAAAGAAAATATTGATTTTCCGATGCATCACAATCTTCATTTAAATGATCTCGGAATTGATCCTTATATCCCAAGATCAGTATTTTACTCTATGTGCAACCCTCAAAAAATGTGAGTAAATAATTTGCATATAAACCAAGTTTAGCATATAATCCAAATTTCACCCTATGCAACTATAAATGTCTGGGACTTGCCACTGCCTGGTACATTTTCAGATTTCACTCACCATTGAGTAGTATAGTGTTCAGCACAGATATCCTTTCACTGCATTTTTAGAGTAAAAGTTTGGTTTGACTCCTTCAGTTTAATGGGTGTTCAAATACGAGATTCGCACAATCCATTTGTCATTCAATAATGTCTCTTTTAATGTCCTTTCTGTTCTTTACAGTCAGGTGTTGATTAAAAAACAACCACAAAGAAACATTTAATTCTAATCACACATAGCATGGATGCGGCAAAGACGCTGTGTGATTCCACTCCATTTGTTAATGTGTACCAGTAAATGTGAGCGGAGCGGAGAGCGCCTTTTTGAATAATCCGCTCCGCTCGCTCAGGCCACTCGCTCAACTCAGAATGCGCTTCATGATATGCTGGTTTGGGAATCTGCTAAATAAGCAATAGGCCTGAGGTTATGGAGCTCTAACATAGTTTTAGTGAAGTTGCAAACCTTATAACCTAAATAAATGCAAAGTATAAATCAAAGTTAAGAACGAGGAAATCGAAAAAAAAAATAATCTAGATTAGTGTTATCCTCTTCTGACATCGCTTGTTGCATTCATGCGCAGAGAAAAAAAGCTATAAATTATTGAACATTAGAAAAAAATAAAAAAATAAAAATAAATAAATAAATATATATATATATATATATATATATATATATATATATATATATATATATATATATATATATATAATTCTTAAATGAAGGCATTGTAATTTGTGAATTAAATATTTTTTATTTGTTTTAGGATCATTAAACATGATTTCATCTAATATATATATTTGACAAAATCTAACTTTATGCAGGACAAATATTTCTTATTTGTTAAATCCATGGTTAAACCCTGCTGTACATATAAAGAACGCATGCACATCACATGATCGTTTGACGCACATAAAGTCCAGATTCACTTTATAATGCTTTAAAAATATCAAGGAAAAACAAAGGGGGCACATGCTATCTACTAATATAATAATTATTATATAAATAACCACAGTCCTTTAGATTGCATATGATTCGTACATATAAAATTGTAGGGAATATTAATAAAGCAACAACACTGAAAAAGAGAAAAACATTCACTGCTCTTTTCTGGATAACATAATACACCATTTAAAACTCAACACAAAATTAGGATGAGAAATTACTCATTTTAATTTACAGACCCAAAGTCTGATAGCATTAAATCAGAAACATATTAATGTATCAAATCTACAGTATAATTATTCCATGGAGACAACTGAAGAACAATTTATTTCACTTTTACCTGCAATATTTTTCCTGGTATCAGTCCATGTTTTCATTATTGCCATAAACGACTCAAACAAATTTAAAGTTGGATAGATTGTTTTTTTTCTGGGTCGGTTGTTTCACTCAGATCCAGTTTAAACTGAAAAGTGCAAATTTGCGCGTATGCGAGTTTCTGTGCAAACGCACATGTTTTTATCACTTGTAGTGGCATGTCTGCTAACTTGTTTAAAGTAAATAATGGTAATTTAGAACTTAATTTTTTTTAAGGCATTATTTGAAGATGTTCAGTGGCATATGCTAACAGAGAAATATTTGACTGATTACAAATGATGATGAAGGTCTGGTTGACTCGATTATCTAACAGCCATTGTAAACCAGTCCAAAATAAACAGCGAGATTTCATATACAAAAATACAACAATACAATCACATAATTTCAGATGTGTACATTACTAAGCATTTGATAATTTAATAAATGTTGGCCTATAGTCTATATTTCACACAGAGGGCACCTCAGCCTCATGTGGGCAAAGGGGCAGTTGCTTGGGCCACCGTAGCTACCCCCTGTGTATGTGTTTGGAACCAAGTATACTACAGAGACATTTAATGTCGGAGCGGGATTTGAGCGAACGCTTTTTTACTGGTGAGCGTGAATGGTACTTCGGAGCGTCCGCTTGGGACGTGAACGGCTGAGCGGAGCGCACGTGCATGGAGCGGGTTATTGAGCGGAGTGTCACACAGCTCTGCTTCGCTCACATGCACTGATGTACTCTCAATCAAAACACTTCTGGAAGATGCTTGCTGAACTGCTGCTATTCTTAACCTCCTGACCTCGCAGACATTGTGTTTTGTCTTCGCTTTACGCTATACAGTATTTAAACTGACTGATTTCAGTTCAGAACACTCTGAGCTGTCAGTAAAAGGTTCAACTTTTGATACACTGAATCATGTGACAAAACAATAAGGCGCCAATCACAGCGGAGTTTGTCTTTGGGAGAAACACCAACAAAACATCTGGGTGAGTTGAGTTGAGTTGAGCTTACTTTATTGTTCAGCCATGGCTGAAAATGTGTCTTTGTTCTCGTCACACACACAAAACATTGCACATACTTCACTCCAGCAACAGTATGAAGAATACAGTATTACATGCTCAGCATGAAATAATCAAACATAAGAGCATAAAAAAAATAAAAAAAATAAAAATAAGTATAGCATAAATATATTCAAACATGATGCATAAAAGTGCATTAAAGCCAGTATGATTTAACCCATTTATTATTATTAATATAAAACAATAACAACAATAATAATAATAATAGTGATCTATTTGTTAAGAAGACCTATTGCATGTACAACAAAGATTTTTTATAGCTTACTTTTATGGCCTTTTGTGTCTTATAATGTCATCCTTATGAAAGGGCCTAGAATTTACCATTGAGAGGATGTGTTGTGTCATTTGTAATTATCAAGGCCTTCCTGTATACCGCCTGTGATGAGGACGGCGTCCATACTTATGGCACACCACCCTTATATAAATATCATCTAGTGATCTTTGTTTGATACCCACAATTTACCCTGCTGTTTTTACAATTCTGTCCAGTTTAATTTTATTCTTAAAAGTTAACTGTCCATACCAAACTGTTATATTAAAAACCAGAATACTTGCAATTAAATTGGTATAAACCCTTTGCAGAACACTTTGGCTGACAGCAAACCCTCTCAACTTCCGCAGCAAAAATAACCTCTGGTTTGTTTTTTTACAAATGAGGTCCACATTTCCTGAAAAAGTTAGCTTGCTGTCAATCAAGGTCCCCAGGTACTTGAAACAGTCAACAGTATCAGCCACTTGACCACAAGGCGTAATTGCCGAAAGGGGTTCTGGATGACCTAAAATAAGTTATTTTGTTTTTTTCAGGATTTATTTGCAGTAAACTCGTCTCACTCCATTGTTCCAACTTAGATACGTGCTCATAATACTTATTATTAAGAGAGTTCCTATTTAAAAGTGCAACTAGTGCCCTTTCATCTGCGCATTTAAATAATTTAAAATCCTTGCTATTCAAATTCATTTAATTTGTGTAGATAGAAAATAAGAGTGATGATAAAACACAGCCTTGGGGTACCCCCGTATTCAAAATAATTGTGTCTGACATAACTCCATTCAGATAAACTCACTGTGGGCGATCATTAAAAAATTCTTAATCCAAAGAACTATTGCCCCATTTACACCCAAATCTAGAAGACGCTTTAAATGAAGATGTATCTGTCTTGTATTAAAAGCGGAACTGTAATCAATAAATAAAATTCGGGCATAGGCTTTTGGCTGTTTTAAATGACTAGTGATTGTATCTACCATGGAAAGTAAAGCGTCCTCTATCCCTCTATGAGACTTGTAGGCAAATTGCAATGGGTCTCGTTGCTCAGAAATATTTAAGCAAAGATGCTGATTATGACCTTTTCCCTGCATTTTGCCATAATTGATGTTAAGGCCACAGGACAAAAACCTTTTAGAGCTTTCGAACCAGTTTTTTTTAGGAAAACAGACATCTTCCACGAAAAAAGCACAATGTGAGTATTTATTAAAAACTGAAAAAGTTTTGTAACATCTCCCAACAGTTCACGAGAACACACCTTTTAAACCCGGACTCATAGGCCATCTGGCCCAGGGGCCTTAAAAGGCTTAACCTGTGCCAGACCTGATCTCCTCCTGTGTAAAATTAATAATAGGGCTCATCGGGATATCAGCACACAAGTCTATCTTCTTTGATATTAAAAAAGTTAGAAAGCTCATTAACTTTTTACATTGAAACCTGTTTGAGTCAAAAGACTAGTCTCTAGTTTCATCCGATATGCCATTTTGAAAATAATTTATCGTGAAACAGCACATTGTTAAACACACTGACCACTGACGTGGATTATAGGCCTGTTTTTTTCTTAGAAATCATATTTTTACTGTGCATTTTCACATTTTGAGACCAGTGAAGACAAATAGCACAATGGAGGTTAAGTCATTCACTAAACAGGGAGCAAGCATCCTACAACTTTCCTATGCAGCCAAGTACATTCACTCCTAAAATCTGCCCAAAAGTTCAGTTTCAGGCTGCAGATGATGTTTGGACTACTCAACATGTTTGGCAGACATGGGACAATGTTAATCAGTACATAGATTCAGAACTGATAATGCTAAATTTGATTTTAAAATGGTTGGCAGTGATTGGACGATGCTGGCAATTACTTGTATCAACATTAATTATGTTAATTTCTTATGAGTAAAAAGCTTTATCTTTGGCTATGACTTGTTTGTTTGACAGTGCAAAGAGAGAACATTGAGATTTTATTGCCAAAGTAGAAAGAAAACATTGTAACATAAGTCAAATCAAGTCAAATCATTTTTATTTGTGTTGCCAGTGGGTTGCAAAGAAACAACACGGATACAAAAATATATTTTGGGATTTTATTCTGATGGCTGTTTTATAAATAATAATAATAATAATAATAATAATAATAATAATGTACATTTAAGTATTTGCTTAAATCACTCAAAGCAGTCTATGCATTTAGCATATGCTTAAACACTCACAGTATTTTATGCATTTAACACATGCTTAAAGCTAAACTATGTAACTTTATTGTTAAAAAAATAACAAAATGTTATTAATGAGAGAGTGCAACAAAAATCCATCTTCCAAACCATGTCTTTACTCAAATAGACTTTGATAAACCTATAGTAATTATTTATATTTTAGAACTGTCGGGACGGATTTTGCGGGAAATTGCATATACGTCATTCGGCCGTGCGTGTTGGCGTTATATCTGTACACAGAGAAAATAAGCTCCGGCTACTGTAGCGCGTGTGTGGGAGTAGCGTGAACCTGAACATTTGTCACAACGAGTGAGAAAAATTGACCATGGATCATTTAAAATGGCAAACCTCTTGGGAATCACTGGTTGTAAAAACAAAGAAGCCCCGAACAGAGCAGAGCCTACAAGCAAAAAGGGAAAGTGACAGAGTCTGTAATAAAACCCGAATCAACATCGGCTTGGCTTTTCAGAGGTGGCGACGACTCCGAGATCTGAAAGGATTTAAAAGCGACCCAGAGATGGCTATTTTCTTACTCAACAGGTAAGATATTTTATTGATATGGTTTATGTGTTGTTGTGTAATCACACACACACACACGCATGTCTGTGTGTGTGTAGTGAAATACAGTGCATCCGGAAAGTATTCACAGCGCTTCACTTTTTCCACATTTTGTTATGTTACAGCCTTATTCCAAAATGGATTAAATTCATTATTTTCTTCAAAATTCTACAAACAATACCCCATAATGACAACGTGAAAGAAGTTTGTTTGAAATCTTTGCAAATTTATTAAAAATAAAAAACGAAATAAATCACATGTACATAAGTATTCACAGCCTTTGCCATGACACTCAAAATTGAGCTCAGGTGCATCCTGTTTCCACTGATCATCCTTGAGATGTTTCTACAACTTGATTGGAGTCCACCTGTGGTAAATTCAGTTGATTGGACATGATTTGGAAAGGCACACACCTGTCTATATAAGGTCCCACAGTTAACAGTGCATGTCAGAGCACAAACCAAGCCATGAAGTCCAAGGAATTGTCTGTAGACCTCCGAGACAGGATTGTATCGAGGCACAGATCTGGGAAAGGGTACAGAAAAATTTCTGCAGCATTGAAGGTCCCAATGAGCACAGTGGCCTCCATCATCCGTAAATGGAAGAAGTTTGGAACCACCAGGACTCTTCCTAGAGCTGGCCGCCTGGCCAAACTGAGCGATCAGGCGAGAAGGGCCTTAGTCAGGGAGGTGACCAAGAACCCGATGGTCACTCTGAAAGAGCTCCAGCATTTCTCTGTGGAGAGAGGAGAACCTTCCAGAAGAACAACCATCTCTGCAGCACTCCACCAATCAGGCCTGTATGGTAGAGTGCCCAGACAGAAGCCATTCCTCAGTAAAAGGCACATGACAACCTGCCTGGAGTTTGCCAAAAGGCACCTGAAGGACTCTCAGACCATGAGAAACAAATATTGAACTCTTTGGCCTGAATGGCAAGTGTCATGTATGGAGGAAACGTCATGGTTACTGGTGTAACCTCCGTTCCCTGATGGAGGGAACGAGACGTTGGTGTCGATGAAGTGACACTAGGGGTCACTCTTGGGAGCCCGAGACACCTCTGGTCTTTGATAAAAGGCCAATGAAAATTGGCGAGTGGTATTTGCATGCCACTCCCCCGAACATACGGGTATAAAAGGAGCTGGTATGCAACCACTCATTCAGGTTTTACGCTGAGGAGCCGATATAAGGTCCGGCTATTTCAGCGGGTAGTTCAGCATTGTGGCAGGAGGGATCAACGTCTCGTTCCCTCCATCAGGGAATGGAGGTTACACCAGTAACCATGACGTTCCCTATCTGTCACTCACTTGACATTGGTGTTGATGTATTGACACTAGGGGTCCCTATACAAAACGCCACAAGGCTGAACTGTGTTACGTGAACTGGCGGTGTGTGGTGGGCAGACTTGCTGTGTGCCTCATAGCCAGCGCACCAGGTCGACATGTAACCTCCCCCAACACAGTTATGAGTGTCGAACGGCCCTTTTTGGGGACAAGTCGACTACCCAGAGATAGAGACAGGCTTAACGCAGTTGTGGCCTCTTTCCCCTTCTCTTTTTCCACTCCCTAAAAAAGAAGGGGGATTATCTGACTGGGCCACCAGGTCTAGTTGGGGGGTGTCCCTCCCAAGGGAAGGACACCGCTGAGACCACACCTCGCCCAAAGAGAGGGGGGGATATTTAAATGGAAGAATACATCATCATGGTCTTTCCAACCATGTGGAGAGCCTTCAAGGTAGATCCTGCCCAATGGGGGAGGAGTTACTACAACATGGAGACTGAGGGGCTCTGCCCAAGGAAGACGCAGTTTGCCAGTAGGGAAACGAACTAGCGGAAGATATAGATCGCATGGGGTTAGCCTTACAGGGAACCGCCACATGCGGAGCACCTACCCCAGAACCGGGCTCTTAGTTAGCGCGTGTACTGGGCCGGCAGCGAGTCTCTCCGAAAACTCAACTGCCACAGGGCTCAGAGGAAGTCAACCAGGGAACAACTTTTGTGAACACTACTGGGAATTAACAGCGCATGTCTTCAGCTCAAAAGGAGGTGGAAGGCGCTATGTGCAAGCGATACACCCGGCCGGCTATCCCGGGCTTATCCGCTTGTGTTGCGTGCCACTACCTGGGATGAAACCGGTTCCACCCGGAGATTGTAGAACCTTGCAAAGGTGTTGGGTGTTGCCCAGCCCGCTGCTCTGCAAATGTCTGTTAGAGAGGCACCTCTGGCCAGGGCCCAAGAAGCCGCTACACCACGGGTAGAATGGGCTCGTAGCCCTACCGGGGGCGGGATGTTTTGGGTGAGACATGCCATAGTTATGGCGTCAATGAGCCAGTGGGCGATCCTCTGCTTGGAGACAGCGCTTCCTTTCCGCTGTGCACCAAAGCAGACAAAGAGCTGCTCAGAGATTCTAAAGCTCTGCATGTGATCCAAATAGATGCGTAAAGCGCGCACCGGACACAGCAACGACAGGGCTGGGTCTGCCTCCTCCTGGGGCAGCGCTTGCAGGTTCACCACCTGGTCCCTAAAAGGAGTGGTGGGAACCTTGGGCACATAGCCCGGTCGGGGGTCTCAGGATCACGTGAGAATAGCCCGGACCAAACTCCAGGCATGTTTCGCTGACAGAGAAAGCTTGCAGGTCACCTACCCTCTTGATGGAAGTGAGCGCAGTCAGGAGGGCAGTCTTCAAGGAGAGTGCCTTAAGCCCGGCTGACTGCAAAACTCAAAGGGGGCTCTCTGTAGACCCTGAAAAACTACAGAGGTCCGATGAGGGAACAAGGCGCGGCCTGGAGGGATTCAGCCTCCTGGCGCCTCTTAGGAACCTGATGATCAGATCATGGTTCCCTAAGGACTTACCGTCGACTGCGTCATGGTGTGCTGCTATGGCAGCAACGTACACCTTCAAGGTGGAAGGGGACAGCCTCCCTTCCAACCTCTCTTGCAGGAAGGAAAGCACTGATCTGACTGCACACCTCTGGGGGTCTTCCTGACGGGAAGAACACCACTTAGCGAACAGACGCCACTTAAAGGCATACAGGCGCCTCGTAGAGGGAGCCCTAGCCTGAGTGAACATGTCTACAACCGCAGGTGGGAGACAGCTTAGGTCTTCCGCGTCCCATCCAGGGGCCAGACATGGAGATTCCAGAGGTCTGGGCGCGGGTGCCAGATGGTGCCCCTTCCTTGAGAAAGAAGGTCCTTCCTCAGGGGAATTTGCCTGGGGGGGGGCTGTCACAAGGAGCGTGAGGTCCGAGCACCATGTCTGGGCGGGCCAGTAGGGTGCTTACCAGGACGACCTTCTCCTCGTCCTCCCTGATCTTGCACAGGGTCTGTGCGAGTAGGCTCACTGGGGGAAAACGCATATTTGCGAATGCCAGGGGACCAGCTGTATGCCAGCGCGTCTATGCCGAGGAAGGCCTCGGTGAGGGCGTACCAGAACGGGCAGTGGGAGGATTCTTGGGAGGCGAACAGGTGCACCTGTGCCTGACCGAATCGACTCCAAATCAGCTGGACCACCTGAAGGTGGAGTCTCCACTCTCCCTTGAGGGTAACCTGTTGTTACGGCGCGTCCGCCGAAGTGTTGAGGTTGCCCGGGATGTGAGTGGCTTGCAGCGACTTGGTGCTGCTAACTCCGTTGGAGGAGATGGCGGGAGAGTTGTGACATACAGCGGGAGTGCAGACCGCCTTGGCGGTTGACATATGCTACCGCTGCCGTGCTGTCTGTCCAAACTAGCACGTGCTTGCCCTGGATCAACGGCCGGAACCTCCGCAGGGCGAGCAGAATTAATAGTAACTCGAGGCAGTTGATGTGCCAACGCAGCCGCGGACCCGTCTAGAGGCCGGCGGCTGCGTGCCCGTTGCCAACAGTGCCCCAGCCCATTTTGGAGGCGTCTGTCATGACCACGACGCGCCTGGAGACCAGTTCTAGGGGAACACCTGCTCGTAGAACCGAGAGATCGGTCCAAGGGCTGAAAAGACGGTGACAGACCGACGTAATGGCCACGCGGTGTGTCCCGTGGCGCCATGCCCATCTCGGGACTCGAGTCTGGAGCCAGTGCTGAAGCGGCCTCATATGCATCAACCCGAGCGGGGTGGTCACCGCCGAGGATGCCATATGCCCCAGGAGCCTCTGAAAAAGTTTCAGTGGAACCGCTGTTTTCTGTTTGAACGCCTTCAAACAGGCCAGCACCGACTGTGCGCGCTCGTTCATAAGGTGCGCCGTCAAGGAGACTGAGTCCAACTCCAAACCGAGAAAAGAGATGCTCTGAACCGGGAGGAGCTTGCTCTTTTCCCAGCTGACCCGAAGCCCTAGTCGGCTGAGGTGTGAGAGCACCGGGTCCCTGTGTGCGCATAACACGTCACGAGAGTGAGCTAAGATTAGCCAGTCGTCGAGATAGTTGAGAATGCGAATGCCCACCTCCCTTAACGGGGCAAGGGCAGCCTCTGCGATCTTCGTAAAGATGCGAGGAGACAGGGACAGGCCGAAAGGGAGGACTTTGTACCGATACGCCTGACCCTCGAACGCGAACCGCAGGAAGGGTCTGTGTCGAGGAAGGATCGAGACGTGAAAGTACGCATCCTTCGGGTCTACCGCCGCGAACCAATCTTGATGCCGGACGCTCACTAGAATGCGTCTTTGCGTCAGCATCTTGAACGGGAGTCTGTGTAAGGCCCGGTTCAGTACTTGCAGGTCCAAGATTGGCCGCAAACCACCGCCTCTTTTCAGTACAATGAAGTAGGGGCTGTAAAACCCCTTCTTCATCTCAGCTGGAGGGACAGGTTCTATCGCGTCCTTCTGTAGGAGGGTAGCGATCTCCACGCAAGGTAGCAGCGTTTCCGACTTTCACCAAGGTGAAGTGGACACCGCTGGACCTGGGCGGATGCCCGGCGAAGTGAATCACACAGCCGAGTCGGACGGTCCGGACCAGCCCTCGTGACGGACTGGAAAGCGCAAGCCATGCGTCCAAGTTCCACGCAAGGGGGAACAAAGGGACAACGTCATCGGATGTACCGGCAGGTGGGGCCTCGCAGAGGGGCGGAGCTCGAGGTGCCACACCACATCGTGGCCGTGCTGAGTCTGAGGACATCGAAGCACTTACCTGGCTCCTTGTGACCACCCCCGGAACAGCCTGGGATAGGGGAGGAAGAGGCCTGTCCTCATGACCCGTGGAGACTGTCACATCGGGGGCGGATTTGTGCCACAGCTGGGCGCTCAGGGCGGGAGACCGCCGCTGGAGCGCCAACCTGCCAAATGGAGTGGTGGACGGTGGTCGTGATGCCAGCCGTACACACTGGATATGTGACCCAGGGAACAAGGAAACCACTCTTGCTGAGCTCTTGAGTACTGCAGCCACTTGGGCATGCAGTGCAATTAAATGCAAAAGGTAACAAAAAGATGAAGATCTGCTTACCAGCTCCAGAGCAGCGGGTTTCGTTGTCCCTGGGTCGCCCGTCTCAGGGGCACTTCGAAGACCTCCGTGGGTTCTTCGGTGCCGGCTGTGAGACGGGTGGCGTCGGCTTCCTGCGGTGGGCTCCACGCCGGGGCCGGGCCGGAGGGGCGGGCTGCGGCGGAGCCGGTGCAGTCACCGCAGGGGGACACCCTCGGCGATGAGTAGATGGGGTGCGGGATCTTGAGCCACACCGGGGCAGGATAATCCGGCTAGCATCCATCTACTGCTCTACCATCGAGAACTGCTGGGCAAAGTCCTCGACGGTGTCACCGAATAGGCCCGCCAGGGAAATGGGGGCAGCAAGGAATCGTGTCCTGTCGGCCTCACCCATCTCGACCAGGTTGAGCTAAAGGTGGCGCTCCTGGACCACTAGTGTGGCCATCGTCCGCCCGAGAGACCGCGCCATGACCTCCGTCGCTCGGAGAGCGAGGTCGGTCGCCGAGCGCAGTTCCTGCATCAATCCCGGGTCAGAACTACCCTCGTGCAGTTCCTTTAGCACCTTGGCGGACTTGCAGGAGAGCCATGGCGTGCAGGGCGGAGGCGGCTTGTCCAGCAGCACCGTAGGCTTTGACCGTCAGAGACGACGTAAACCTACAGGCCTTGGATGGGGGCTTTGGGCACCCGCGCCAGGAGGCGGCGCTCTGCGGGCATATGTGCACCGCGAGCGCCTTTATCCACCGGGGAATTGCCGAATAACCCTTGGCCGCCCCACCATCGAGGGTAGTGAGAGCGGGGAAGCTGAAAAGATCGGGACCGGGCAGTAAAAGGTGCCTCCCGCGACCTTGTCAGCTCTTCATGCACTTCCGGGAAGAAAGGAACGGGGCGGGGCGTGGCTTTGAGCGGCGCCACGAGCCCAGGAGCCAATCACAGAGCCGCGAGGGTTCAGGGAAGAGCGGTGAAATCCACTCTAACCGACGCTCGTGGCTGTCCGGGAAAGCATGTCGTCATCTCCGCGTCAGCCTGTGACTGGGCGATCGACCCCGAAGGGAGGAGCCCAGCTGAGGCTTCCGACTGGACGAGCCCGCTCTCCAATGCTGCGCTCGAGAGCTCATCACTTTCGCGGGCTCCGAATAAGAGATCGAACTCGCCGTGAGACGAGCCGGCGGACTCACCCGGAAGCCCGATCGGGGCAGATGAGCGTGCTGGGGAATGGGAGGACCGCGGGGGGATACCCGGTGGAGGCGGTCCCATTGGGGTCCCCAAATCGCCCCCAGTGCTAGCCGCGCTGGCCTCAAACCCGTGGGTAAAAGGACCGAGGCGGGAGCCTCTGGGGTGGCTCACTTTATTACGAAGGCGAGCCGCGACCGCAAAGTTGCCATGGACATATTCTCGCAATGAGAACGTGACCATCCACGAATGCTGTCTCCGCGTGAGCAGTGCCCAGACACGAAAGACAATGATCGTGACCGTTAGAAGGCGAGAGATAACGAGCACAACCAGGAATAACACACAATCGGAAAAGCATCTTTAAAAAGACGCGTCTTTAAAAAGACGTTCCGTGTGTGCGCTCTTTTAGAGAAATATATACTCTTTTAGAGGGGAAAAATGCTCTTTCAGAAAATATACTCTCTAGTTTTTCTGCCGAAGCGCCCAGAGGCGTTCTCTGCAGTGCACCAGTGCAGAGGAAGGAGAAGCCGCTGAAATGTGCCGTCAGATCCAGCAGGTGAATGAACAGTAGTATTCAGCTCAGCGAGCATGACCGTTCGGCTCCGAAGAGAAAATCTGAATGAGTGGTTGCATACCAGCTCCTTTTATACCCATATGTTCGGGGGAGTGGCATGCAAATACCACTCGCCAATTTTCATTGGCCTTTTATCAAAGACCAGAGGTGTTTCGGGCTCCCAAGAGTGACCCCTAGTGTCACTACATCGACACCAACGTCGAGTGAGTGACAGATAGGGAACCAGGCACCGCTCATCACTTGGCCAATACCATCCCAACAGTGATGCATGGTGGTGGCAGCATCATGCTGTGGGGATGTTTTTCAGCGGCAGGAACTGGGAGACTAGTCAGGATCGAGGGAAAGATGAATGCAGCAATGTCCAGAGACATCCTTGATGAAAACCTGCTCCAGAGCGCTCTGGACCTCAGACTGGGGTGAAGGTTCATCTTCCAACAGGACAATGACCCTAAGCACACAGCCAAGATAACAAAGGAGTGGCTCCGGGACAACTCTGTGAATGTCCTTGAGTGGCCCAGCCAGAGCCCAGACTTGAACCTGATTGAACATCTCTGGAGAGATCTGAAAATGGCTGTGCACCGATGCTCCCCATCCAACCTGGTGGAGCTTGAGAGGTCCTGCGAAGAAGAATGTGAGAAACTGCCCAAAAATAGGTGTGCCAAGCTTGTAGCGTCATACTCAAAAAGACTTGAGGCTGTAATTGGTGCCAAAGGTGCTTCAACAAAGTATTGAGCAAAGGCTGTGAATACTTATGTACATGTGATTTTTTTTTTTTTTTTCGTTTTTTATTTGTAATAAATTTGCAAAGATTTCAAACAAACTTCTTTCACGTTGTCATTATGGGGTATTATTTGTAGAATTTTGAGGAAAATAATGAATTTAATCCATTGGAATAAGGCTGTAACATAACAAAATGTGGAAAAAGTGAAGTGCTGTGAATACTTTCCGGATGCACTGTACAATAATTATACTGCAATCGGTGCAGAACTCTTCACTCGCTAGCACATGTGTGTATTTTTCTTTATAACAGCAATAATTTATTGTGACAAGGAGGATGGCGGGGCCGGGCCGTGACTACGCACACCCAGCCCCCAATCAGGCTAATCAGCCGAGGAGAGGGATAAGTGCAACGAAATAAGGCAGAGAGAGAGAGAGCTACAGGCAGCTGCCCTGTATGCATTTACCTTTGTGTGTCTTTGTATTTAAGTTTATTAAAACATTACTTTGATGCTTCGTCCGGTTCCCACCTCCTCCTTTCCAGTGAACCCTGTTACATTGGTGCCAAAACCCGGGAAGGAGGAAGGATGCGCCATCGTAGAGTCCTCGCCACTACCATCCACCCCAAAGGAGCAGCCGCGGCCATCCGCCAGGGGGACGGAGGAGTTGCTACCAGCCGCCTGGATGCAGAGGAAAGGCCACCATCTGCGAGGGGAGGAGGGGCTCACTGCCTGACGCCTGGAATGGTAAAGCTGCTGCCAGGGGCGGAGGAGTTCCCTACTGGCCGCCGAAACACGGAAGGGCGTTCCGTCCACCAGGTGTCAGAGGACTGGCTCCGGTCCACCCAGGGAGGAGTGGCTGTTGTCCGCCAGAGGGTGGAGGAGTGATTGAGGACCAGGCGGAAAGGGGGGGGTGTAAATGTACGTCATGAGGCAAAGGAGGGAGGAGTGTGACAAGGAGGAGGGCGGGGCTGGACCGTGACTATGCATGCCCAGCCCCTAATCGGGCTAATAAGCCGAGGAGAGGGATAAGTGCAACGAGATGCGGCAGTTTGGGAAAGAGAGAGCTACAGACAGCTGCCCTGTATGCGTTTACGTTTGTGTGTCTTTGTGTTTAAGTTTATTAAAAACATTACTTTTTTTGTTTGATTTTTTTTTTTTAAATTGTATTTTGCTTTTTTCAAATATAACAGTAATAACAACGAACATCAGACAAAACACAAAGGGAAAAAAACACACACACAAACAAAAAGGGAAAAGGGAGATACAATATAAAACGGTTAGAAAATCAACTCTTTCAAATCGTGTGGCACTATTTTTATATACACTACCGTTCAAAAGTTTAGGGTCACTTATTCATTCTTTCTTTATTTTTTTTCCACATTTTAGAATAATAGTAAAGTCATCACAACTACAGCCCGACCGATATGGGATTTTTGAGACTGATACCGATACTGATTTTAGAGAGGGAAAATTCACTGATATGGTGGCCGATATAGTTAATTTTTGAGCTAGAATGAAAACAAACCTTTTCTATGTGGATTTTTCACCGATGTTGCACTGATATGACTATGCAAAGGTACTCAGAAGGCTGCTTTCTTAAACAAATATTTTTATCAAAGAATATTTGACATTATTATTATACATTGTCAACAAATTCTAGAAATGAACACTGAGAAAATAAAGAATAAATAAAAATAAAATAAGTAGCTAAATAAACATCAGTACTGTTTGGTATAAGTCAAATGCTGACCATTAAAATAAAGAATAAATAAAAATACAATAAATAGCTAAATAAACATCAGTACTGTTTAGTATCAGTCAATTGCTGACCATTAAAATTAAGAATACATAAAAATAATATAAATAGCTAAATAAATATCAGTATTGTTTAGTATCAGTCAAATGCTGACCATTAAAATAAAGAATAAATAAAAATAAAATAAATAGCTAAATAAACATTAGTATTACTGTTTAGTATCAGTCAAATGCTGAGCATTAAAATAAAGAATAAATACAAATAAAATAAATAGCTAAATAAATATCAGTACTATTTAGTATCAGTCAAATGCTGAGCATTAAAATAAAGAATAAATAAAAATAAAATAAATAGCTAAATAAACATCAGTAGTACTGTTTAGTATCAGTCAAATACTGACTATATTAATACTGTCGAGGCAAGAGATAAACAGAGGCAGTGGTGTTACACCATATTCTGCTATACAAGTTCAGGGGAAATTTTCAACAGAGGAAAACCAGGCTTTTAAATATTACATTTTGTAAATGCAACGACTGGAATTGTTCGGTTGAAGGGGGTACCAAACTGTGAATCCTGAACAAACAGTTTGGTGAATACATGTTTACACATTTGCTTCCACTCAGCTGACAACAATGAAAGTAGCTACGTGATTAGCTAGTTAGCTATAAGCTCATTGTCACGGAGAGTAAAAGATGGACGTTGTTTATTTTACTTTCCAGCATTGTGTCTCACCAACTAGGTAACAGCATAGCATGAAATCAAGACTCAGCAGACACAATCCACTACTGCACCATTGACTGCTGAGCTACAAAAAGATGCTCTGATGTTTACCTTTCAATCTGCTACATTACTGACTGCACTAAGAAACTATAGCTGGCTAACAGCAAACAGACATGAGTGACAGTTGTCAGGGACAGGGTTAAAGTTATATTAGTAATATTGAAAAGGGAAAATGATGGGGTCATTTTTTATTAACTTTTCAGTATGTATTTAACAAACTAGTTAGAACTTACCAACACACAGCTCAACTCCGCCCTGTCTGCAGATCCACCTTCAGCTCAGAGTCAGCTCTGTAAACAATGGAGTCAGAGTGTGCTCTGCTGGACAAACTATGTAATGACACCAATTCTAAAGCATTGTTTTCTGCATTATATGTTCTGAAAAAAGTTTTCATATCGGTAAAATATACGCCGATACCGATATATCTGTGAAAGGCTAATATCGGCCGACCGATATTAATCACAACTATGGAATAATAGAAATGGAAATATGGGAATTATGTTGTGACTAAAAAAATCCAAAATAAATCAAAACTGTGTTATATTTTAGCATCTTCAAAGTGGCCACACTTTGCCTAGATTTTGCAGAAATGTATTTTTGGCATTTTCTCAACCAACTTCTATTCCCATCTATGTTGGGCACTTAGTGGCTGCTTTTCTTAATTATTCTGTCCAAGTCATCCATTTCAAAAACGTTTTTTTTTTTTAAATACAATTTTAGTTTTGTAGTTAAATAAATTAATATGTTGGCACAATTATATTTTTGTCTTCAAAACTAATTTCAAACTTTTAAGCATACGCCTTCAGATCAAAAGGTTTTTAAGATCATGAGAAACATTTCAGGCAAGTGACCCCAAACTTTTGAATGCTAGTGTAATTCAAAAAGGGTTTCCAGATTTTATAAAATAATTCACCCCTGCCCCTCATTGAATATGTGATCTTGTCTAAAGGTACACAGCTGCAAACCTCCGACAACCACAATCAAATCGGCACATCATTGTGCTTTCCATTTCAAAGCAATACATTTTTTAGCTATTATCAACAACATTTCAGTAAGCTTAATAGCTTGACTATGTCAGAGGTTAGAGTTGGTAAAATTACCTAATAAACACACCTCTGGGCCCATTGGAAAATCAGTTCCATGAATCTGTGATATACTATCACATACTTGCACCCAAAACACCTTCACTTTAGGACACAACCAGGTAGAATGCAAAAATGTTCCTTTTGTGATCCAAATGTGTAATTCCCTTATCTGCCCATATCCTAAAAGTTTTGTTTTGATGACACATTGGGAGCAATCTGTTCCCCTATAAAGGTGTTTTAGGGGAGAGAAAATTCCCAGCAGCGACCGCAGTTTATACCAAGTCTGAACTGAATGAATAATCATGGGGTTATTAGTTCTTGTTTTGATAAATTTTTCATCCCATATATACAATATATTGGCAGGACACTCTTCTTTTATCTCAGATTTCTCCATATTAAGCCAAGAGGGAAAGGGAGTACCAGCAAACATCTGAGCCAAATACCTGGATTGGGCTGCCCAATAATACATCTTAAAATTGGGAAGTCTCAGTCCTCCTTGATTATAATCTAAAGCCAATTTATCAAGGCTGACCCTAGGGGTTTTACGATGCCAAATAAATGATTTTATCAACCCATTAAGAGAAGTGAAAAAGGATTTAGGGATTGATATTGGAAGAGATTGAAACATATAAAAATTTGGGCAAAATGACACTTTTGTCAATATTAACTTTATATCCAGAGAAAGTGCTATATAATTGTAACACATTCTGTAAATTCGACAAAGAGTCTATGGGGTTAGTGAGAAATAAAAGGATATAATTGGCAAACAATGATATTTTATGCGTTTCAGGGCCGATTTCAAAGCCCTTTATATCAGGATTGCATCTAACAGCCTCAGCTAAAGGTTCAATAGCCAGGGCAAAGAGAGCTGGGCTTAGGGGGCATCCTTGTCTACATCCTCTGTACAAAGGGAATGAAGCAGAAATAATTCCATTAGTAACAATTTTTGCCTTAGGGGATTTATAAAGTGATTGAATAGGAAAGAATCCATCTGTGAACAATCTGTACTTGCCTGAGAAGTATTTAACTCTGTGTAATATTGCTTAAATGCATCATTAATCTCTGCAGGATTGCATGATTCCGCTTTACCTGTATCTATAGCATTTATCATTCATTTCTGTTCATCTCGTTTTAATTGCCAGGCCAAAACTTTATGTGCTTTCTCGCCAAGCTCGTAATAACGCTGATTAGAACTAATAATAGCCCTCTCTGCCTGGTAGGTGTTCATTTAGTTATACTCCATTTTTTATTGAGTAATTCCCTATAAACACCCTTAGACTGATCCTTATGGTATATTTTTTCAAGTGCTGAGATTTCAGATTCAAGCTTATTCTAATTGGATTTTTGTTTTTGTTTTAATTAACCCCTTAGTATATGAAATACATTGACCCCTAAGATAAGCCTTTAAAGTGTCCCATAATATAAAGCTATTGGAACAAGAAGGTTTATTCATAGAAGTAAAAATATCAATTTATTCTCTTACAAATTTATGGAATTCAGATTGTTTAAGAAGAATGGGATTTAGTCTCCACCTGTAAGTCCCTCCTGTTTTTTCTGGGATGGACAATGATATTACAAGGGGAGAATGGTCATTCAATAAACGAGGGAGATATTCAACATCCAGCACAGGATATAAAAGTTGGGTGGATAACAAAAAATAATCTATATGAGTGTGTGTATCATGAGGATGTGAATAAAAAGAGTAATCTCTATCTTGTGGATGTTCCTGCCTCCAAACATCAGTTAGCTTTACATTTTTCATAAAAGCCGTGGTAGATTTAGCTGCTTTAGAAAGAGGCAATGGTTTAGTCGAAGATCTATCAAGTACATTGTCTAGACAAAAGTTAAAGACTCCACCTACAAAGAGTGAGCCTGATGATTGAGCATTTTGAAGGAAAACATTTTGTATAAACAAGTGATCATCAATATTTGGAGCATATATATTTAACATCGTCCACTATTCAGAGTACATATGCCCTTGTATCATTACATATCGTCCTGAGGGGTCGAGTACCGATTTTGTAACTGTAAAAGGGGTATTTTTATTTATCAGTATAGTGGTTCCCCTTGGCTTAGAATTAAACAAGGATGCAAACACTTGGCCCACAAACTCCCTTTTTAATTTTTTATGCTCAGAGTCTGTTAGATGCGTTTCCTGCAGGAAAACTATTTCTGCCCCCAACTTCTTAAGATACATATAGACTCTTTTTCTTTTACCTGGACTATGTAGACCCTTTGTATTAAATGTCACACATTTCAAAGGCTTTATCATGTATAATCTATGATATCCAAATAACCATATAAAGTGCCCTCATAAAGAATTAGCACTAACCAGATCGATCCAATATCACCACAGATTTGAAATGTTAACATGTATCTCTCAGAAAAGCAAATAAACAAAAGAAAAGAAAACACATATACACACAGAAATCCTAACATAGCTGCTGAACCAGAACTATACAGCAGCAGAGGAAAAAAAAATACTCAGCTGAGAAACGATTAGCTCGCACTTCTTTTCCCAAACAAGAATGAAATTCTAACCACAAGCTCTCCTTACACATAAAACACACTGATATAAGCAACAGTCTTTTATAAAGAATAATGCCCCAAACATATTGAATTCAATTCCTAATCCAATCAAGTGCAGCCGCCAGTCAGAGAAAAACTGTCCATGCCTGTCTTTAGTCCATAAACAGGTGAAATCCCTCACTAAAAAAATGAAGCGAAAAAATACAGGCACCAACCTCAACTCCTCAAAGGAAGTGGGGAAAATAAAACAAAATACCCATCCAAATGAAATCACGGGTGACCAAGGATGATCAGGTGAAGTTCCCAGAATAATCAGTCAGCAAAATCACTCGCCCGGTCTGTTCTAACAAATAATCACTGAGTCAGATCAGTCTGGGACAAGAATGAGACCGTATCCATCTCGAAGCGCCGCAGACTCCGCCATGTCCACTGCTACTCAGTCATGTCCCAACAGGAACTTGAATGCTTCGTCCGGCATGTGACAGAACCATGTTCCACCATCCTCCTTAAGAATTCGAATACGAGTGGGATATACGAGATGACATTTGACGTTCTTCTCCTTTAATGCCATGAGCTCTGGAATCATTCCTCTTCTACGGCTCATCACATCCAATGAGAAATCCGGATAAAATCTGACTCTCTTTCCATCAACGGAAATTGGAGCTTTATCTCGGGCGATACATAGGATACTTTCACGGTCCTGGAATCTCAGAAGTCGAATTAGGATAGGCACTGGAGCCTTCCCCGGTATTCGCACAGCACAGTATTGGGCGTGCTTGATGACAAGTGGAGCGCCGAAGTTCTCTTCTCCCAAAACGCTCGGCAGCCATGTCTTAAAGAATTCGACCATGTCCCGACCTTCAACTCCTTCACTCAATCCAATCAAGTGGATGTTATTTTGTCTGTTATAATTTTCTATATATTCCAGTTTATTTCTGAGAACCTCATTGTCTTCTTTGAGGAGACTGAGGCACCGCTCGTTTCCCAAAATTGCATCTTCCACATCGCTGATCCTTTGCTCAGCCGTAGTGATCCGGCCTTGCATAGATGAGACACACACGGTGAGGGTATCAATTGAGCCCTGGATGGAGTTGCGATGGTCCGACATTTGAGAGATCAGCTCCTACTTAATATTCCCAATGATCTCGCGAAACTCTTTCAGCGCGGCGGTGAGTAGAACCGCGGAACTTTCCCACTCAGAGACGTTCCCCTCAGAGTTTTTCTCTCAGTAGTTTTGATGGTTCTATGCTCATCTTTCCTAGGTTTTGGTTGATGCTCCATTATTCCACATTGCACACCAGTACCAGGCAACAATTTACCACTATTGGGCAATGTTTAAGTGATTATTTCAACAGATATTAAGCGATTTCAAGAGAGCTCTTTTGGTTATATCTAACTACCTAGAGCACATCACGTGACTCATTAAAAACATTACTTTGATACTTCGTCTGGTTCCCGCCTCCTCCTTTCCAGTGAACCCTGTTACATTTATATACATAAGTCCTAGGATTGCCAAGGACATGTGAGTCTTGAAATGATGTTGACCACTGGTTGGTAACAATGACAATCTATAAATTAGATACTACCGTGGTCTGTTTGGCCAGAATATCCTGCAGTTATAAAAACTTTACTACGTTTGACCTTATCAGACTAGCAATCATTTTATCTAATGTTTACAAACGTTGCCTAACTTTTGTAACGTCATTTGTTTCAAAACATCAATGTTTCCAATGATATGGCACTTATCTTCTCAGATGACATGTTTCTGGATATCCATCTTTTCCTTTCTTTCGTTATTTATTTGTCCATTCGCTCTGATAAGATGTCCTATATCCAGTGTACACCAGTGCCTCGAACCACATTCATGCAGAGGAGCAGAGCTGAAGTACAACTCATGTCATTACCAAAACAGTGTTCTTCCGCAAGATACATGCAGTTTTATTTTTTAACCGCTAAAGGGCCAAAAGCTACATAGTGTAGCTTTAAATCACTCAAAGCATTTCATGCATTTTTAACCAGGCTTTAAGGACATGCATAACAGTTTAAAACAACAGAATTCGCATTACATGTGTTCACTTAATTGGAAAAAAACTGTGGGCTGTAAATCATTAAATGAGATATGATTAATTCTAAATATATAGACCCAGTTCTTGCACATGTGCACAAACGTGATCAAACTCCACACATGCAATCCATATTCAACTCAGCTTTGACACGTGACTCTTGTGAACACTTATTTAATGCAAATTAACAACATTTTGTGTAAAAATTTACCCAAGGAATTCTCAGCTGATGTGGAAAAGTTCTCTTGCACAAAGGATCTTCTCATGTCTCTAACACGAGAGAGTGTGGGTGTTGCAAAACTCTTAAAGGGGCCACATCCAATTTATGACTATAGTTAAATTACATGAAATTTCTCCACTTGGCTTCATTCTCCCCTGCTTAAAGCCATTGTCCCCGAAGACTTAATACATATTTTTCCCTTCTCTAACAGCTTCTCTAAAGAACACACTACCCGGGCTTGTTAACACCTGAGAGAAGACTTCAGGACTGAGTGAAATTTTAGCTCAATAAATGGGTTTGAGTGTATGCCAGCATTGGCTCTTTTAGTTCTTCTTGGTGCTGGTACAGGCTTTTTCATCTCTGGTTCAAACACTCTAGGAGCCATGCAAGTGTCAGGCTCAACCCTCTCTGGACCAGACACTCTAGGAGCCATGCCAGTGTCAGGCTCAACCCTCTCTGGACCAGACACTCAGAGGAGCTGTGTCATTGCTAGATTCAACTCTGGTACAAAACCTTGTTGATCAGTGATCCATGAAATCAGTAAAGGTTCACCTTAAAGGACTTCAACAGCTGACACAGGGTTTTCAAGGTTCACATTATCTGTCTCTTGCAGACTAGGATATGTGACCTCTTCCAAAACAACAAAATCAGGATCAAAATGCACAATCCCAACCTGCCCAGAAAAAGTTTCTCACCTCGACCATGGTGTTGTGGGAGAATGGGTCTCAGTCATCTCTGGCTAAGGAACAGAGTTAACATAAGAGCGCAAGTCAGCTCTATGGACTCTCTTCATAGGACCACCCCCAAGAGGCTCAACTCTATGTGTGGTACCCTGCACATCCATGACCCTGTATACAGTAGGACCCCATGAATCCTTCATTGGAAATGCCTGTGTGAATTTTGTGAAAACATCATTCACAATTAACAAGTTCTCATGGCCATCAGAGACAGGTTCAAGCACAGTCAAATCTACAGCCACTACTTCAAGGGGCCTTAAAGCCAGAAATGGCTTCATAGGAGGATATATCCTTGGCTGTGGCATCTTGGTTAAGATGCACCTTCGAAACTTTTTGATCAACTGCTCCACATCATTAACCATTCCAACACAGAATCATCGTTGCCTCAACAGGTTTAACATGTACTCAATGCCCTGATGTCCCATAATGTCATGAACACTTTCAAGAACCTGTTCTTTATTACATGAGGGTAAGAGCAGCTGTTCACATTTACCACAATCATTGATCATTCACAATGCGATAAAGTAAGCCATCCAGCTCACTAACACACTTCCACTGCTTAATCAGTGACAGTGCAGACTTTGATAGACCAGATCTCTCACAAATGGTGGCCTTTTGTTTAGGGATGGAACGATACCATTTATTCTCTTCCAATCCGATTCCGATACCTAAACTATCAGTATCGGCCGATACCGATCCGGTACCTGTTCTAATGAGTTTAGAACATCTATAATTCACTGTGTGGAACTGATTGAAAGAACACATTGTGTCAAGAAACAAAAACCTCTATCAATACATTATTTAATTATAAAATAGGAAAACAAAAAACAATTACTTAAGAGCATGTGCAAAACTATATTGTTAACTAGTCTGCAGGATGCGACAGCAAATATAACAGTAATTCCAGTGAAAGTCTTCAGTAGAAAAGAAGCCAGTTCTCTTTACCCATTTTAGCTTGTATCTGGACTTGTAAATGGTTTCAGATCTCTCTATCTCTCTCTCTCTTTCTGTTATTTCATTTTAGTTTTATTAATATATCAATCCACTTTTCAATCAAACAGAAATTTTTGGAACCCAATTTGTTTTTATTGTAATTTATAATAATAATAATAATAATAATAATTTTATGATACACTGGTAATACATTTCATTTGTAATTTCTTAAGGCTTTTATTTTGAAAGTCCGGCACTGACTGCTCCAAGAAGTCTGTGTTTGAGTGTTTGTTTGTAGGCTAATTCACATTAGTGTAATACGCTTCTCATTCAACATCTGGTAAAATGCTTGTCCGGTGCCTTTCTCAATGCATGTTATAGGTGGACCGAACTATTGATCATCTACATCTGAGATGGAGTTTGTGTGAAGCAACTACATATTGCACTGAGCAGTGCATCACGAGCCTCTGTGCATGTTTATGTGTGTGTTGGCAGAGCGGCGCTCGTTCAGTAAAGTGTGGTGCCAGAGAGTGCTTAGCTGTGCATGCTGACTGTATATTTATTATTAAACACAGCCTTTTGCAATTCACAAAGCTTTTGGATGACTGTGAGAGCCTGAATAAAATGAGTTATATGGACTATGTCATTATTTTAGCCTGACAGTAACATCAATGACCAACATGTGTTCTTGGATTTGGAATTGGCTCGTCAGACCGATACCCGATCCAGGTAAAAACGTCAGTATCGGACCCGATACCGATCTAGGTATTGTATCGGTGCAATCCCTACTTTACATTCCCAAAAGGTTCTGAAAGATCTGTAAGTGGGATCTTTCATTTGAAAATCCTTCAGTTTAGCTGTTGTATAACCCGGCAGAGTAGGCGTACTTCCTTGAGGGTTACTGCCTTCCTCTACTCCACACTCTAAAGCACGAATCTGTCTAACCCTACAGCACTTTTCACCAGCCATCACTAAGTCAGGCTCTAACGCTGTTCCTTTATTGCCATCTTCAATATAATAAACACAGTCATCATATTCTGCATCCTCAGGAGTGGCAGGCTCCACTGCTGATGGCTGCCTAGAGAGGGCATCAGCAGCTGCATTATGCTGCCCTGGGTGGTTTTTCACCTCAAAATTTAAAATGGCTAATTGAGCGATCCATCTCTGCTCAACTGCACCAAGCTTGGATGTTTATAGATGGCACAAAGGGTTGTTATCTGTTATAATCATAAACTTGAAACCCAGCTGATAACCACAGAATTTTTCAGATATAGGTCACTTGAGGGGCAGTAACTCAAGCTTCATGCTACTGTAAATTCTGTCATTCCTTTCTGCTTTACGAAGCCTCCTATTGGCATAAGCTTTGACTCTCCTACACTCACCCTGCTGCTGGTATAAGACAGCACCCTGGCCTTCACTGTTCGCATAAGTCTCCAATATGAAAGGAAGATTGAAATCTGCGTACTCTAACACAGGAGCAGAAGTAAGCTTCTCCTTCAGCAGCTCAAATGCTGATTGGCACTCCGTTGACCACAAAGCACTAAACTCTCTTTGTGGTGCCAAACTGCTTGATACACAGGTTCACTAAATCATGAAGAGGGCTGGCAATTCTAGAAAAACCCTCAATAAACTTTCTGTAGTAACTAACAAACCCTAAGAATGAGCATAATTCATTAACTGTACTGGGAATCCATTGCTTGACTGCTTCAACTTTACCTTGATCAGTACCAATACCTTGAGCTGAGATCTGATGACCTAAGAAAGTTATTCTTGCTGCAAGAAATGACACTTTTCAGGCTTAACTTTGAGACAACACAAAGCCTGAGACTGCCATCAGTTCCCTATCTGTCACTCACTCGACATTGGTGTCGATGTAGTGACACTAGGGGTCACTCTTGGGAGCCCGAGACACCTCTGGTCTTTGATAAAAGGCCAATGAAAATTGGCGAGTGGTATTCTGTTTGAAGGCATTCAAACAGAAAACAGCGGTTCCACTGAAAATTTTTCAGAGGCTCATGGGGTATATGGCATCCTCGGCGGTGGCCACCCCGCTCTGGTTGATGCATATGAGGCATCTTCAGCACTGGCTCCAGACTCGAGTCCCGAGACGGGCATGGAGCCACGGGACACACCGCGTGGCCATTACGTCGGTCTGTCACTGTCTTTTCAGCCCTTGGACCGACCTCTCGTTTCTACGAGCAGGTGTTCCCCTAGAACTGGTCTCCAGGCGCGTCATGGTCATGACAGACGCCTCCAAAACGGGCTGGGGCGCTGTTTGCAACGGGCACGCAGCCACTGGCCTCTGGACGGGTCCGCGGCTGCGTTGGCACATCAACTGCCTCGAGTTACTGGCAATTCTGCTCGCCCTGCGAAGGTTCTGGCCGTTGATCCAGGGCAAGCACGTGCTAGTTCGGACAGACAGCACAGCAGCAGTAGCATATGTCAACCGCCAAGGCGGTCTGCGATCCCGCTGTATGTCACAACTCGCCCGCCATCTCCTCCTCCGGAGTCAACAGCACCTCAAGTCGCTGCAAGCCACTCATATCCCGGGCAACCTCAACGCTACAGTGGACGCGCTGTAACGGCAGGTTTCCCGCAGAGGAGAGTGGAGACTCCACCCTCAGGTGGTCCAGCTGATTTGGAGTCGATTCGGTCAGGCACAGGTGGACCTGTTCGCCTCCCAAGAATCCTCCCACTGCCCACTCTGGTACGCCCTCATCGAGGCTCCCCTCGGCATAGACGTGCTGGCACACAGCTGGCCCCCTGGCATTCGCAAAGACTCTGTGCAAGGTCAGGGAGGACGAGGAGCAGGTCGTCCTTGTTGCACCCTACTGGCCCACCCAGACATGGTTCTCGGACCTCACGCTCCTTGCGACAGCTCCCCCCTGGCAAATTCCCCTGAGGAAGGACCTTCTTTCTCAGGGACGGGGCACCCTCTGGCACCCGCGCCCAGACCTCTGGAATCTCCATGTCTGGTCCCTGGACGGGACGCAGAAGACCTAGGTGGCCTACCACCCGCGGTGGTAGACACGATCACTCAGGCTAGGGCCCCCTCTACGAGGCGCCTGTATGCCTTGAAGTGGTGTCTGTTCGTTAAGTGGTGTTCTTCTCGACACGAAGACCCCCAGAGATGCGCAGTCGGATCAGTGCTTTCCTTCCTGCAGGAAAGGTTGGAAGGGAGGTTGTCCCCTTCCACCTTGAAGGTGTACGTTGCTGCCATAGCAGCACACCACGACGCAGTTGACGGTAAGTCCTTAGGGAAGCATGACCTGATCATCAGGTTCCTAAGAGGCGCCAGGAGGCTGAATCCCTCCAGACCGCCCCTCGTTCCCTCATGGGATCTCTCCATAGTTCTTCAGGGCCTACAGAGAGCCCCCTTTGAGCCTTTGCAGTCAGTCGAGCTTAAGGCACTCTCCCTGAAGACTGCCCTCCTGACTGCGCTCACTTCCATCAAGAGGGTAGGTGACCTGCAAGCGTTCTCTATCAGCAAAACGTGCCTGGAGTTCGGTCCGGGCTATTCTCACGTGATCCTGAGACCCCGACCGGGCTATGTGCCCAAGGTTCCCACCACTCCTTTTAGGGACCAGGTGGTGAACCTGCAAGCGCTGCCCCAGGAGGAGCCAGACCCAGCCCTGGCATTGCTGTGTCCGGTGCGTGCTTTGCGCATCTATTTGGATCGCACGCAGAGCTTTAGACTCTCTGAGCAGCTCTTTGTCTGCTTTGCTGCACAGCGGAAAGGAAGTGCTGTCTCCAAGCAGAGGATATATCTCGCCCAAGACATGCCACCCCCGGTAGGGCTACGAGCCCATTCTACCCGTGGTGTAGCGGCTTCTTGGGCCCTGGCCAGAAGTGCCTCTCTAACAGACATTTGTAGAGCAGCGGGCTGGGCAACACCCAACACCTTT
Organism: Myxocyprinus asiaticus; assembly: GCF_019703515.2. Taxonomy (NCBI): domain Eukaryota; kingdom Metazoa; phylum Chordata; class Actinopteri; order Cypriniformes; family Catostomidae; genus Myxocyprinus; species Myxocyprinus asiaticus. The sequence goes on from NC_059366.1 coordinate 11,438,167, forward strand.
GCAAGGTTCTTTAACCTCCGGGTGGAACCGGTTTCATCCCAGGTAGTGGCACACAACTTAAGCGGATAAGCCGGGTGTATCGCTTGCACATAGCGCCTTCCACCTCCTTTTGAGCTGAAGACGTGTGCTGTTAATTCCCAGTAATGTTCACAAAACTTGTTGCTGGTTGACTTCCTCCGAGCCCTGTGGCAGTTGAGTTTTCGGAGAGACTCACTGCCAGCCCAGTACACGCGCTGACTAAGAGCCCGGTTCTGGGGTAGGTGCTCCGCATGTGGCGGTTCCCTGTAAGGCTAACCCCATGCGGTCTATATCTTCCACTAATTCGTTTCCCTGCTGGCAAACTGCATCTTCCTTGGGCAGAGCCCCTCTGCCCCAGTCTCCATGTTGTAGTACCTCCTCCCCATTGGGCAGGATCTACCTTGAAGGCTCTCCACATGGTTGGAAAGACCATGTGACGTATTTTTCCACTTAAATATCCCCCCCTCTCTGGGGCGAGGTGTGGTCTCCGCGGTGTCCTCCCCTTGGGAGGGACACCCCCCGACTAGACCTGGCGGCCCAGTCGGATAATCCCCCTTCTTTTTTAGGGAGTGGAAAAAGAGAAGGGGAAAAGAGGCCACGACTGGGTTAAGCCCGTCTCTATCTTTGGGTAGTCGACTTGTCCCCAAAAGGGGCCGTTCGACACTCATAACTGCGTTGGGGGAGGTTACGTGTCGACCTGGTGTGCTGGCTATGAGGCACACAGCAAGTCTGCCCACCACACACCAACAGTTCACGTAACACAGTTCATCCTTGTGGTGTTTTGTATAGGGACCCCTAGTGTCACTACATCGACACCAACGTCGAGTGAGTGACAGATAGGGAACGTCATGGTTACTGGTGTAACCTCCATTCCCTGATGGAGGGAATGAGACGTTGGTCCCTCCTGCCACAACGCTGAACTACCCGCTGAAATGGCCGGACCTTATATCGGCTCCTCAGCGTAAAACCTGAATGAGTGGTTGCATACCAGCTCCTTTTATACCCGTATGTTTGGGGGAGTGGCATGCAAATACCACTCGCCAATTTTCATTGGCCTTTTATCAAAGACCAGAGGTGTCTCGGGCTCCCAAGAGTGTACCCTAGTGTCACTACATCGACACCAACATCTCGTTCCCTCCATCAGGGAATGGAGGTTACACCAGTAACCATGATGTTTTCTTAACTAGCACGATAGGTGAAGCATGAGCACTAGTGCTTTCTTGGATCACTCCTTTCTTAAGGAGCTTGGTGATATGTTCTCTGACTTCCATATACTGAGTGGGTGGGATGTGCCTATAAGGCTGGGCTACTGGTACATCATCCACCACATGAATCTTATGTTGCACTTTGTCTGTAAAACCAAGGTCTTCATCCTCTCGAACAAAAACATCAGAGTACTTCATTAACAAATCACTCAGCTCTGCCTGCTGTTCAGGAGTACCACCAATGTGTAGCTTGTTGGGAAACTCATTGGAGCTGTCCTCCAATAACTGACTGTCTTTTGTTTTTAGAATGATCTCTTTTATATCAGCTGAAATTCTCTGAAATGTCACCTCACACGTCTCATTGGATTTCACACTCTCAACACAAGACAGAGTACCATATCTGGTTCTAGCCTGTAACCATATATCTTCTGGTGAAAGATTCACAACCTGTACAGGAACCACAGTTTCTCTAATGACACAAGAGAGGGAACAATAATCAGACCGCCAGGTAAGGGTGTGTTCGCTGGCTCTAACAGGAAGTCCTGTGAACCATCATTTAACATACTCTTTGCTCCCTTGACCATTATCATTGTAATTGATGAAGCAGGTATGTGTGCCATGTCTTTTCCAGTTACTTGGACTACGCTTCGCTTCTCTAGACTACTGGCACTCTGCATCTGCTGAAATGCCTCCCTCCAATCAGACTGCAACTCTCCACCAAGGTTAGTATCAAACTCTGCATAAACCAGTTGTCTGTATCTGTTAATGTTGTTCATATCAATGCAGCAGAAGAGTTTTGTGAGACTCTGATTACTAGAAAGCCACATTTTGGTAGGGTAATACCCATGGTTTCAACCTCAAACTCAAGATAATCTAGGTAAGGTATGTCTAAACCTTTGGCAGCTGTAATCTTCAGCCAACCTGCTGTGGACAGCATATCTTCATTCTTACCAGATAGGTGTTCTCTGAAGAAACTCTCAGAAATAGTACTGACTTGGCTTCCTGTATCAAGTAAACAAGAGGCCATTGCTCCACTAATCTTTAGATTAGCAACTGGACATTTTCCCACAGCACGCTGGTGTAGTTGGTCACGACAAGTATCGATATTGGCTGAGTTTATTGACTGACCTCACACTGCCTGGCTCACAGCAAATGAGGGTGCAAGTTTCCCTGCTGCACTGATGATGTACCACTGGAAACATATCACCTGGCCATCATCTTTAAACCTTGGCTGCATCTTGGGTTTACAATGTGCCACAGATTCTGACTTAGTGCACTGCAAAGTGAGTTTCTCATATAGCTTTTACAACTTTTAAAACTTCTTCAAGAGTAGCAGGGTTTTTCTCAGGTATACCAACAGCAGCACACTAAACTTCTGTTGTCTCAGACACAACACTTCTGTTGCTGACTAATTTTGTGACACGAGATTTAGGATCTTCTAAAGACCACATAAGGTCTTCATCTCGCACTTCAATTAGTGTTGACTGTGGCTTGCCTCTCACAAGCTTATGAAGCTCCCTTCTAAGGCCTGTGTCCCTAATCCCCTCAATGAATTGATCTTGGATTGCCAAATTCACATTTTATTATTGTTTCAGGATAGAACTCAGAATTTGGGACAAACCATGAGAGTAAGTACGAACATCCTCGCCTTCCATTTGTTTATGGCTATAGAATGTTTGTAATAACTGAAGCACACTGCGCTTTTCACAAAAAGCTTGTCTTAGGTACACAAAGAGGTCACATGGTCGCTTTGTTTCATTCCCCATCCACAATCTTACCTCTTCTAAGGCTGCACCTTTTAGGAGGGAGAGTACGAGGTCTAACTTGTCCTCGGTGGTCAGATTTCTAGCATGTAACACCCTCTCTACTTCTTCAATATACTCATCAACATATCTTGCATCTTTGCTGAAATCACCACTGAATGGTTGAATGTGATGTTCTCTTGACATATAAACATAAGACCTGGTTGGCTCTCTACTCAAGTTGGCGATAGCTGCCATGGTCTCCTCATGCTTTCTACTGAGTTCTTGAATCTGTCTCTGAACATCATGCATACTACTACCTGCACCATAGGGCTGAAACGATTAGTCGACGTTATTGACAACATCGACAATAAAAAACTGTCTACAAAAATTTTCGTTGTCAAATAGTCATTTGATATTCATTTAACTTAACATTAGATCACATTAAACTCTAATGATGACATGCGAGAGCAGCAGTGCAGTTCGCGCCTGACTGAGGAAGAATTATACAGCTCACAGTCCAGATGCACTCTAAACTTTCCAAACAGCTTCAGGTGATGTAGATCGCAAAGTATGAGGGTATTATACAAAAATACCAAATAAGTAAATACAGAAGCACTCTCATTGTGGAATAAGCGGAGCCGGAGCATCTTTAAAGGAAACACCCTGCTGTTACATCTTAATTGCAGTTATGTTTAATGAGTTATATCTTTATTTTATTAAAGTTCAAATAATATGGAAGCAGATCACGTAAAGAACTACAAACTCCAAAACTGGCATTTCTCTGTGCGGTCAGCACCTCTTCTATGAGTTGCACGAATGTCCCGATCTAAGGCGGCAAGATTGAAACTGCACCTGGCTGAGGCACACTCTTTCGCGGGGATGCTCATCCCTAGAGCGCGCATGCTTAATGCAGCTAAATTATAACATGATGGCTCGCAACTTATTGATTCATAATATATGTTACTGTGCATTTCTTATTGTGAAGAAAATTGGCAATATGCAGCTTTATTAAAAGAGAGAGTTTGTTTTTTTGTGAGTTAAAGATGGATTGAAGTGAACAGAAAGGTGAGAGAGGTAGTCTTCACCCCATTATACACTGCAACAAAATACATTTTTGATTTGTTTTTATTTTGGCTTGTTCCTTTAAAACAACGTATATTTTCTTTAACATCTAAACTGCAGAAGAAAATGTTTTTATTTGAGAATGCTGAATATAATATTAAAAATACAAATATTTTAAAATATCTAAAAATCCTTTAAAGCATTCACCTGAGAAGCAGCATATAATATATTTTGACTTGCTTTTAGAGAATAGATCTTTAATATAAGTCTATTTTGTCTTTACTGCACTTGCAGAAGTATAACCAAGTGAAAGAGATACATTCTCTTAAAGCAGGTCTAAATATCTTATGATGCTTCTCAAGTAAATGTATTAGTATAAGTTTAGTGAATGTCATTTAGAGGTATTTTTAAAGATGATTTTGTCATCTTGATTGTTAGTAAGCACGTTTTATACAGCATTTTAATTCGGGGCACAAGCTGAATAATCGGTTAAGAGCCAATGATTTATCGTTGCAATAATCGCCGAATAGTCGAATAATCGTTCTGATAATCGTCAGATTAATCGATTATCAAAATAATCATTACTTGCAGCCCTACTGCATCATGTTCATTATCAATGTTTTGTAATACTGGACTGTCATTGTCAGATTGTGACATTTTGAAAAGTTCAGATTATCTCATTTCAGTTCACTTGTAGGCAAAACAAAAAGTCTCTTAATCAGTCCGTAATGTTGAAACCAAAGGACATGTTGCCGAATGTATGTATAATATACTTATTTACTTGCTTAATAGAAAGTCACTGGATAGGTGTCTCAACAAACAGTACCCCTGTGGAATCAGCGGAAATCATGTGCTCTCTCTCTCTCTCATCCAGCAGTCTCGTCACCTTGCCATGTCACCTCTGGCCAATATCTGTTCCCTGTACAACTGCACCAAGGAAGACAGCCTCCACTCTGTGTCCCAAAAAATTTACCTATAGGCTCCCAACAGTCAGATACCCCACTCCTGGTACCAACAATGTAGCCGGTGGGCTGCAAATAATCACTTTTGGGGTTTTCTTCTGACGGCTATTTAATAATAAAATAAAATAAAAAATAAAAAAAAGGAAAAAACATGGTCAATGGGGCCATACTGTATTTAAAAAAAATACACATAAAGAAAATACAGAAACTGAAATCCGGTAATGAAATACAATAAATACGGGAGATGCTTATGTCAAAGAAAATACAAACAGAACATTAGCTTACCCACATGCTTCACCATAAATCACCTTACAATACACAATACATGCTTATCTCATTCACAGCAATTTATGCACTTAAATACTTTCTTAAATCCCTCAAAGCTTTTTATGCATTTAACACATTCTTAAACTCTCAAAGTATTTTATGCATTTAACACATGCTTTTGCTAACAGTATTTTACTTATTTTTAACCAGGCTTTAAGTACATGTATAACAGTTCAAACAATAGAATTCCCAAGACACATGATCTCATTACATGTTTTCAAATATAACACGTATTACACTTTTTCACTAAACTGAAAAACAATCTGGGCTATAAATCATTAAACAAGATAAGATTAATTGTAATGTACATAATCAGTTCTTACATGTGTGCACAGAACGTGGTCAATCTCTACACATGCAATCCATATGCATCCTTCAAAATTATCCCAAAACAAATACTCAATTTTAACATACAACATTTCTGAAAACTTGGAGCTCTCCTGCACAACTTATGCACTCACATTCTAACCAGCACCCATGCAAAACACAAGTTCTTAAAAGGGCCACATCCAATTTATGATTACAGTTAAATTACATGAAATTTGTCCCCATTGACCGCTGTTTTTTTTTATTTTTTTAAACAAACAGCCGTCAGAATAAAACCCCAAAATATATTTGTATCCTGTGGTGATTATTTTCAACCCACCGGCTACATGTGTGTGTATATATATACAGTATATAAGATCTCTAACTTTGTCCTACATTGGCAGTGTGCTTATGATGCCTTATAATGCTGCCTCTGTGGGAAGCTCATTAGGCTTTGAACCAGAACAAAAGACCTATACAAAGGAAAGTCATATAAAATTTTGAGAAAAGGTTAAAGGTAATCACTCATGGTGCTTCAGATTGAAAATCACAACCTGAATGGGTAGAAAAGCATTTTAAAGACAGCGCACACCATGCATCAAAGAGTTAAACAGTAGAGTGAAGGATAAGAAAGCACATGTTTTAGTCTTGGCAGTGATGTATAGCTGACTGGAGATCAGTGCATGTGAGCGAAGCAGAGCGGTGTGACACTCTGCTCAATAACCCGCTCCATGCACGTGCGCTACGCTCAGCCACTCACGGCCCAAGCGGACGCTCCGCTCAAGTAATGCTCGCCGGTAAAAAAGCGTTCGCTCAAATCCCGGTCCGACATGAAATTTCTCTGTAGTATACTTGGTTCCAAACATGCACACAGGGGGTAGCTACAGTGGCCCAAGCAACTGCCCCTTTGCCCACTTGGGCTGAGGTGCCCTTCTGTGTGAAATATAGACTATAGGCCAACATTTATTAAATTATCAAATGCTTAGTAATGTACACATCTGAAATTATGTGATTGTATTGTTGTATTTTTGTATATGAAATCTCGCTGTTTATTTTGGACTGGTTTACAATGGCTGTTAGATAATCGAGTCAACCAGACCTTCATCATCATTTGTAATCAGTCAAATATTTCTCTGTTAGCATATGTCACTGAACATCTTCAAATAATGCCTTAAAAAAATTTAAGTTCTAAATTACCATTATTTACTTTAAACAAGTTAGCAGACATGCCACTACAAGTGATAAAAACATGTGCGTTGGCACGGAAACTCGCATATGCGCAAATTTGCACTTTTCAGTTTAAACTGGATCTGAGTGAAACAACCGACCCAGAATAAAACAATCTATTCAACTTTAAATTTGTTTGAGTCGTTTATGGCAATAATGAAAACATGGACTGATACCAGGAAAAATATTACAGGTAAAAGTGAAATAAATTGTTCTTCAGTTGTCTCCATGGAATAATTATACTGTAGATTTGATACATTAATATGTTTCTGATTTAATGCTATCAGACTTTGGGTCTGTAAATTAAAATGAGTAATTTCTCATCCTAATTTTGTGTTGAGTTTTAAATGGTGTATTATGTTATCCAGAAAAGAGCAGTGAATGTTTTTCTCTTTTTCAGTGTTGTTGCTTTATTAATATTCCCTACAATTTTATATGTACGAATCATATGCAATCTAAAGGACTGTGGTTATTTATCTAATAATTATTATATTAGTAGATACCATGTGCCCCCCTTGTTTTTCCTTGATATTTTTAAAGCATTATAAAGTGAATCTGGACTTTATGTGCGTCAAACGATCATGTGATGTGCATGCGTTCTTTATATGTACAGCAGGGTTTAACCATGGATTTAACAAATAAAAAATATTTGTCCTGCATAAAGTTAGATTTTGTCCAATATATATATTAGATGAAATCTTGTTTAATGATCCTAAAACAAATACAAATTATTTAATTCACAAATTACAATGCCTCCGTTTAAGAAATGTTCCTTATCTGTCACTCACTCACTCGACGTTGTGTCGATGTAGTGACACTAGGGGTCACTCTTGGAAGCCCGAGACACCTCTGGTCTTTGATAAAAGGCCAATGAAAATTGGCTGGTATGCAACCACTCATTCAGATTTTCTCTTCGGAGCCAACGATCATGCTCACTGAGCTGAATTCCCACGACTGTTCATTCACCTCTGCTGGATCTGACGGCGCATTTCAGCGGCTTCTCCCCCCTCTGCACTGGTGCACTGCAGAGAATGCCCCTGGGCGCTTCTGCAGAAATAAAAGAGTTTATTTCTCTAAAAGAGTATATTTCTCTAAAAGAGTATATTTCTCTAAAAGAGTGGCCCTCACGGAACGTCTTTTTAAAGACGCGTCTTTCTAAAGATGCTTTTCCGATTGTGTGTTATTCCTGGTTGCGCTCGTTATCTCTCGCCTTCTGACGGTCACAATCACCGTCTTCCGTGTCTGGGCACTGCTCACGCGGAGACAGCGTTCGTGGATAGTCATGTTCTCATTGCGAGGACATGTCCATGGCAACGTTGCGGTCGCGGCTCGCCTTCGTAAGAAAGCAAGCCACCCCAGAGGCTCCCCGCCTCGGTCCTTTTACCCACGGGTATGAGGCCAGCGCGGCTAGCACTGGGGGCGATTTGGGGACCCCAGTGGGACCGCCTCTGCCGAGTATCCCCCCGCGGACCTCCCATTCCCCAGCATGCTCATCTGCCCCGATCGAGCTTCTGGATGAGTCCGCCGGCTCGTCTCGCGGTGAGTTCGACCTCTTATTTGGAGCCCGTGAAAAAAAAGCCGCGCTCCGCCCCCGTTCCTTTCTTCCCGGAAGTGCACGAAGAGCTGACAAGGTCACGGGAGGCACTTTTTACTGCCCGGTCCCGATCTTTTCAGCTTCCCCGCCCTCATTACCCTCGATGGTGGGGCGGCCAAGGGCTATTCGGCAATCCCCCGTGGATAAAGGCGCTCGCGGTGCACCTATGCCCGCAGAGCACCGCCACCTGGCACAGGTGCCCAAAGCCCCCGTCCAAGGCCTGTAGGTTTCTGTCATCTCTGACGGCCAAGGCCTACGGTGCCGCTGGACAAGCCGCCTCCGCCCTGCACGCCATGGCTCTTCTGCAAGTCCGCCAAGGCGCTAAAGGAACTGCACGAGGGTAGGACGATGGCCACACTAGTGGTCCAGGAGCGCCACCTTTGGCTCAACCTGGTCGAGATGGGCGAGGCCGACAAGACACAGTTCCTTGATGCCCCCATTTCCCAGGCGGGCCTATTTGGCGACACCGTCGAGGACTTTGCCCAGCAGTTCTCGATGGTGGAGCAGTAGACAGATGCTAGCCAGCATATCCTGCCCCGGCGCGGCTCAAGATCCCGCACCCTGTCTACTCATCGCCAAGGGTGTCCCCCTGCGGTGACTGCACCAGCTCCGCCGCAGCCCACCCCTTCGGCCCGGCCCCGGCATGGAGCCCACCGCAGGAGGCAGACGCCACCCATCTCGCGGCCGTCCAGAACCCGTGAAAGGCTTCAAAGCGCCCTTGAGACGGGTGACCCAGGGACAACGAAACCCGCTGCTCTGGAGCTGGTAAGCAGATCTCTCCATCTTTTTTGTTACCTTTTGCATGGCTGCAGTACTCAAGAGCTCAGCAAGAGCGGTTTCCTTGTCCCTGGGTCACGTATCCGGTGTGCACGGCCATCATCACGACCACCGTCCACCACTCTATTTGGCAGGTTTGGTGCTCCAGCGGCGGTCTCCCGCCCTTGAGTGCCCAGCTGTGGCACAAATCTGGCCCCGATGTGACAGTCTCCACGGGTCACGAGGACAGGCCTCTTCCTCCCCCGTCCCAGGCTGTTCTGGGGGTGGTCACAAGGAGCCAGGTAAGTGCTTCGATGTCCTTAGACTCAGCACAGCCACGACGTGGTGTGGCACCTCGAGCTCTGCCCCGTCGCGAGGCCCCACCTGCCGGTACATCCGATGACGTTGTCCCTTTGTTCCCCCTTGCGCGGAACTTGGATGCATGACTTGCGCTTTCCAATCCGTCGCGAGGGCTGGTCCGGACCGTCCGACTCGGCTACGCGATTCACTTCGCCAGGCATCCGCCAAGGTTCAGCGGTGTCCACTTCACCTTGCTGAAGGACAAAAATGCTGCTACCTTGCGTGGAGATCGCTACCCTCCTACGGAAGGGCGCGATAGAACCTGTCCCTCCAGCCGAGATGAAGAAGGGGGTTTTCAGCCCCTACCTCATCATACCGAATAAAGGTGGTGGGTTGCGGCCAATCTTGGACCTGTGAGTACTGAACTAGGCTTTACACAGACTCCCGTTCAAGATGCTGACGCAAAAACGCATTCTGGCCAGTGTCCAGCATCAAGATTGGTTCGCAGCGGTAGACCCGAAGGATGTGTACTTCCACGTCTCGATCCTTCCTCGACATAGACCATCCCTGCGGTTCGCGTTCGCGAGCATATCACGAAGTGCATTCTGGGTTGAGCGAGCGGCACTGAGCGGCCTGAGAGAGCGGAGCGGAATCTTCAAAAAGGCACTATCCGCTCAGGTGGAATTATCACCACTCCGCTCAACACTACGCTCGCTCCGCACTGCTCACATGCTCTGCTGGAGATACAATCTGATTCAAAACATTGTGTGTGTGTGTGTGTGTGTGTGTGTGTGTGTGTGTTTCAGAGAAGCAAAGCCAAAATGGCAGGGAGATGCTTCACTCTAAGCATGCTGATGAAATCCTTTTATTTCTACTCTTCAGCCCCCTCATAGTCTCATTCAGATGCTAGAGTGCTCCGTCTGTTTTTGCAGTCCGTGATGGTGTTTGTTTTTTTCTGTGCTGTGATGCAGGTCTTTCATCTGTTGCTCCAGGGTTTTCAGAGAAAAAATTAAGCATGCTCTTATGGTATACAGAATTTCATTGCATCCAATGAGTTGGATAGCAGCTACATTTGCTTAGAGTTTGTACATCTGATTAGACTTGGTTAACATTCCTGTTAAAGTTATTTAGCACTGTCTGTGGCTCTCCCATAATTACAACAATGCTAATTTTCAAATTAAAAAGAGCTCATCAGGTTGAAATATTTCTCTCCTCTCCTCTCTAACATACCCTCATGCTTCTGTTACTTAATGAGCTCCGATGCTTATGATTACATACTTGAAATAATTCACTATTTCATCACATTATTAGACGGCTGAGCTTATGTGTAAAAATATCTGTGTAATTAGACTACTTTGTGTATGGATGATAAATGCCAGTGGAATGTAAGTTAATTAAAAAGGGGTCATTCAGATGAGCATGTCATGTAAAATGACATTTTAATCTGTCAATCATAGGCTTGGTTAACACGAGGGAGGTACCTCTCAGAACCACTAATCATGTGCTTCATGTGCAAATTCCATGAATTGTCTAGATGTAAAATGTAAAATGTAAAACTACATGTTAATGTATGAGCCACGACTTAGCGATTAGCATGAGCTTTGCAATTTAGCATTTTTTTTTTTTTTTTTTTTTTTTAACCATATTGATATACAGTGGGGACCAAAAGTCCAAAACTTCTAGTCAAAATGCTTTGATTTTGCATTACTTTCCATTTTTAATTATTATTATAATTTTTTTATCAGTTCAAATTATGGTAACACTTCACATTAATGTTCCCTTTGTTAAGGGTTTCTAAAAGGGTGAATTAATGACTAATAAGTAATTTACAAATGCATTACAAATCATTTATATACAGTTATAACAACATACATAAAAGGGTGACATTCATGCAATACTTGCCAAAAAGTGAGCCATTTTACCTCACATGTTATAAATGAGTCAGTACATTACAGTAATTGATATAAACACAAAGCAGGCTAGAGCAAAATGACATGATGCCTCTTTTTTATCTCACTTTAATGTATATATATATATATATATATATTATTATTATTATTATTATTATTATTATTATTTTATTATTATTATTGTATTTTTTTTTATTTTTTTGCTGCATTGGGACATAAAGTATATGTCATAAATAGGGCATTTTATATTTTTGATTATTTAGTTTTTTTCTTCCAGCAGGGCAGCTTTAACTGTAGAAAATTCCTTTTTTATTATGTGGTCTCAAGCTTTTGGACCCCACTGTATATTGGTGTCAACCTGCTCTGTTCACTTTCGTATTAATTCTAACTATCTAACTATCTATCACTGTACTATTGTAGCACTATTGCAGTCTCAGAGTTAGCTTTGTTACTGTTGCATCACAAACAACATGTCCAGAGATGTATTTACTTTTTGAACTAATTTACTTTTTTACTTTTAAAACAACAGCAGCATTTCACTATCAATTGCTTCAGTGACTTCACCTCTGCAACATTAAAACAGTATTTCAGCAGTTTTCTTTTGTTTTGAAATTGTTCTCATTTGTTATTTAACACTCAAAACTAGTACTTTTTGACATCCAATGAATTTAATGAATATTTTCATATAATCATTGTCACAGCACAAACATACCTTGTTTCTATGTAAATCAGGCATATTATAGACAGGGTTGGGAGGGTTACTTTTGAAATGTATTCCACTACAGATTACAGAATACATGCTGTAAAATGTAATTTGTAACGTATTCCATTAGATTACTCAAGGTCAGTAACGTATTCTAAATACTTTGGATTACTTCTTCAGCACTGATAGATTTTTTCACTTGTTTTGACTATAAAAACTCTGCCAGTACAGTAAGACAAAACATGTTAAAAATACATTCTCTGAAAAACCTAAATATCTTATGCAGTGTTATTTCTAAAACAAGATCAATCAAACTGATCTCATTTTAAGGATTTTTGGATATTTTTACAGGAAAACAATACAAAAAATATTATCAAGAATATGATTTTTGCCCTAATATCAAAGGTCTTACTAGAAAAAAAGAACATGAATTTTATTGATAAAAAAAAATATGATAATGCCTGGTAACTTGTGCATGTAAAATGGCTAGAAATAGCATTTTAGCTTAGCGTAAAGCTTCTGATCCAAACTTACTTCAAATGCACTTATCTGTCTGACCGTATGAATGTAACACATCATAAGAAAGTGTTTCACCGCTGTTCAAATGCACTTTGGATCGCATCATTTATATGTATCAATGTTTTCCATCTGAAAGGACTAAATATTAAATGAAACAAATGACAAAAAAATGCAAAGTAATCTCTTCAGTAATCAAAATACTTTTTGAATGTAACTGTATTCTAATTACCAATGATTTAAATTGTAACTGTAATGGAATACAGTTACTTATATTTTGTATTTTAATTACGTATTCCCGTTACATGTATTCCGTTACTCCCCAACCCTGATTATAGACTGCATTTTACTCACAGAAGTCAACACTATTTATCTGGTGCGATTTACATCGCACAATTATGGAAAGCAGGCGGTGAATGCAATTCTGTTCAAAAGAGATGTTTGTTTACATTTTGTAGTGGTCATGGTTTCAGGTGCCAGGCTCACAATGGTGGAGCGATGAAGTATCCCAGATCAGATTAGAAGATATAAAATCCACAGCAATCCATTCAATTAAGTTGTCAAAATGTGTTATATGTCCGTTCACACAGGACACGTTTTTGCATCCATATCGCTAATTTTTAACACAATGGTGAACAGACCAACTTCCCCACTGTGGTGTCCAATGAGTCAGTGTCTCAGCCTTGCCAGTTGGAACTGCAATCATACTCTGATGGACTGGTGTAGCCCACCCAATCTCAAACAAACTTGAGCAAACTAAGTGCATTTGACCCTTTGATTGTCAGCAGGGCATCGGGTAGCCAACTCACTCTTTCTTTACGGAGATAGCGGTGTGAGACTGAAGCACATGGTCTCTCGGGACCTACTTTTCGATTATCTATCAGATGTTGAAAATTAATCCTGCTCTTGGTGCTTAACTTCATCTGAGTCATCGATCCACCTGCCAGAGATGTACTGTGTGCCATTAACATCAGCAGAAGAAGACATCTGACTATTCATAAAGTTTAGGACCTAAATCAGAGACCATGTCTCTGAGCCCAACTAAGTTCAAATGAAACCTCATCAGGGACCAAGTTGGGTAGCACTGTGTAATTTAAACTGACAACTAATGGGAAAGGGAAGGTCGTTAAGAGTCGCAGTCTGAAACAATTCCAATCACTTGTTCATTTGCTCCTTCAGCAAGTGTTTTTTTATGATTGCTAAAGGAGTTTTATGATGACAACTGCATTAGTGAGAGATTCAGTTGAATCATTACTGTTAGAGTCCATGAAATGTAAAATTGGACAATAGAAAGCCACAGAAAGGGAGATGAAGCTGTGTTTATTTAAAAGAAAGCATGGGTCTAGTGACCCTTTTCATATATCAACAATTCAACTCAATTCAATTTATTTGTATAGTATTTTTCACAAAACATGTCGATCCAAAAAATGGTGTCTTACAAGGAAAGGAAAAAACTCAAGATGTTTAAGTAGATGAGGAACAAAACTAGGGAGGAACCAAGACTAATTTTTAAACAAATTTATATAAAGCATACATACATAATTAAATTGTTAATTTGAACAAATGTAATACAGAAACCTATTATTAATGATGATGATTATTCATGAATGATTGATTTGTTGTTGAAGGCATACTGTATGTGTAGAATTTTAATCTTAAAATTATTTTATCCCAGATTAATATGCTGAGACAACTATAAGTAAACCATTTGTAGGATGATTTAACATTTTCTCTGTATGTTTGAGCGCCCCGTCCAGCCAAACACAGAAACAGTGGCTCATGTCACTCATGACTTGAGTTTGGGACAGGGCTATCGGCTATCTGTCATGTATGACGGGAGTTTGGAAACAGTGATTTCTTTTTTTTTTCTTTTTTTTTTTGCAATTCAGTTTGGTGTTGCTGGCACAGAAATGAGAGGCTTCACCTTTAATTAAATATATTATTCTAATAGAATAGGAATCCATGTGATATGCAATTTGGAAGGCCTACAATGATCTGATGCTTTGTGTTCTGTACCTTTCTTCTTGTGTATGTAGGGACATTATAGACCATTTCAAAGATGTAAACAATAGCAAAGTGATTAGAACGCTACTGTGCATGATACATGTCTTGCCCTGAAACATTTTCAGTCGTGGCATTTTTATAACCCAGAACTGTCAAAGTAAAATGAGTAGCTCATACTTTTAGAGTCTAACTAAAACAGAACAACTGAGATATGTGCAAAAACGGAAAATAAACATTAAGGTGTCATTACAGGATCCTTTAAATAAGACTATGACTAAACACATTTTCTCAAAGAACGTCAAACATTTACCTGAAGTGACTTATCCAGACATGTATCAATATCTTGTTGATACTGAGCCTGTACTATGTGAAAGAGCCAATGAAAGTGTACAATAGTTTAGAGAATTGCTGTAGCTCAACTTGTAGAGCATGACACTAGCAACACCAAGGGCATGGGTTTGATTCCCAGGGAACCTACACATAAAATGCATACCTTGAATTAGGGCTGCATGATAATGGTGAAAATGATAATCATGATTACTTTGCTCAAAGTTTTAATCACAATTATCCTGTCATTTGGAAACTTTTTTGTCTATTACAGGGCTGCACAATTTGAAGAAAAAAAAATACTGTTGCCACTGCTTAGATATTTATTATAAAAGAACTCAAAACATAAAACGAAATTAAACAGTAGCTCTCAAGTTGAACAAGTTTTAGAACTACAAACTAGTAAATTATTCCTTTTGACCAAAATTAAATCATGTTTTGCCCATTCTTTACTGCTAATAGAAACAGTAAATGTAGGGTGTTTACACTTGAGTCCTCTTTTAAGATCCATTCTTTAAATTATTCTTGACATCATTGCTGTATTTTCCAGTTTACAGTTAATAACCATTAACTGTACCTAATAACTAATCCTATTAATCAATCTAAACTACAGAAGGATTGACTTCGGAACATCTGTTTGAAAAAGCTGTGGAATAATTTATTTGTGTGTTGTTTTCACTTTATTGGCAAGAAGTCAACAGCAGAGATTTCTTATATTATCCACCGTTATGGCTCAGCTACGATAGACGTCCAGAAACAGAGCGCAGTGAATTACATATAAACGATAGCATTATTGTGCTAACAGATGTGCATGTGCTGAAAGTTAATTAGAAACCTTTAGAGTATGTTCATTTCTATTCAGTGTCGGCCTTGTGAATGCCTCACATTCTTTTAAATGACTTTATAACTGAGTATAAAAATGACTGTGAGTAGTGACGATGTTTTCAACTTTTTTCATGCTGTGATGCTCAATTGATGGTTTGTACACTGGAAGACAATACTTATTAGATGAGACATGTACAGTAGTAAGATGTCTTATGACGTTTGAAATTAATTGTAATATGATTTTCCTATGCAGAAACGTCTTGGTTACAGATGTAACCTCTGTTCCCTGATGGAGGGAACGAGACGTTGTGTCGATGTAGTGACACTAAGGGTTCAATCTTGAGAGCCCCAATCACCTTTGCTTAAATGGAAAAGGCCAATGAAAACTGGCGAATGGAATTTGCATGCCGCTCTCTGCCCCGGACATATGGGTATAAAAGGAGATGACGTGCATCACTCATTCAGATTTATGCTGAGGAGCCGATACAGAGTCCTGGCCATGTCAGCGGCCAGTTCAGTGCCGCGGCAGGAGGGACACAACATCTCGTTCCCTCCATCAGGGTACAGAGGTTACATCAGTAACCAAGACATTCCCTGTCTGTCACTCACTCGACGTTGTGTCGATGTAGTGACACTAGGGGTTCCTATAGGAAATGCCGCAGGCGCTGAACCATGTCACGAGGCACGGAAGAGTGGACACGGGCAAGCTGCTGCGTGCCTCGCAGCGAGCGCTCAACCATGTCGTGATCTTCCAGCAAGTTAGGTAAGGCATCTCCCTAGTCCTGTTAAGGGGGGAGGAGGCACTTACCCAAGTAGGCTACCGGTGGTGCCTTTCTTAATTTGTTGTTAAGTAATCTCCTGCCGAGCACTTTCTAGAATAGTGCTGGGAAGTACACATGTGGAATGATACCACAGGAGGACCCTATCGACAGAGAGGGTACACAGCAAAGTGGCTGAGACAGAGAAAGCTCTGACGAGGGGAAACATGGGTTTCACCTAAGGGGGAAACCGAACAGAGGAAACTCATCATATGTGATTACCAAGGGGGAATCACCACGCATGGAGCACTGATCCCGAGCACACAGACTCACCTGAAAAGGGAAATACTACGAGTACTGGGCCTGGTGGTGTTACTCCTCCGCCGAGTTCGTCACCGAACAGTGCTAAGGAATTAAAGAGGTGTCTGGAGTTCACTGGTACAGGGAACTGTTGTGGACAAAAAAGTGTACATTAACACCTTTGAAAAAAGGGGAAATGCGCAATGCAAGCGGTACACCCAACTGGCCACCCGGTCTACCTGCTGTTACCGCATAACACTCGGGTCGAAACCGGGTCTATATGTAGGTTATAAAACCTCGCAAATGTATTGGGTGTAGCCCAACCCGCAGCTCTGCATATGTCTGCTAGAGAGGCCCCCCTTGCCAGTGCCCAGGAGGACGCAACACCTCTAGTGGAGTGTGCCTGGACTCCCAAGGGGCACGGCAAGTCCTGAGATTGGTATGCAAAGAAAATGGCATCCACAATCCAATGGGCTAATCTCTGCTTGGAGACAGCTTTCCCCTTCTGCTGTCCTCCAAAACAGACAAAGAGCTGCTTCGAGCATCTAAAGCTCTGCGTGCGGTCCAGATAGATGCGCAGGGCGCGAACTGGACACAGCAACGACAAGGCCGGGTCTTCCTCCTCTGAAGGGAGCACTTGCAGGTTCACCACCTGGTCCCGAAAAGGAGTGGTGGGAACCTTGGGCACGTAACCGGGCCGGGGTCTCAAGATCACGTGAGAGTGTGCCGGCCCGAACTCCAGGCATTTGCTGGTAACAGAGAGCATCTGCAGGTCCCCCACCCTCTTGACGGAAGTGAGTGCCACCAGGAGGGCTATCTTCAGGGACAGAGTGCTGAGCTCGGCATGCTCCAGGGGCTCAAAGGGGGCTCTCTGTAGGGTAGGTAGGACCACAGAGAGATCCCAAGAGTGGATCAGGCACGGTCAGGGAGGATTCAACCTCCTCGCGCCTTTGAGGAACCTGTTGATCAGGTCGCGCTGTCTTGAGGGTCTCCCATCCAATGTATCGTGGTGAGCTGCTATGGCAGCCATGTACACTTTCAGACTAGAGGGAGACGGCCGTCTCTCCAGCCCTTCCTGAAGGAAAGATAGCACAGACCCCACGGCACATCTCTGTGGGTCTTCCCCACGGGAAGAACACCAGTTAGCAAAAAGACACCACTTCAAGACATACAGCCGCCTCATAGAGGGGGCCCTGGCTGAGTGATTGTGTCTACCACCACTGGCGGAAGACATGCTAGGTCTTCTGCGTCCCATCCAGGAGCCAGACGTGGAGATTCCAGAGGTCCGGCCATTGGTGCTGGAGGGTGCCTTGCCCCTGAGTGAGAAGGTCCTGCCTCAAGGGAATGCGCCAAGGAGGTGCTACTGTCAGGAGCATCAGATCTGAGAACCAAGTCCGGTTGGGCCAGTACGGCGCAACAAACAGGACTTGCTGCTCATCCTCCCTGACTTTGCACAGAGTCTGTGCAATGAGGCTCACAGCAGGAAACACATACTTGTGTAGCCCCACCGAAGCCAGCTGTGCGCCAAGGCATCCATGCCGATGGGGGCCTCGGACAGGAAGTACCACAGGGGGCAGTGAGAGGAGTCTTGGGAGGCGATCAGGTCTACCTGTGCCTCCCCAAATCTCTCCCAAATCCAGAGCCCTGACACTGCTTGCCAGTTGCAAACGGAGCCCCAGCCCGAGTTCGAGGTGTCCATCGTGACCATAACATGCCTTGAGACCTGCTCTAGGGGGACACCTACCCGTAGAAATGCAAGGTCCAACCAAGGGCTGAAAGTCTGATGGCACTGTGGCATGATGGTCACATGCCGAGTGCCGTGGTGCCATGCCCACCTTGGGACTCGAGTCTGTAGCCAGTGCTGAAGCGGTCTCATATGCATCAACCATGAAAGTAAGTGTCCTTCAGGTTGATGGCCATGAACCAATCCTGATGTCGAACTGACACCAGGATGCGCTTCTGCATTAACATCCTGAACGGAACCCTGTGTAAGGCCTTGTTCAGGGCACACAGGTCCAAGATTGGGCACGACCCCCCCTTCTCAGAGGACGGAGGCACCCTCGCCCTGCACCGTAGTGGAGAGGATGCCACTGAACCGGGGCTGGTGTCTGGCGAACTGGATCGCTTAGCCGAGGCGAGTTGTCCTGATAAGCCACCACGAGGGGCTGGAGAGCACTAACCAGGCCTCCAGCCTCTGTGACAGCGGCACCAGGGGGACAACTGGACTTACCGTGCCCGAGCAGGAGGGTTCACGGCAAGGCAGAGCAGGCACCCCACCTGGAAGACAGCCCAGGGGGGACGTGCTGCTCCGTAAGCCTGCAACGGTGGCCGGTGACTGGGGCGGGCAAGCGGCCCCAGAGACCAGCACACTTACCTGTTCACTGGCTGTCTCTCGACGGAGAATGAGGGAACGGGGGGTACTCGCGTTCGCCTGATTGACCAGAAAGATTTCCAGCGCCTGGCCCAGGGAATGAGGAAACTTATCTTTTATTGACCATGTGGGTGCCGGGGCCCAGAGGGCACTCGGCGATGTAATACTCACCACGCGCTGGCCCCGGGGCGATGGTGGGGCTGGAGAGATGCCCCGGGCCAGACCGGTCAAGAAAAGTTGCCTCATCCCTGGGCGGCCCATGTCAGGACCACCTCGAAGTCCGTCTGGGGTTCTTGGGGGCCGGCTGACGGGCAGGTGGAGCCGACTTCCTACGGGAGGATCTTTTATTGACCATGTGGGTGCCGAGGCCCAGAGGGCACTCGGCGATGTAATACTCACCATGTGCTGGCTGGATCTTTTTCTCTGTGGCCAGCGTGTGGGCTCCAATGTTATAGAAGCCGGGGCCGGCACCACAGGAGAACGGATCTGGCAAGAAGCAGACGTGGTGCGGGACCTCGGTGGCCTGAAGGCGGCCAGGTTGCGCTACGGCAGGATATGTTTAATCACCTCGGTCTGCTTCTTCACCATCGAGAACTGATAGGAAAAATCCTCGACGGTGTCGCCAAAAAGCCCCCCTTGGGAGATGGGTGCATCAAGAAAGCGGACTTTCTCAGCATCATGCATCTCCGCAAGGTTAAGCCACAGGTGCTGCTCTTGGACCACAAGAGTGGACATCGTCCGGCCCAGGGCACGTCATTAAAGAGGAAGAGAACTTACAGGCCTTGGAAGGGAGCCTTGGTCGGTGGTGACAGGTGGCTGCGCCCTGCGGGCATAAATGCACCACTACGGCGTGCTCTACCTGGGGAAGCCCGACATATCCCTTAGCCGCTCCACCGTCGAGGGTAGTCAGAAGTAAAAGGTGCCTTCCATGACTTTGTTAGCTCCTCGTACACTTCCAGGAAGAAAGGCACCAGGACAGGGTGCGGCCGTGAGCCCAGAAACCAATCATCCAGCCGCGAATGCTCAGGGCAGTGTGGAGGGTTCCACTTCAGCCTGATGTTCGCAGCCACCCGGGCAAGTATGGCTGCCATCTCAGCGTCTGCCTCATCCTGTGCTCTACTGCCCGTGGGTAGCGCAGAAGATTCGTCCGCTTCCGATAGCAGAAGCCCACCCTCCGATGCTGTGATCGAAAGCTCATCCTCATCGTGAGCCGCGAATGACACATTAAACCCGCCCTGAGGCAAACCGCCTGCATCGCTCGACAGCTCATCCGGACAGAACAAGCATGCTGGGGGATGGAAGATCCGTGGGGGCTGAGCCAGCAGAAACGCTCCCATGTCCACATCCAGATCACCCGCGGTGCTTGCCGACCCGGCCGGCTGAGCATCAGCCCGGGATGGACTGGGTTGGGGAGCAGCCAGGGTGGCTCCTTGCTTCATGAAGAAGGAAGTGAGCCGCGACCGCAACGTTCTCATGGGCATGTTCTTGCAATGAGAACGCGACCCTTCCACGAAAGCCGCCTCGGCGTGCTGGCGCTCCAGATACTCGAGGCAGATTTCATGGGTATCCGGAGGGGAGAGATAACAGCAACATCCAGTAGCGCAAACGCGGAAGGACATCTTATAAAAAGATGGCAAGCATTTGTGCAAGCTCTTTTAGAGAAAATATACTCTTTCGAATATACTCTTTTAGCACCCGCAGACTCAGGCTGCCGAAGTGCCCAGGGGAAGCACCACACTCGACCGTGCGAGGGTGACTGCTGATATGTGGCATAAAAAATCCAGCAGCGTAGCAAGAGGTGAGAGAACGAACACACAAGCATTTGGCTCCGATGAAAAAATCTGATTGAGTGATGCACGCCATCTCCTTTTATACCCATATGTCCGGGGCAGAGAGTGGCATGCAAATTCCACTCACCAATTTTCTTTGGCCTTTTCTATTTTAAGCAAAGGTGATTGGGGCTCTCAAGATCGAACCCCTAGTGTCACTACATCGACACAACGTCGAGTGATTGACAGACAGGGAACCCTTGTTATTAATGACACTTATGGCCATTAAGTGAACTGCAGCCAGCTACCTGTTGCTTTTGCTCATGCTCGTGCACTCACTCCATAGGGATGTGAGCAAGCATCGGCAAAAATAATGACATAACGTACAAAGAGACTGAACGTGATTCACCGGCATCATGCTGACAGGTGAGGTAGCATAATTAAAATTACACATTATGATTGTTTTACTACAAACTTTGAGACTAAACAAAAACTACTTATCAGCTAACATAGCATAATGATACACACATACAGCTACATACTACCGAACTATACCAGACAGTTTACTTTTGCACTGCACTGTTATGTTGCACTATTGTATGTTTTGTGTGTCATATGTTGTACTGTGATCAAGAAACCAGTGTATTTTCTTAAATTTATCCTGTATACCTGACTTTTAGTATAAAGAGAAGATCGTTGAAATTATTTGAAAGTTACGAAGCAAGGTAGCTTGCAATTCGTCTTTGCTAAAATTACACAGATCAATCCGTATGGCTCTATATTTCACATGCTTTGCAGTTATGTAAGCTTACCTGTCCAATAAGAAGAACGCCAATTCAGGGTTGGTTTTGATCCCCAAAACTGAACGAAGGTCCCTCCAGGAATCAAATGCCCTGCCGATGTTCACTCTAGTTTTCGCTCGACCACGATCACGTTCCCACTTAGCCAGACAGGATTCAGTGGATTTTTTTTTTTGGCTTACTCTGAGTTTGTGTAAGAGTCGATGTTGTGCTGGGAGCCGGATGTTTGCTTGATTCCATCTCTAAGATAACGTTACCTAGTGTTGCAGTTTGTTGTAGCTGTTGAATAGCGGAAGAGAAGCATTGAGGCAAGGCTCTTGGGAGCACGCATAAACACCACATCCTGTGGATTTTCCCGGCAAAACCTTCCCTTTGCATGAAAATCAGTCTACAGGCTTTAATAGGGCTGATTTTTTAAGTTGTGTTACAAGCCGTTCACACATTGGCAAAAAAAAAAAAAAAAAAGAAAAAAAAGAAAATGGTTACATACTGCACCTTTAAGGGGAAAAAGTGATTTGGAAAATAGTGTGGACATTAATTAGGAAGGGTACAACGGGGCTAAAGGCTCCCCAGAGTAAAAGGCTCCTTTGATTTTATTTTTTCCCCAAAATACTAAATAGCAACAAAAACTACCACTGCACTTTCTTAAACACCTGTTTGCCTTTACACTGCAAAAATGTTCCTGTTCCATGAGATCACTGCATGTAATGTCTAAAGTTGGATTTTGAGGCAATTTGATCTAATATTTAATGTTGTAAAATGTTGCAGATACTGTTTATGTAGCTAGTGGATATCCTGCAGATTATCACTTTTATTTTGAGACAAAATACGTATTTGTCTAATACTAAATTTTGTTTAAGGTGATTATATATATATATATATATATATATATATATATATATATATATAACTGTCCAATAAGTGAAGGACAGTATTTGGGTTAAAAAACAAATTGACAAATTGTGCCCTATAACTATTGCCCAGTTATCTACACTAAATCAATATAACACCCCTGGAGGCTTTTTACTCCAAGTGTGTTTCTTGTTATTTCTTTTCACATAAATTATGTTGCTCCACCAATATTCAGTAAAAATGACAACATGACAGTATCATCTCCTGAGCCTTGCAATACACGAGCATGTCTGAACCTCCTCTGTCTCTGTAGTAAGTACATAATTTTGGTAGAAAGGACTCTTCAGCTTCTGACTAGACTCAATTTCTTCTTTGAAATAAACAATTATTTACAGTTCTCAAAAAGTGTTCAACTTTACAGCTGTGAAGGCGCTAATAGGCTACAGAGATTTTCAGGTTAGTCTACTCAGCTACTCCATTGATTGATAAAGACTCAACAAAGTAATTAAAATGCTTCTATTTGTGATATATGGCCATCATCCTCCCACCCATAATCAATAACAGATAGGTGGGGAAGAAAGATATATTGCCTCGCTGTAATTCTGTGATAAATTGTTCTGAAGTTTCTGTCATTTTAATGCTGCGTTAGTATATAACATAACGATTTTTTATGCTTAACCGGAATTTCCGCCCACATCACCCAATAAGTGTCATGGAACTCTTATATGGGAATATTGTGAATGTATAATATTGTGAGACAGGTGTATAGTGTTTCATTACCTTCATGTTTGTGTTCCGAGTGTGTAACAGAGCAGCGCACATCCAGTACTCATAAACATCTGCGGTTCTGTATTTCAGCGCATGCTTAAAAGTGAAACAATGATTGGTCAGTGGTGAACTTCTGAAGAGAGCGTGATTGGTCTGGTGAGGTGAAAATGGACTACATAGTTCATCTCTTGTTGCCTGATCTACGTTAGGCATATATGCTAGCAGCCTAGAGCCCACACAGAGTTAACTAAATTATGCGATCATGGGTTCATGGTCAAAAGGGGATTGAGCACAATTTTAATCATTCCTGCATGTTTCACTTTCAAAATGCAGGGAATTCTCTCTATCGGGTAGCCCTCTCTCCCTCTCGCCTTCACTCGTGGTGCAGCGTTCAGCAGCTTGTGAGTGCGAGCAGTGGGGAAGCACATATTTACTGAACTTTAGATTTGACATATATAAACGGGTATGAACCTGTTATTTGGACATGCAAATGGTGTTGTAGAAATAGCAATAACACTTTGTGTAATAATACCGTCTGTAGAGTGAAGAGAAATGCTTAAAACAGACTTATGCACCCATTACATCTCTCATCTTTCTGGAGCTCCATCTAATGTATGCAGTGGTGGGCCGTGCATTTAAAGTCTAGGCCTTCAGTGTGATTCATTCCATTAAGAAAACACAGATTCACAATGAATAAGACACCCTATGCCTTTGGGCATCATACATTATGTCGCAGCTAACTAATAATACCAATTGACATTTTAAAAACACGTCCATGCACGAAAGCCAGAACCTGAAACAACACTTAATGCTCAAGCAAGTGTAATTTTAACTGCAGCATGACTGTTCGTGAAATTAACGTCTCCCGAACAGACATTCAAAATCATATTTTTTCATATGAATCTACCAAGGAGGTCTATAATACCTGAAAAAATCTATCTAATAATATTTGCGATTTAAACGTTGCTTGCAATAAATTTCATTTCGTCAGGGTACACGGTTATGCTGTGTTCCATTCAGGTTGGATGAGGGATATTCCTACTTGATATCTCTGACCATAACTTCATTCCATTCCCCGATATTCGGAAGATAATGTTTAAGGAAACAAAACTGCAATGCTCCCGTTAGCTTAGCAGGGGTTTGACTCTCATTAGAGATGTCTCCTAGCAACCCAACTGATAAACAATGCTGCAGCACTAGCATTTGTGCTTCAGGTGTACAATTATCAAAAGAGATTATAATTTACCATGTTTTATACACCTGTTTCTGCAGGTGTTTGTTAAACAAGCTTTAATATCATGTAAAGTGGAAACAAACTCATTTATCAATATTACTTAATAAAGTGAATGTTTATCACTTACTTTGTATATCTCCAAGTGTCAACATGTTTGTGTGACATCATGCACCTGGCACACAGCTGGCCCCCTGGCCTATGCAAATATGCATTTCCCCCAATGAGCCTGCTTGCACAGACCCTGTGCAAGGTCAGGGAGGACGAGGAGCAGGTCGTCCTGGTAGCACCCTACAGACTCACCCAGACGTGGTTCTCAGACCTCACGCTCCTCGCGACAGCTCCCCCCTGGTGAATTCCACTGAGGAAAGACCTTCTTTCTCAGGGATGGGGCACCCTCTGGCACCCACGACCAGACCTCTGGAATCTACATCTACTGAAGAACTACAGAGAGGTCCCATGAGGGAACAAGGCGCAGTCTGGAGGGGATGTCTTCCACATCCCGTCTAGGGGCCAGACATGGAGATTCCAGAGGTCTGGTCGTGGGTGCCGGAGGGTGCATGTCCCTGAGAAAGAAGGTCCTTCCTCAGGGGAATTCGCCAGGGGGGAGCTGTCGCAAGGAGCGTGAGGTCCGAGAGACGGGCCAGTAGGGTGCTACCAGGACGACCTGTTCCTCATCCTCCCTGACCTTGCACAGGGTCTGTGCAAGCAGGCTCATTGGGGTAAACGCATATTTGCCTAGGCCAGGGGGCCAGCTGTGTGCCAGTGCCTCTATGCCGAGGGGAGCCTCGGTGAGGGTGTACCAGAGCGGGCAGTGGGAGGATTCTTGGGAGGCGAACAGGTCTACCTGTGCCCGTCCGAATCGACTCCAAATCAGCTGGACCACCTGAGGTGGAGTCTCCACTCTCCCCTGAGGTTAACCTGCCGTGACAGCGCGTCTGCTGTAGTGTTGAGGTTGCCCGGGATGTGGCTCGCAGTGACTTGAAGTGCTGCTGACTCCAGAGGAGGAGACGGCGGGCGAGTTGTGACATACAACGAGAGCGCAGACTGCCTTGGCGGTTGACATATGCTACCGTTGCCACGTTGTCTGTCTGAACTAACATGTTCTTGCCCTGGATCAACGGCCGGAACCTCCGCAGGGCAAGCAGAATTGCCAACAACTCAAGGCAGTTGATATGCCAATGCCGTCACGGACCCATCCAGAGGCCGGCGGCTGCATGCCTGTTGCAAACAGCACCCCAGCCCATTTTGGAGGCATCTGTCGTGACCACGACACGCCTGGAGACCAGTTCTAGAGGAACACCTGCCCGTAGAAATGAGAGGTCGGTCCAAGGGCTGAAAAGACAGTGACAGACCGGCATGATGACCACACGATGTGTCCAGTGGTGCCATGCCCATCTAGGGACTCGAGTCTGTAGCCAGTGCTGAAGCGGCCTCATATGCATCAACCAGAGCGGGGTGGCTACTGTCGAGGATGACATATGCCCCAGGAGCCTCTGAAAAAGTTTCAGTAGAACCGCTGTTTTCTGTCTGAATGCCTTCAAACAGGCCAGCACCGACTGGGCGTGCTCGTTCGTAAGGCGCGCCATCAAGGAGACTGAGTACAACTCCAAACCAAGAAAAGAGATGCTCTGAACCAGGAGGAGCTTGCTCTTTTCCCTGTTGACCCAAAGCCCTAGTCGGCTGAGGTGTGAGAGCACCAGGTCCCTGTGTGTGCACTACATGTCCCGAGAGTGAGCTAGGATTAGCCAGTCATCAAGATAGTTGAGAATGCAAATGCCCACCTCCCTTAACAGGGCAAGGGCAGCCTCTGCGACCTTCGTGAAGACGCGAGGAGACAGGGACAGGCCGAAAGGGAGGACTTTGTACTGATACGCCTGACCCTCTAATGCAAACCGTAGGAAGGGTCTGTGTCGAGGAAGGATCAAGACATGGAAGTACGCATCCTTCTCTCTCAGCACAGCCACGAGTTCGGGACGTGAGGCCTCTCGACGTGGCAGCTCCTGCTCCGCTCTGCCATGAGGCCCCATCTGCAGGTTTGTCCCCTTGGCGCCCCTTGCACGGAGTCTGGAGGCGTGGTTAGTGCTCTCCAACCCGTCGTGCTGGCTCGTCAGGACGATCCAACTTGGCTATGCGATCCAGTTCACCAGGCACCTGCCCAGGTTCAATCCATCCATTTTACCTTGGTAGCAGGCAAGGACGCCACTGTGCATGTGGAAATTGCGGTCCTTCTAGAGAAGGATGTGATAGAGCCTGTCCCTCCAGCCGAGATGAAGAAGGGGTTTTACAGCCGAAAAAAGGCGGTGGGTTGCAGCCAATCTTAGACCTGCGATCTTTGAATCGGGCCCTGCACAACCTCCTGTTCAAAATGCTGATGCAAAAGCGCATTCTGTCATGCATCCTGCATCAAGATTCGTTCGTGGCAGTAGACCTGAAGGAAGTGTACTTTCATGTCTCGATTTTGCCTCAGCACAGACCGTTCCTTCGGTTTACCTTTGAGGGTCAGGCATACCAGTACAAGGTCCTCCCCTTTGGTCTGTCCCTGTCACCTCGCATCTTTACGAAAGTCACAGAGGCAGCCCTTGCCCTGATAAGGGAAGTGGAAGTCCGCATACTCAATTATCTCGACGACTGGCTGATTCTAGCTCACTCTCGAGATTTATTGTGTGTGCACAGGGACCTGGTTCTCAGACATCTCAGCCGATTGGGGCTTCAGGTCAACTGGGAAAAGAGCAAGCTCTCCCCGGTGCAGAGAATCTCTTTTCTCAGGATGGAGTTGGACTCAGTCACTATGATGTCACGCCTCATGAGTGAGTGCGCTCAGTCAGTGCTGAATTGCCTGAAGTCATTCAGGGGAAGAACAGCTGTTCCCAATGCAGCAGCACATCTGGTCTTTAATCAACCAAAGAGAGCGCATGTTACACCACTCCTTGTCTCTCTTCACTGGCTGCCGGTTGATGCACGTATCAAGTTCAAGGCTCTGATATTGGTGTACAAAACAGTCACTGGGTCTTCTCCAGCATACCTAAAATCATTTCTGCAAAGCTACGCGCCCACTAGAAGCCTGCGGCCAGCTAAGAAACTTTGCCTTGTTGTACCAACACAAAGAAGCACCCAAACACTTTCCCGGACTTTCGGCTTCATCATATCACATTGCTGGAATGACCTTCCCAACCTCATCCGTGAAGCTGACTCACTTTCTGTCTTCAAAAATGGCTAAAAACACATCTTTTCCATGAGCACTTAACCAGTCAATAAAAAATAAAATTAAAAAAAGTTCCTTGTTGCATTTTAATCTGTTTTGAATGCTATTCTGATGCTAGTGAAACTTTGTAATATGGCACTTTTCGTACCACTGTCTCCTTAGATGATTCGCTTATGTTTTTCCTCTCTTGTAAGTCGCTTTGGATAAAAGCATCTGCCAAATGAATAAATGTAAAATGTAAATGCCCACTGAAACTATTTCAGAGGCTCCTAGGGCATATGGCGTCCTCGGCAGTGGTTACGCCGCTCGGGTTGATGCATATGAGACCACTTCAGCACTGGCTTCAGACTTAAGTCCCGAGATGGGCATAGCGCCATGGTACGCATGGCATGGCTATCACGCCTGTCTGTCGCCGCACGTTCAGCCCTTGGACGGACCTTGCATTTCTACGGGCAGGGGTTCCACTAGAACAAGTGTCTAGGCATGTCGTTGTCACAACAGACACGTCCAAGTCAGGCTGGGGTGCCGTTTGCAATGGGCATGCAGCCTCGGGCTCTTGGACAGGACCTCGACTGCATTGGCATATCAACTGCCTCGAGTTGCTGGCGGTATTGCTGGATCTGTGGAGGTTTCGCCATTGATCCAGGGCAAGCACATGTTAGTCCGGACGGACAACATGGCGACAGTAGCATATATAAATCACCAAGGCGGTTAACACTCACGTTGCATGTCGCAACTCGCCCGCCATCTCCTCCTTTGGAGTCAACAGCGACTGAAGTCGATGCGGGCCACTCACATCCCAGGCGAACTCAATCGCGCAGCGGTCGTGCTGTCACGAAAGGTGACGCTCAGAGGAGAGTGGAGAATCCACCCTCAGGTGGAGTCGATTTGGCGAAGTGCAGGTAGACCTGTTTGCTTCCCAGGAATCCTCCCACTGCCAGCTATGGTACTCCCTGATGAGGCCCCACTCAGCACGGACAGATTGGCACACAGCTGGCCCCGGGGCCTGTGCAAAATGCGTTTCCCCCAGTGAGCCTGCTTGCACAGATTCTGTGCAAAGTCAGGGAGGATGAAGAACAAGTTGTGTTGGTGCCACCGTACTGGCCCACCCAGACTTGGTTCTCAGAGCTCACACTCCTCGCCACAGCCCCTCCCTGGCAAATTCCACTGAGGGAGAACCTTCTTTCTCAGGGATGGGGCAAGATATGGCACCCACGCCCAGACCTCTGGTACCTCCATGTCTCCTCTATGAGGCAGCAGTATGCCTTGAAGTGTTCGCAAATTGGTGTTCTTCCCGAGGTGAAGACCCACAGAGATGCACAGTCAGGTCGGTGCTTTCCTTCCTGAAGGAGAGGTTGGAGGGACGGCTGTCCCCCTCCACCTTAAAAGTGTATGTGGCCACCATAGCAGCACACCACAATGTGGTAGACAGTAAGTCCTTAGGGAAGCACGACCTGATCATCAGGTTATTTAGGGGTGCCAGGAGGTTGAATCCTCCAAGGCCATGCCTCATTCCCTCGTGGGACCTCTCTGTAGTCTTGCTGGGCCTACAGAGGGCCGTGTTTGAGCCCCTGGAGTCAGTCGAGCTAAAAGCCCTCTCATTGAAGACGACCCTCCTGACTGTGCTCACTTCCATCAAGAGGGTTGGGGACCTGCAGGCATTCTCTGTCAGCGATCAATGCAGATAAGACCAAAGTTTTGACAACGGATGGGTCGCCAGCCAATGTCCACCTCGACAGAGACCAGATCGAACAGGTTCAGGAATTCAAGTACCTAGGATCTGTGGTGCAGGAGAAGAAAGTGGCGTCTTCAACTGATGTCCACGGCAGAATCGGACAAGCAACTGCAGCAAGTGGTGCATATGGAAAAGGGCCAACATCTCCGTTAAGACCAAAATACGCCTTTTCTGGACACTGATCCTGCCAATTCTCCTATATGTGTCAGAAACATGGACTCTACTGAAGCAAACCTAAGCTCGAGGTCTTTCAAATGTGATGCCTGCGGCAGATCCTTTGTATCTCCCTCCGCGACTGCATCCGAAATGAAACCATCCGAATAAGATGTGACCACCAGCCAATGGTCGAGGAAGCGATCCAATTAAGAAGACTGAGATGGTTCGGGCACATCTGCAGAATGAGCATCACCAGGACACCGTACCAGCTTCTCTGGCTAAAATTTCCAACAGAGTGGAAAGTTTAAAGAGCAGCGCCCAAGAAAACATGGTCAAAACAAATTGAAGAAGACCTGAAAACCAGCGATCCACCCTCTGTGATACCAAGGCCATTGCCATGGTTTGAAAAGCATGGGAAAGCATTCTGAGCAAAGTCCGAAATCTAGTGGCATCCACAGTAGTGTAGGGGCTCCAGAGGAAACCCCTTCCTATCGTTGACTAGGGATCAACGAAGAAGAAGATTATACAGTCCATTCCCTGTCAAGCACAAGCGATATAAACAAAGGCAGCACAATAATAAGAAGTTAGTAGTGTAAATGGACTGTATTCAATGAATTAGAAGCTCAGATGCACAGGTAAATGTATAAACCTGCTGGGCATTACTGCTGCCACACCTCCGCTGTTGCCTTCAGTTGTCCAGCTACTGGGTCATCAGCTGGGAGCCACCTATCGCAGATGTTTTGCCCTATTAATCCCACAACATCTCCTGGTGATCAGGCAGTGGTCAGGGATGTCTCCCTGCCACCACTCACAGCTGGACACCAGATCCTCTTGATTGCCTCTTGTTCTTGGTCTCCCATCAAGACATTCCTCCTTTCCCATCAAAACATACCATACAATCAGGGTTTAGTACCCCCCCCCCCCCATGAACAGACCTACCCTATATCCAAGGTCTCTTCTCTGTTAGAAAATACACAAGCTATCAAACTCTGCCTACCACCCGTCCAGTGCCTGTCTTTAAACCAATCCTCCAACAGATTAAGTAGGAGAGCGACGTGAGAGGAAAGCTGCAAGACTGTGTCAGCCAATCCTCCAAAGCCTAGCTTGGCCTGGTTTCCCTCCCCCATTCAATCCCTCTCCAGCACCCTCGGATAAGGACCAAGTGGGTCAGCAGAAATAGTTCCTACCTACCCTTTTCCTTTTCTACTTGCTACCTCACCACATATTGCAATTGTTCCCTATTCCTACATTCTTACTTCAGCACAACCCACTTTTCATCCTTCCTTCATCACCAGAAGCTCCCTTTTTCTTCTTCTTCTGCCATTTCCTTCAAAGAGTTCTTCAACGCTGATCCAAAGATACCAATATTTTTCTACAGGTGCTGCATTGATGTTCCAATAAACCCTCGAAACCCAACCTCCACAGGGTAAGTGGCAGCCCTCCATCCATTTCCCCTGCACTTGGCAGTCAAATCAGCATATTTTAGCTTCTTCCTCTCATAGGCTGCCTCCAGTCCCTCTTACCATGGGACAGTAAGTTCAATTATTAGGACTTTACTAGCTGATGCTTTTCAAAGAACTCAATGTACTTCCTCTGAGGTGCATGATGGCCTTTGTTGGCCTTTATTCTAAGCACCAAAAATTTTAAATTATAGAGAATGTAAGTATTATTAATCATTTTCTTCTATTGACGCAAATCTTGACTAGTATTAACAGTGATTGTATGCACTTAACTTCTACTGGTTGATTTTGAACAATTAATTTATTGAAACACGAAAAAATACAAAAATACAAAAAAACTAAAATATTTCTACATTCAATTGACACTTAAAACATGTATATTTAAAATAAAAAGTGGTAAAAACAAAAACCAAACCAAATACAAACATTTTACTCACCCTAACCTTTTCCACTGGCCCCTTTTGCAGTGACATAAAAATCTCTCTATGACAACAGGTGGAAAAATACCAATACAAATTAGATCATTAATACAATTGTACATTTAAACATTATAATAACAATTGAAATATAAACCATGACCTATAGACAGTTTAACACAAATCTCATAAAGCTGTGTTTCATAAAACGGTCACAACAGTGATTGTCAGGGACATAATTTGATGTTTCACTTTATTAGTTTGGACATGAACTTTATTACCACCTGCTAGTGGAATCTCCAAACTGCAAATGCAGGAACTGAATTTAGACTTTGCGCTGAAAACAGATGTGGTCTGAAATGTCTCGGCTCAGTGAACTATTTCCCTGGAAAATAGCAAGTTGCGCTTTGCACCACTTCATAACATACAGTACATTACACACAGTTTGGGACCATATACCCACAGATAGCACAAGTGTTGGGCAAGCTTCTCAAAAGATGTAGCTAGCTAAGCTACCAACTACTCAACAAAAAAAATTGTTAAGCTAAGCTAAAAGCTACACTTCAGAGAAAGTAACAAGTTACACTACAAGCTACACACCAAAGTAACTTGCTACATTCAAGCTACTTAATTTTTTTTCAACCAGATGCACGGAGCATACTATCATAGACAAAGCATCTAAAAATCGTATTCACATGATGTTTATCAAAGCCATGGTACAGTATAGTGCAATACCAAATACAATTATGGTGCAATATAAAATGTATGTGCATGTAAAAAAAAATTTCATTCATATTTACAAATACATATTTTAAAATGCTACCTATACAAACCCATGTATTCACTTGGCAAAATCACTATTTTTACATTTTATTTTTCATATTTATAGTACTGCCGGTACAAACCCATTTGAACATAATTTCCTTTGCCTTTTCCTATAACAACTCTACGTGCATATGATATTTATCTTATCCTATAATTCTGTGTCTAGCTGTTGTATTTCTGGAAGCTTATGTTCAGAGTAGAGGTCTTCATGGGTCCACCCTAACCCGAGGACCTGAGACCCGACCCGCGACCCGTACGGGTTCGGATCCACATTTTATACGGTCAGCCGGGTCCGAGTCGGGTCCCATTCTATTGCTGCGGGTCCCGGGTCTGTTTAACAAAATGTGTAATACCCAAGTCGATCCAAGAAAACCTGGCCGTGATCAGACAGCACTGATGATGATGGTGCCGTGTGTGTTGTAACTTGCAACATTGTAAAATTAGGATGAGAAAGTGCGGGCTGAGAAATAAGGTGAAAAATGGAGTGGAGCCACAACAAGCTGAGTGACGTCAGAGGCAAAGTGGAGTTAAGGCACACAATAGCAAATTATTAATGCTAATGTTAGCAGCCGTAGCAATGAACGAGCAATCGTTATTATAGTTCAAAAGGGCAAACGGTCGAAGTTATCTTATGCGAGATACAAAAAAACTGCAAAGCTGATTCTAAACAAGTCGCATTTGTCATCCATCACCGTGACAGCAAGTGGACTTTTGAAGCTGAAATAATGAGTGGACTAGCTATGCTGATTCAATCAGCAAGAAAGGAATCACAGAAAACCTGGATGTTTTTTACCAACTTTCTTGGCAAGGAGGATGGATTATATGAGTCACGGCTAGGCTACTAACGTTACATTAGGTAAGACACAAAGTTTTGTTTTCACAGCTTGTAGATTAACTTGTTAATAGCAATCATCTGTGAAACTGGTGTCGATCGGGTGTGTGTCCAAGCTTTCAAATAATAGACAGGTCCGGTTCGGGTCTGGGTAGTACATTTCCGGGTCTCTTTGGGTTCGGGCATGAATTTTTGGACCCGTGAAGACCTCTAGTTCAGAGGCTATTCCTTTTGTGTTTGAGCACATCTGGGCAACAACACTCTAATATCTGATGTAATCAGATGGTAATACCATGGTACTCTGATCAACAACTACCATATATATGTACCATTCTGTATTTACATGGTTCTTCAAAGTATTTCAAAGAATATTATGGTACTATCATGGTAATTTGATATATGATTACCATATTCATAAATATTGTATTTACATGGTGCTCCCAGGTAATGTTACATGTCCAAAAAAACTTGGTAATGCCATGGTATTTATATGTTTTTGTGTTGGCTGTGTACAGTATTTGTGTTTTGATACTGTCAGGTTCTGAAGACTCAGGAGTAGAGGTAAGTGAAGAAACAAAGTCTTTATTCGATAGCAGGGTCTGAATAGAAAAAACACAGACTGAGAACAAAAAAAAACAACTGACAGAGAATTAGTGGACAGACTGCACAGGGCAAACGACACAAGACAGCAAACACAAGGGAACTAAATAGGCCGCACTGATAAAGCCAGAGCGAATGAGCATAGAGGGCTCGGCTACCATGAGGCACCTGTCAAAACAAAACACACGAGGTGAGGGAATACACAAAGACAGACAGGAGAACAGTGAGTGGATCACTTAGCAATCCTAACTGTGCTATCCCCCCCCCCCCCCCACCCAACTCCTCTCTTCAGGACCGTAACCCTCCTAATTAATCAGGTATTGAAATCCCCATCACCTGGCATCCAACAGCTTACAAACAGTATGACAGGGGAAGTGTCAATAAGACGGGGTGGGGGAGGAGAAGACACAGGAGGGTTAAGGGACTATGACATACAGGTTTGACATGAGAGACATGGAACACAGGATGAAACCTTCACAGATTACATGGAAGCTTGAGCCTCACCACCGCCAGACTGAGGATAGGGCATGGCATGACCCTGGTGCCAACTTACAAGCCGGCACTCCTTGGTTGAGAGCCACTCCCTCTGCCCACAAACGTATCTAA
Organism: Myxocyprinus asiaticus; assembly: GCF_019703515.2. Classification (NCBI taxonomy): domain Eukaryota; kingdom Metazoa; phylum Chordata; class Actinopteri; order Cypriniformes; family Catostomidae; genus Myxocyprinus; species Myxocyprinus asiaticus. The sequence goes on from NC_059366.1 coordinate 11,472,638, forward strand.
GACCTGCAGTCCAAGTACGATCGGTGGCAGATTTCGTGTGTCTCTTAGCCTGAAGAAGGGCCAGTCTGTCCCTTCTCCAGGTGTGTCGACACCGCTGAACGAAAGCATGTGCAGAGGGAACAGCGGCTTCCGGCTCCTGCATAGAGAACAGAGGAGGCTCTACAAATCTAGCTGGATGTGCCAGGTGTAAACCTGGAAAGAGGAAGAAAAAATCAGGATATCATCCAGGTACGCAAAGACAAAATTATCGAGCATGTCCTTCAGCACATCATTGACCAGTGCTTGAAAGATGGCGGGGGCGTTAGTCAATCCGAAGTATAAGACCCAATATTCGAAGTGCCCTGTGGGAGTGTTAAATGCCATCTTCCACTCATCCCCTTTCTAATTTGGTCTAAATGATCCAATTTCATGAAGAACCGAGCTCCCTGCAAGATCTCAAAAGCTGAAGACATAAAGAGGCAGGGGCTACCTGTTCTTAATCATTCAGCCCCCAATAATCTATGCAGGGACATGAGCAGCCATCCTTAATCATCACGAAAATGAACCCCGTGCCAGCCGGAGAAGAGGAAAGACAAATGAGGCCAGCTACCAGAGACTCCTCGAAATATTTATCCATGGCAGCCCTTTCAGGAGTGGACAAGGAGTACAGCTGTCCACGGGGCGGAGAAGTGCCTGGGAGAAGGTCGATGGCACAATCATGCAGTCATTGAGGAGGCAATGAGGTGGCCTGGGACCGACTGAACACCGCCCGCAAATCGTAGTTCTCCAACATCACTCCAGAGAGATCCACCATTTCCTCCTGCAACACAGAGAAAGAAGACACATTAGAAGAGGCAGACCCAAGACAATTAGACAAACAATAAGTACTCCACTGTCTGACAGCCCAATGTGACAATCCAATGTGAGGACTGTGTATAGATAGCCAAAGGTGGTCAAAGACAATGGTCACAAATGGAGAGTTAAGGAGATAGAAGTTTATCTCCTCCCGGTAGTTACCAGCAATAATCAGACTCACTGAGACAGAGATCATGGACACCTCTGTGAGCGGCTGGTCATTGAGTGTGCTGGTCATCAGGGGTACAGAGAGATCTTGCATGGGATGTTCCACCTGGAAATTCCCTTCGGCCCCGGAATCGATCAGAACCGAACATTGATGGGAAACGTCTCCCCACTGCAGGATGGCAGGGAGGAGAGTACGAGCACCAGCGGAATGAGTGAGAGGTGTCATGCTCGCCAGTATTCCCCTAACTACTGGCAAGCATTGGCTTTTACCGGACGGTTCTTGGAAATACAGTTCTGCCCACCTGCAATGGCTCAGGATCAGACAAAGGGTTAAATGGTAGTGAAGGTTCTGGAGTGAGTGAAGTCCTCCATGGAGGATGAGTTGAACGATGATGATGGTGAAGAGACAGGCAATGATCCACTCTGATAGCCACATCCACCAAATCATCGAAGCAAGTGGGAAAATCTTGAGCAAACATTTCATCCTTAACCTCCTCCAAGAGCCCATGCCGAAACATATCGACCTGAGCTGCCACGTTTCAGTCGTTGGCCATCGCCAGAGTGTGAAACTCGATGGAAAATTCTGCCACATACTACTCTCCATGACATAGCATTGCTAGTTGATGTGCTGCTTCCTTCCCATACTCCAAACTATCGAAAACCTTTAGCATCTCCCTAAGAAGTCTTCAAAGGAAGTGCAGAATGGAGCTTTCGCCTCTCAAACTGTGGTAGCTCACTGGCAAGCCCGCCCATCCAGCAGGGTGATAACATAAGTGACCTTGGCGCTCTCAGAAGCAAAGGTGATGGGCTGAAGAGAAAACACAACAAAGCATTGAGTCAGGAAAAGACGACAGGTAGTAGGCTCACCCGTGCAGCATGGAGGATTCACTCTAGGTTCAGGTGTAGAGAGAGAATGAGCGGTTGCAGAGGTGGCAGTGGCAGTAGCAGTGACAATGGACAGAACTTCATCCTGATCAATCCAGATACTGTGGAGCTTATTGGTGATGTCAGTGATCTGAGGAGCCAATGTTTTCACAGCTTGCCTGGTCTCGACTAGTTGCTCCTCATGCCGCCCCAGCAAAGTGCCTTGAAGCTCCATTGCCAACTTTACTGAAGTCTCCTCTGCTGAGTCCATTCTGCTCAGTTTGAACTGTCAGGTCCTGACAGGTAAGTGAAAAAGGTATTTATTAGACTGAACAGAGAACAATAATAATAATAAAAATAAAAAACGGAGACTGTCGGTAGTGGAGAGAATTTCCAGCACACAAATAATGGTCCATAGGCCAAGAGGCACCTGTCAAAACAAAATAAACACATGAGGTGAGGGACACAAAGGCAGACAGGAGAACAGCAAGTGGATCACTCAGTGATCCAGATGGATACTGTTTTGATAAAAATTGGTTAGAAAAGTTCTTTACCTGCAGTCGGTCGTTCATAAGCGGCACACATGTTGAACTTAATAAGACCTTCTGCATCACTGGCAAACAATAGACACTTTTGCAAGTTTGGTTCCCATTAATTGTAGATCCACTGCAACCAGCGTTATCTTTATTTTCCGTGTTTTAAAGTATTCCATTGGTGTATTGGTAAGTGAGATCGCGCACCATATGATTCAACAGCCCATATGTAAGCATTATGAGTTAATCAGATTGAATCAGGGACTGATTCAGACCACTTTGCTATAGCTTGAGTCCAATTAATTGTAAAGTACCAACTCAAATGAGCGATTCACTTAAAAATCATACATCTTTAGTTCTGAATCAAAACTGGTATAGTAAACACTGGGTAGGCCGCATGATGTAGCGGCGTAGCTTTTGTCAGTGCTATGCCGCTACCTAATTAAAAATATAGCTTTGCTACTGAAAAGCTACTTGATTTAAAAAATAGCAAAGCTAACAGAAATGTACAGTAGTTAAGCTAATAGCTTTGCTATTTGTAGCGAATTTGCACTGCACTATTTGCGCTGCGCTTTGCACACTCACGAATATAGAGCCCGTTGTGGTATTGGAAATGACTTGAGCTGGATTTAAACTCAGGTCACCTATCAAGCGAGAGCTGTATTAAGAATTTGATCACCTGCACACAGGCAACTTCCAACCTCCATCTGGTATCCTGACCCATAACCATAAATAATGGCACTACTCTTGAAATTTAGAACTGCTAATAGTTTGTTTTTCCTCACTTGTAAAGGCTGGAATACACTACACAACTTTAACACCAAATTTAGGGGAGTATTTGTTTGCATGTGTTTCAACATGAGTTTGTGATCGGATCTGATTGACTTGACAGTAAGGTAGTTTGTGATTCCCAGTCGTTTAAGCATGTGATGCCCAGTTTTTTTCTGTAGCAATTTTCAATGTCTATTCAGATTTTAAAAGTCATTTAATTTATTCCAGCCTTAAATTGCTGTGAATTTCAAGCATCTACTCACTATGTGACTATTCATGCCAATGATAGTGTAGAGTCTGTTGTCTCTAAAGCTTTCTTGCTTGTCCTAAAATGTAGAGTATCAACCTTGAGTCATCTTTCAGCTGCACTTGGTGTTGACTCACATAACTGCACCACACAAACTGTACAAACTCAGTATGTCCATCTCTAGTGTAAGATGTGATTGCTCACTTTACTTTTACACTTTGAACCAAACATTTGGTGCAGATGGTGCAGCTATGCCTGCTTTGTTTTTATACTCTGTTCATTCTTTCCATGCCTTCATTAGAATTTGGGAGTTGAGCATGCATTCTTTTCCTCCACTCTGAAAGCAGAACATCCACAAAAACATGCAGTACATGATTGCGAAAGAAGCAATTTTCACAAAGAGGCCAGCGTTGGGGAAGCTACTTTGAAAATGTAGACCCCAAGCTGCAAGCAACTCATAATTTAAAGTATTTTAAATACAGTCAAGCTTCTCATTTGAAAATGTAGTGAGCAACACAACGAGCTACTAACAAAAATTACACTGAAGCCGTTGGGGCAATTTCAACATAGTGCGAAATGCTGAAAGAAACTGAGACATGTCATAAAAGTGGAAGCACACATTTACTATAGGGATGTGCATGGTTACCGTTTTTAACATTCGGTTAACCATGAGGTTTTATGAACGGTTAATTGGCCGGGACGTGGGACTAAAGAATGTATATTGTGATTGAATTTCCTCAAACACTACTCAAAATAGCAGCAAATACAATATAGTGCACAGTGAACTATGAGCCAAAATAGAACAATACATAGATCTTTAAATGATAAAATCTCACATTAAAGTCAAACAAAAATAATCAAACCGTCACTGCCTGTATGTGCTCTGCCTGGGCAAGTTCACATTTCTGTGTGGCAGTGAATGCAAGTATTGTCATGTGTGTGTGAAGTTACACTGCTGCAGTTAAACAGCCTCTTTGGGGTGCTTTGATTTTTAATGGTTTAAAATCAAATATCATTGAACTTGCCCAATTATTGTAAGTAAATATGCACACCAGAGCAAAAGGGAAAAAACACTGTTTCACCATTTATCATGCGCTGAAACTTTGCTCGGTGAAAAACAATCTGGAATCATGTTTAATAGTGTACAGTCACACAAAGTCCCTTTTTGCAACCTGAACTTCTTCAAAACACAGCACAACGAATGAAACACAACACAGGTGTTTTGAGATGCATTTATAAAAATTAAAGTTCCTTTTAACTTTACTTGGCATCTAAAATTGCAGCGATTCTGCACGAAATGCTTAAAGAAAGAAAGAGTGAGATTCAACTCAAAAGTCACAGTGGGTGCTAACAATGTGTAGACAAACAGTGCAGATGCTTACAAAAGCATGTTTGAACAGCCCCTAACTCTGGCTTTACTTGGAAAAACTGACCCAAACACGGCCAGAAAACCCCAGTTTATCGGAACTCATCAAGTTTGGGATGGGTTGAAGAACTCTGCATGTGTAGAATAACTGAATATTGATTTTGGTATTGGAATAGTGGCACATTGAATGGTTAACCGAATGTCAACTAGGCTATCTGTGCACATCCCTAGTTTACAATTAAAAGCAATTTAAAAAACAGTGCAGACAGAAGCATGAATGTATCATAGATGAACGTCCCCTCTGAGCTATGTTCAAAAAGCTTGTGAATTCTCATCACCCACCTTTAGTACTATACTGAATGATAAAAATGATTCCATAGAAAGCACTGGAAGAAGGGAAGGCAGATGTTATAGAGCAAAAAGAGATGAGGTCCCACAAAAACTCAGTCCATGCTAATTACAAACCTGACAATTCTCTTTGGTGCTGCCTTTTATGACCCTGCATACTTTGATGTGTTACTGAGGGAGATGGAGAGAAGAGGAGAGGAGAGATAGAGAGGCAGAACGACAGGTGCACCCGGACGCATCCATCTGTCTTTCCTACACCTCTTCGCAACACACACTGTTTCTCACTCTCTGTTTTTTCCTGTGCTAAAGTCGCGCAGCCCTCATTTGTGTTGCTTTGGTGAATAATTTACACCACACAAGGCGTGAGAGAGGTAGTGGGTAGAATAGCTTGTATGTGTGAGTGTGTGTGTGTTGAACAAGAATTTGTCACTGTGTGCGTCTGTGTCACAGCGTGTGCGCATTATGAATGATGGGTATTGTCAAACTCGAAAATGACATAAAAAGCATCATAAAAGTTCAACAAAAGTAGTAAATATGACTCATGCATTGTACTGTAGTCTTTTGAAGTCACATGCAGTGTTGGGTAGTATTATTCAATGCTACTAATTTAACCAGGGGCAGTAAACATTTACACATTCTAAAGATTGTAAACTGTATGCATAACTTACACTTTAATTGGATTAATGAATGAATGAATACTTGTACATCTCTGACGTTTTAGTGCTGTTGGTGGAATTTTTAGATGGTTAATGTAACAGCTCAATAGAATGAGGAAGTGGGAGAGGGCGAATCCAACTTAAGAATGTCTCTTTTTATTAATACACAAAACAATATAACATGTTCAAATAAGGCATAATGGAGAAGCTTCAGTCTATAGTTGAGGGCCGGGCGATCAACGCACACAGCGTCAGGTGTCTATCTCACTCTCTCTCATCTTACACTTTAAGGACTGGCCCTTTTTATTTCCCCTGTCTCTAACTGTGAACACAGAAACTAGCAATTCATCTCAGGTGAGAACCCTTTCCGCTTACTCTCTTTCCAGATGAACGCTTGACCATGCCCTTGCCTCCACAGTTAATAAAAGCGCTAGTTAATAAAAGCCCATCGGAGCATTTTTAGGCATAATTCTCCAACTACACAAGTGTTGACTGTTTGAGTTCAATGTTTTATGCCTGTATGATATAGTCATGTATTCCTTAACCTAATTGTGCTAATAATATCACTGTAAAATTGTCAGCTCCAGAGAGCATGGGTAAGAGAAACCGAATGTCAAACGACTAACGAGCCAACAACATCTGGAGATAAGGTAGAAGTTCAGCGTTAGTTTTGCATCTTTGGACCTGCAAGCTCCAGTTTCAGTTCTACTTAATGTGGATTATATTTGCTGGTATAAATTTAAGTTACGTTACTTTTATAGCGCAATTTCCCACGTTATTATCACCAAAAAAAATGTATGTGTATCTTTCGGTTTTCATTTCTGGAACAACATACAGTACACACTTATGGTATTTATATGAGGTATTTTTTTCCCATCTTTAATTTAATGTTTTGCACTGTACAATGCAGAAACAAGACAAATGTAGTGCAACAAGTTTGGCAAAACAAACAATGAAAGCGACTGATGAAAAAGCACACAGGAACAGATGTATAGAAACAGGTATGAAGAAACAGTAGCTAGCGTTATACAGGGCCACACCGCACCTGCAATTGCAAATTTATTATGAATACACTTAAAAGCATAAAATTGGAACCCTTATAAACCACCCCATTAAAGCCCAAATAAATTCCTTACCTCTTCAGTGAGAAAAGCTCTTACACTAAGCTCACCACTTCAACCTAATAATATATACAGATTTATATTGGTACTGTTGGGCACAGGTGCAAGAATAAAAAGCAACTGCGCAACTAACCAGGAGAGAGAGAACAAAGCTGCAGAGTTGATCCTGCTGTTTCTCTTGCAAAACGAAATGCAAGAGAAGCACTAAATAGTTTACAGTGTAGATAACAAACACAACGTCCTCTTTATGAACACCATTTATCAATCAAATACTTAACGTGCAGTGCACCAATTACAAGGGAGAGGCATATGTGTGCTCAATTTCAGAGAATTTAGCTTAATATTAGCAACCGCATTCTCTAATAAGAGGCACAAACCAAGTTCGCTCAGTAGACACTGACAGCATAATAATGACTTGAAAAACATATTAAAGCCATCTTACTGGTCACTTAAAATTACGATGCATGCAACTTTTTTAAAGTCATAGTAATTGAGATTAATACATGCATTTAAAAATTAACTTGTTACACTGGACCATTTAAAATGAACTAGTGAATTAAAATATGCTTAAAAATTCTTAAAAGAATCTTAAAGGAAATGGTGACTATTTACAAGACCTGTGCATGCTGATTATAACCTACTTAAATTCTAACCTAAAATCTTAATGTAGCCTATCATTCATTTTACCCAAAATTGTACTGCATTAGTCATTCTAAAGAACAGCATGGCAACATGGCTTAACGTTTGTGGGTAAAACCAGAATGTTAGGGTGTACTGACTAATTTAAACATTTGTCATGAGCCTGTTTGTTTATATGCTGTATTTTAAAATTAAAATTGTAAAGTTTTTACTCAAATTTGGTGAATCTTTAGTTGTCTTTAAAAAATTGCAAGTCCGCAAATATTAAAACAGCAAATTATGTTTTATTTGTGTACAGGGGACATTTATGGTATAATACATTTGCCCCCATACAAGCACACCCGATCCCACATAATTGATTCAGAGCTCTTTGGGAGTCCCCTAACACAAACCACCCTCCTCCCCCCCAGCCCATTTAGCTAATCACCTCTTTAAACACAGATTGATAGTATCTTTATCACACTATTATCTCCTTTCACTTGGGTTTCTCTTACAAAACAACAGAATAGAAAAGAGCACCACATGTTTACATGACCACAAACATCAGAGACATAGTTTACCTGATTTAGCTGAGCTTATGTTCTGGAGATGTCCAATGCTTAATATAGTTGCACCGTGTCCCCAGTGTTCTTTCTCTATTCTCTGCTGTAACTCGCTATGTTGTCTCTGCTCCATACTATGTTCATTAAATATACTACATCTCTGATCGTGTCACTGGATTGGCACTTGGCAACTCTAATGCATTAATCAAATTAATGCAGGGATAGATGACGGTATTGTAGTAGAAAAGTGTTCAGGGCGGCAGAAACAAATTTGGTAGCAACAGAAGCATGAGAGTGCCTACCCTGTTTGAAGTGAATAATTACAGTACTGTGCAAAAGTTTTAGGCACTTGTGAAAAACTTTCAAAGTGAGGATTTCTTAAAAAAATTATGACAAAGTTTTCATTAATCAATTAACGTCATTCAAAGTCCAGTAAAAAAAAAAAAAAGCTAAATCAATATTTGGTGTGAACACTTTTGCCTTCAAAACAGCACCAATTCTCCTACTTAACCTGGACACAGTTTTTCTTGGTTGTTGGCAGATAGGATGTTCCAAGCTTCTTGGAGAACTCGCCACAGTTCTTTTATATATTTAGGCTGTCTCAATTACTTCCGTCTCTTCGTGTAATCCCAGACTGACCCGATGTTCAGTGGGGGGGCTCTGTGAGGGCACATGCCATCTGTTGCATGGCTCCCTGTTTTTCTATTATATTCTATTTGCAAAAGGAATGTTTGGGAGTATAAAATGTATATTTCCTATTGACACACTAAAGTTGCAGATATAAATAATCATCTTAAGACAAATGTTTTTGGGAAACATATTTTGTGCCTAAGACTTTTGCACAGTACTGTACGTCAAACATACGCAGGACTCCCCAAGAATCCCAACAGGAATCCCCACCAAAAATTCCCAAAATAACTTGATATATTTTATTACATTGTCATTTTGAAATTAAGTCAATTCAAGTCAAGTCATTTTTATTTGTATAGCGCCTTTCACAACACACATCTTCTCAAAGCAGCTTTACAGAAAATCATGTATTAATAGAAAATGAAACTATAATATCTATAATATCTTAGATTCATCATTGTGTAGTTTGATAAAATACGATTGTGACTTGTGTTTAAAAACAAGTAATTAAATAATAATTGTATTTAGAAACCCAGTGAGCAAGCCAAAGGTGTCTGTGACAAGGAACACAAAACTCCATAAGATGTTGGTTAATGGAGACAAATAATCTTGGGAGAAACCAGGCTCACTGTGGGGCCAGTTCCCCTTTGGCTAACATCATGAATATAATGCCAATATTACTTAATTATGTATAGTGCAAGTCATGGTTTAAAATTAATAAACTAAGTAAGTGTTAAGGGTCAGTGTTTAAACAAAAATTTTGTAAGAACTGTAAGATTAATGACTAATGTCTTTGAAGTCCATCCTGGATTAACTGCAGAAGTTCACATAGATGCATTGTCCTTTGTTAGTTGGCTGATGAAGGGTTTTGTTGGCAATTAATTGATAGTCTATGTACTCCATTATAAGAGTGTAGTCCATCATTAGACTGAGGTGATGCAGGCAGGGATCAGTGAGGTGCATCGCAATTCAACCGGCCGGTAATTTCGGTGAGGTCTATCCTAAATCCAATGTTCAGGCAATGGCATATGATGTATCCCATGTCTTATGGTTGGAGTTGGCATCAGTTCATCTTATGAAGTCAATCGTAATAGACTGAAGCGATATTTGGCTGGCACAAGCTGCATTTAGTCATCATCACTCAGAGACACGTAGCAGGGGAGTCCAACACGAAGCAGGAATGGAGCTGGATCCAGCCGGTTCTGGTGGCCTCAGGATAGGAGTCCCGAGGTTGAGACAGGGATACAAATAGAATAATATTAGCATAGATGTCATTCAATTTATTGCAGAGTTATAGATCATGATCAATGTTTCTGGTTTCTGGTTCCTGCAGACCTAACTAAAGCAGCCTAATTGTGAGATGATGGATAAATTAGGTATATGCCTGGCGAAAAAGATTTGTCTTTAGTCTAGACTTAAACTGAGTGAGTGTGTCTGCTTCTCGAACAGTGTTAGGGAGACTATTTCATTGTTTAGGAGCCAAATATGAAAAGGATCTACCTCCTTTTGTGGATTTTGCTATTCTAAGAACTATTAACAGGCCAGAATTTTGCGATTGTAATGAACGTGATGGAATATAGCGTGGTAGAAGGTCACTTAAGTACTGCAGAGCAAGACCATTCAAAGCTTTGTATGTAGTTAACAGAATTGTAAAATTAATAAGAAATTTAACAGGTAGCCAATGTAGGTACGATGATAAAATGGGGCTAATATGATCATATTTTTTGGTTCTTGTCAGCACTCTGGCTGCTGCATTTTGAACCAATTGAAATTTAGTTATTGATCTTGCTGGACATCCTCCCAGTTATGCATTACAATAATCTAGTCTTGAGGTCATGAACACATGAATTAGTTTTTCGGCATCAGCAACAGAGAATTGTCGTCATTTAGCAATATTTCTTAGGTGGAAGAATGCTATTCTACAAACACTGGTAATTTGATTTTCAAAGGACAGATTGGTATAAAATATATCACCTAATTTCTTTGCTGTTGAAGACGATGTAACAATACATCCATCGAGAGTCAAATTATATTTTAGCGGATGGTTTTTAGAGGTTTTTGGCCCAATAATTAGTACCTCTGTTTTGTCGGAATTGAGTAGAAGAAACTCTGGCCATCCAATCTCTGATTTAACTGATACACTCTGATAATTTGGAGATTTGGGAAATTTCATTAGATTTTGAAGAAATATGAAGTTGGGTATTGTCAGCATAACAGTGCAAACTTATTCCATGAATCCTGATAATATCTCCCAGGGGAAGTATATACAAGGAGAAAAGCAGAGGCTCTAAAACTGATCCCTGTGACACTCCATACTTAACTTTTGTTTGGTTTGACAATTCCTCATTTACATAGACAAAGTGGTAGCAGTCTGCTAAATAGGACCTAAACCATGCTAATGGAAGTCCACAAATGCCAACATAATTCTCTAGCCTATTCAAGAGAATGTCATGATCTATCGTGTCGAAGGCAGCACTAAGATCTAAAAGCACTAGAAGTGAAATGTAGCCGTGATCAGATAATAAGAGCAAGTAATTAGTAACTCTGATAAGTGCAGTCTCTGTACTGTGATGGGGCCTAAATCCTGACTAAAAATGTTCATATATACTATTTCTCTGTTGAAATTAACATAGTTGGGAGGACACTACCTTTTCTTGTATTTTCAACATAAACAGGGAATTTGAAATCGGTCTATAATTAGCCAGTTCTCCAGGATCAAGTTGTGGCTTCTTAATTAGCGGTTTGATAACTGCCATTTTAAAGTTTCTTGGGACATGTTCTAAGGATAGCGAGGAGTTAATAATATTAAGACGAGGTTCTGAGATTACAGGGAATAACTCTTTTAAGAGCTTAGTTGGTATTGGATCTAACATACATGTTGTGGCTTTTGATGTTTCGATAAGTTTTGTTAGCTCTTCATGATATATGACAGCGAAGGATTGAAGTTGCACGTGAGGAAAATTATGAGACACTGTTTTCTGAGGTACTGTGACAGTTGATTGCATAATTCCAATTTTATTTCTGATTATTTCAATTTTATCAGTAAAGAAATTCATTAATGTTATTCATTAATTAAAAGTTTCAAAGTAACTTTCCAAGAACTGGTCATATGACTGCTTTGTGTGATGAACAGACCGAAATGTGTTATTCAAAAGTTGTTATTCACTTATAATGTAAATGATAAATACTGATACCACTATCGATAAAGATGCCACTTTTGATGACCTATCATTTTCTGATGGATAAAATCAAGTCATGTCCTAATTTTTTACTGGACTGTCTCAGAAATACTTCACAATACAGAAGTAAAGTAGGTTGTGAATGGTGTTTCATGTTGACATTAAGTAGTGACTGGCTGGCAGTGTTGGGTAAATTACTCAAAAAGTAATCCACTACAAATTAATTCCTCTAAAATTGTAATCAGATTACTTTACTGATTAATTTGTAGGAAAAATAATCTCATTACTAATTACTTTTAAGTTACTTTCTAAAACACTCTTCACAACACTTAAATTCAAAATAATGGGTCTCATTCACTAATAACTGCATGGATTTTGCATACTTATCTGCACAGGAAAAGATCTCACGAAAATTTCCACCAGATTTACTACAGATGTGTGTGCATGTGAATTTGTTCTTATCCTTGTTCTATTGTTAATTAATTCAGATTATTCTAAATGAGGGAGCACGTGCCCGTAGTTATTGCATAAAACACACCCAAACCATCTCCATATAAGGACTTTCCGCACCACCGCACTGCTGTTCAGAGGAAGTTATTGAGAAAGATACCGCTGAAGCAAAAAACAAAAACAAAAGAAACAAACAAAACAAAAATACTTCACCGATAGTGAACAAAAGGTTTTGTTATCAGAGGTGGAAGCCATAAAAGGTGTGCTGTTCGAAAGTGGTCAGCAGGTGTCACAGGCAAGAAAGAAGCATGGGATGTGGTAACGGAGGCCGTAAATGCAGTTTCATAACTGCAAATTCCCCCGCCCCCTCCAGTGAATCCGCACACAGCAAATGGTACTGAAGAATTTGAGGTCCAGTGTAAGGTTCAGCCGTCTACCTCCCAAGCATCCACCTTCCAATGTGCCACTGCGCAGAGCCGCACCATTGCAGGAGTCCTGACCGACGAGGTGCTCACTAGTCAAGATGCCCTCATTAGTGTTGTTAAGGATGTGGCAGCCGGCCTGAAGTTTTAGTAAATTGCTTGTAACGTTTAGCAGTCTTCAAATAAATGCATTTGCATGTGAATAAATGCACTCAAGCTAAACGTTTAGAGTACTGGGAACAAGGATTTAAATGTTCCTCTAAAGCAGGGGTGGGGAACGTCAGGCCTGAGGGCTGTAAAAGGCCCGCGAGACCATTTTACCCAGCCTGCGAGGCCATTTGAGAAATAACTTAAAGCAAAAAAATGGCCTTGATTCAACTTATTGTAAAAAATAATAAAATACTATTAAAATAATTATTTAAAATAATTTTTCAATGATAACTAAAAATATTGTATGATTTATTTTGTCTAGACCTTTTAGTGTTTTTTCTTGGTGCGTGAGCACATAATATAATGCGTACATTAATTTCAACCCACAATCAGAAATTGCAAGCATATGAACGTTCTGCGGATAATTTCATAAAAAATCGAATGGGCCTTAATGGGATAAAAGGTTCCCCACCCCTACTCTAAAGCTTTTTGGCATCATTACCACAAGCGCTCACACACAAAGCTGCATTCCCTCATGAATCATAATTGTTATAGACAGCACACTACAGCAAATTGTAAAAACTATACAATAAAGAATATGATTGAACACTTGATTGAACTTAATGTGATTAATTATCAAAAAATTTATGCAATTAATCATGCCCACTGACGCGTACCTAAATTCCATAATAAAAGTACGGATTTTCTTACCACACAAGCGATTCAAGATTGAAGTTCATCTGCTTTTACGAGCCGTGTCAACAGTTGGCAGTGCGCCTCAACAAACCTCACAAGCAGCGCAGCCACATAATGAGAACCACTCACAACAGGTGGGTGAAGCACAACATAAGCATTTTAAAATTTTCCACTACTTTTAACTTGACACAGCATAGTAAAAATAAGGCCTGTATGACACCTAAATACTAGTGAGACGCTCCAAACGTGTCTGTCTGAGTCACGCACATGTAGGTAGAGCGACAATTAAAAATAGCACAGACGGAACGCAAGAACGCGTACTGTGAGAACTGAACATGTTGATGAACTCAATGCAAAACAGATTGCTGTCAACTGTAGTCTTGTTCATAACATGGAAATAAAACAAACAATATACTGAATTTTTGTATTGTCTAATCAATGCTTTATTAATCTGCCACAATAATGCAATTTTTTTTCCAAACAGAATTCTAATCCATACTATACTTATTATAGGCCCTATGTGTTATATTTATGAATATTATAATTATTATGCATTATTTATATGAATTATATTTATTTGGAGACCTATCTCATCAAATAATGATGTATGCGATTAACTGCGATTAATTCTATTAATTAATCGGCATGTCTTGTAAGCAATCCATTAAAAAATGTAATCGATTGACAGCCCTATTTTGTACAACTGTAGATGTTGGATGAACTGAAGGCATGCTTGGAGCGCTGCTTGTGCATGAGCATTTATCTGCGCCATCATCCTCCATAGGTTCAGGCTGTGCATGTGGTCTGTAAGGTAAAGAAACGTCCTTGCCCTTGCAATGTTGTGCATTACAAACCATCTGACAAACCTTTTTTTCAGGCTGTGTAAGAGCACTAGCTGCATCCAAAAACATCCACCAGACTTTGAGCACGCTGTTTGTGTGTTCTATCACTAAATGCAAACGTTTGTGTTTCAGGTTGTAGCATACTTTTTGAGGGGTCATTGGGTTGGCTTGAGGTGTCATGAGCCATGTTTTTAGACCACCTACAAAAAACAAATCATGAGACTTAATGAAATTAACCTAAGTATTAATGAAAATTGTGTACGCCTACTCACCAAGGAGCCATCCCTCTCTTCCAGCACCAGCTTACAAGTGCTGTCCTAAAGAGCTATTCTGTAATATGAATGTACACGGTGGGTTGTAAAGAACACAGGATGCAAATATATTTTTGGGGTTTTATTCTGATGGCTGTTTATAAAAATAAAATAAAAAATAAAAACAGCAAAAAGAATAAAGAAAATACAGAAATTGAAATATGGTTCAACATAATACGGTAGACACTAATGTTAAATGAAAACACAAACTCATATGCTTCAGCATACATCACCTTAATACATGCTTAAATCACTCAAAGCATTCTATGCATTTAACACATGCTTAAACACTCACAGTATCTTATGCATGTTTAACCAGGCTTTAAGGACATGCATAAAAGTTACAAACAATAGAATTCTCATTACACATGTTTTCACATATAACACGTATTACACTTATTCACTAAACTGGAAAACACTCTGGGCTATAAATCATTAAATAAATTATTATTAATACTAAATTTCCATACCCTGTCCTCACATGTATGCAAAAATGTTGTAAATGTATGCAAAAACTCCACACACACAATCCATATGCATCCTTCAAAAATAACCTGTGACAAACACTCAATTAACATACAACACTTGTGAACACATATATAAGGCAATTTAACAACACTTCGTGTAAAATTTTATATTTACAACCCCAGTTCCAAAAAAGTTGGGACACTGTGTAAAATGTAAATAAAAACAGAATGCAATGATTTGCAAATCTCATAAACCCTTATGTTATTCACAATAGAACATAGAAAACATATCTAATGTTTAAACTGAGGAAATGTACCATTTTAAGGAAAAAATAAGGTAATTTTGAATTTGATGGCAGCAACACGTCTCAAAGTTGGGACAGGACCATGTTTACCATGGTGTAGCATCCCCTCTTCTTTTAACAACAGTTTGTATATATCTGGGAACTGAGACCAGTTGCTGGAGTTTTGGGAGAGGAATGTTGTCCCATTCGTGTCTGATACAGGATTCTAGCTGCTCAAAAGTCCTGGGTCTTCTTTGTCGTATTTTTCGTATCATGATGCGCCAAATGTTTTCAATTGGTGAAAGGACTGGACTGCAGGCAGTCCAGTTCTGCACCCGGACTCTTCTGCACCCGGACATTGTCTTGCTGAAATATGCAAGACCTTCCCTGAAAAAGACTCTGGATGGAAGCATATGTTGCTCTAAAACCTGTATATACACCTTTCAGCATTGATAGTGCCTTTCCAGATGCGTAAGCTGCCCATTCCATAGGCACTAATGCACCTTCATACCATAAGAGATGCAGGCTTTTAAACTGAGTGCTGATAACAAGCCAGATGGTCCCTCTCCTCTTTAGTCCAGAGAACGTGGCGTCCATGGTTTCCAAAAAGAATTTCAAATTTTGATTCGTCTGGCCACAGAACAGTTTTCCACTTTGCCTCAGTACATTTTAAATGAGCTTTGGCCCAGAGAATCACATTCACATATGGCTTCTTCTTTGCATGATTGAGCTTTAACCTGCATTTGTGGATGGCACGGCGAACTGTGTTCACAGACAATGAGTTCTGGAGGTGTTTCTGAGCCCATGCAGTGATTTCCATTACAGAATCATGCCTGTTTTTAATGCAGTGCCGCCTGAGGGCCCGAAGATCACGGGCATCCAATATCAATTTTCGCCCTTGTCCCTTGCACACAGAGATTTCTCCAGATTCTTTGAATCTTTTGATGATATTATGTACTGTAGATGATGAGATATTCAAAATCTTTGCAATTTTACATTGAGGAACATTATTCTGATTTTGTCCCACAATTTGTAGACGCAGTTTTTCGCAGATTGGTGAACCTCTGCCCATCTTTACTTCTGAGAGACTCTGCCTCTCTAAGATACTCTTAAGATACCCAATCATGTTACTGATCTGTTGCCAATTAACCTATTTAGTTGCACAATATTCCTCTAGCTGTTTCTTTTTAGTAACACTTTTCCTGCCTTTTGTTGCCCCCGTCCCAACTTTTTTGAGATGAGTTGCGGCCATCAAATTCAAAATGACCTTATTTTTTTCTTAAAATGGTACATTTCCTCAGTTTAAACATTTGATATGTTTTCTATGTTCTATTGTGAATAACATAAGGGTTTATGAGATTTGCAAATCATTGCATTCTGTTTTTATTTACATTTTACACAGCTTCCCAACTTTTTTGGAATTGGGGTTGTACCTTAATAATTCTCAAATGAACAAAACCAGGAGCTCTCCCACACATGTGATCCCACACTTCCAACACGAGAGAGTGCCTGAAAGCTGTCGCCGCAAAACTCCGGTGTCGCAAAACTCAGGTCCTTAAATGGGCAACGTCCAATTTATGGTTAGAGTTAAATTACATTAAATTTCTACACTTGGCTACATGAAGAAATCATGGGTTCCTCAGGACCAGCGTATGACAACGTTAAGTATGTTGCAGTTGGCATCACAGACTATTTGAACATTGGAGTAGTAATTCTTTCTGTTGATATAATTTATAGCACTTGCAGCTGGTGTCTTGATAAGCACATGGGTAGAGTCTTTCATAGCTATGGTACTATGTATGCCACTATTCTCATAGAACCCCTCTTACCCACCAAAATTTTATGTATTTAGGCATAAGCCTTATCAATGGAGTTCTTAAATGAAAGTTTGGGAGGAGCTTGCTCATCTAATCTGCCAATCAACCTGCAAGCTGCAGAGTATAGCTGCAGGGTTGTATTTTCCCCTCTAACATGAATTGTTTTCTCTACAGATGGTTAGGTTTAGGTTTAGGATGGGGGGTTCAGTTTATAAAATATGCATTCCTCTTCGCATTATTACAGCCTGTACAGCTGAAAACAACTCGCTTTTGACACCCCTCCGTGGACATTCCCCCTGGGAAATGGAGCTCACACATACCCATACACCCAACAACATTTACTGCTTTGGCCACTGGGGCAGCGTTTCCCATTTCAGTAAGCACAGACCAATTTTAGCTAAAGTTAACATACTGTTTCTGATTTTACTGTGAGATCAAAAACAAAACCAGTTGAAAAGAATAAACACCTTTTATATAGGCCTAGATTACAGGTGATTGTTGTTCGGACCTCTCATTAGCCAGCTGTATAAAAGCCTATTGTGGCATGGGGGGGCATGGTCATGTGTGTCTGTCTGCAGGAGAGGGAAAGTGGTAAGGCTTGCCACCTGGGTTGTAATTACTCTAACACCTGTCTTTTATTATAGTGATGGCGGAGGGAGACCTGATAAGGCATGCCAGAGCGTCAGAGTGGAGAGAGAGTGGCAGAGGAATGTGGTGTCTGTGTGTCTGGCCATGACAGATAAAAAGATTGCATTTGTTTAAGTTCCTTTGGGATACTGAGAGCCTGTTTTATTTATCTGTGTGTGTGAGACAGAAAATAAATACTCACCCGACTACTCCATTGCCAACAAACTAAGGTCTATCACACCTATACAGCAGAGGTGCCCAAACTTTTTCCTACGAAGGGCAAAAAATCAAACTTGATTGAGGGCCATGGGCTGAAAGTAAATGTTGTACGTTTAAAACAATAAATACAAATTCCTTCTTGTCATATACGGCAAGGTGGGCTATATCAAAGGTCATTACGAGCCAACTTTGGCCCACGGGCCCTGGTTTGGGCATCTCTGCTATACAGGCTGCATTTTTATGTGGAAGAACCAATCGCAGCTCGAGCTATAACGCTCATAACTTATTTTGTTTTTACCCTTAACGCTGTATATACATAATTTCATCTTTTAACATCTTTTTAAAGCCACCAGGAGTATGCTATTTTTGTGTATGCATGGTTTCAGTTCTAAATTTGATCATGAATTTAGAATTAATTTTAGTGCAAAACTAATTAGTGAATCATGATTTCTGCATGAAAATGCAGATTTTACGCACACACAAAAAAATAAAAAATAAAAACAAAATTAAAAAAAATTATGCACGGTTAGTGAATGAGACCCACTGTCTATATTTCCGCCTTGTTAATTGTGACACACCCTTCAGCTGTCACAGAAACACAAACAGATGTACATATGAATTCATATTTTAAATGTATTATCCATTATAATATTATTTTAGATATATCTGTAACCCAAGTAATGTACTTGAAAATGAATTATCTTAACTGAAAGTCAGTAACTTTAATCTGATTAAAATCATTTAAAATGTAATGTGTTACTTTTGTACTAAAAAAGTAACTAGGTTATAGTAACAAATTACTTTGTAACCAGATTGCAGATTGTTTGCTAAAGTGTGCTGAGAATTAAAGACTACGTTTACACAGTCAGTGTTTGGGATTGGCAACTGTATTTACTTGGTGTGAGTCTTGAAATGTCCTGTTAATAAAAGAGCTTCCAGTAGCAGCTCAAATTCTGTCTGTATGAACAAACAACGGAAGTCACAACTGTATTCTAAACTGTAATCATAGTGACAGTGACTAATAGATAGCAACGTCCATAACACCGGTGTGTTTTATCACAATTGACGCCGCGTTAATTATTAAACAAGTCCACAAGGTGCGAGTTCATCCATCAGATCATAATAAACCGATAGTGGCTTTGAATGCTTTTTAACCGCTTGCAGAGTGCAGCTTTTGTGTTGCGCGGCTCGTGGCTGTAAGCAATCTGAATCTTCGGATGACACACAGCTCATATCTCCGTCTCCGTGAGTTAACGAAAGCCTTCATGATTAACATGAGACATACGTGCGTACAGTGCAGCGTGGCTCTCTCACACTAAATGATGTGACAGACCACTAGTTGTCCAGTACGGTTCTGTTCACACAGCACAGGTTTGCAGAGAATGTTGTTGTGAGTCCTGAAAATTTGCAGGTGTCAGTTCGGTTATAGAATTTGGTTGTCACTCTTGTATAATAACCGAACTGTGTGTGAATGTAACCGTATTAAGAACTCAAAACAGGACTAACAACTGTATTCTGCTGCTGTATGAAAGTGGCCAAAGATTTCATGTTGGTGTAATGCTCCTTATACATTTGAGGGTACTGAGCTAACTATCCATGTTTATATGTCAAAGCTGTGTTAATTTCATGCCCTTTGTTTTGCGAGGAATACAGCCAATGGCTCTTTTATGAGAATTGGCACTCTAGGGCCAACACTGACTGCTCTTTATTAGGTTTAGACAACACCAGCCTTTGATATTACAGAGATGAAAACAAACTGTCACCTGAACTTTTCACCTTTCTCTTTCCCTCCCTTCCCTCTACCTCTCTTTTTCTCTCTCTCACACACAAACACAATCATGTTTGCAAGCACACTCCTCTGTTCGCATTAGCACTTGTTTGATTAGTATGAGAGGTATAAAATACCAGCAATGAACATGGAGGTGATTTGAGAGAAGGGTATGGCTTGAAGTACGGATGAATTATGACTTCAATGATACGAGCACCATTAAGGTTGTTAACATACCCAGAATGCACTGGATTTAATAACAATAAAACACTACCTCTGTGCTCTATATAACTATCACCATATGCCAAAATTAGGAAGTGTGAATCAAGAAGGTCTATTATTCCAGGGTCCTCATTTATAAAATGCACATACGATCAGATTTAAGTCTAAATTTCATGGATTTAATCCTACGTCAAAAGCAAGGAACAAATCGTGATTTACAAAGGCAGAAACAGGGGCCGGTTTGCGATTTCTGAGGCCCCAAGGAACCGACCAAACCGGGGCCCCAAAATTTTTGCTTAAAAAAATTACATTAAATTGATTTTAAATCGTAATTTTAAATTAATCCTATAAGCCGTTGTAGCCAGCACATTCAAAATGTTTATTGAAATAAAAATCTATTTAAATTTAATTAATGCATGTTTTCCAGTTTTTCCATAGATAAAAAAAGCAATATTTACCTACATACTCTATATTTTTACAAAACTTTATTTATTTTTTATTTATTTTTTTGTGAACAGGGTGTACAAAATCTACTACTTCACCCAGTAACATTTTGGAATTTAGTTGGTATTTATTAATATTATAACCCATCAATTATTTAGTGTTGTCCAGTTTGTCATTATAACATGATGCAGTATTATTATTATTACTTTGAGGATTTGTTTACTTTACTTTCACCTGGAGCTCATACCTGATGCTGCAGTGTATTGTTCACCATGTTGCAAAAGGCTGTATTTTTTTGTAAGGATCATAGGCAACATTCATATCAGAAACAGTAAACACAGGCACGGCAGCCCCTCAGCACACTAGGAGGAACACAGCAGAAGGAAAAACACTGCCGTTTATCAGGCGCTGAAACTTTGCTTGGTGAAGAACAATCTGGAATAATGTTAAACATTGTAACAGTCACCTCTTTGCAACCTGAACTGGTTCAGAATGTTAAATCTTTGTGACACCTGTGCTAAAAACAATTTAAATGCAGCAAAATGAATGAAACAGTACGCAGGTGTCTCGATGTGCGTTTTTGAGACCTGAAGTTATTTTTAACTTGACACAGTGTCTAAAAATGTGTCAGTCCTGTGTGAGACACTAAAGAAACAGCGAGACATGGTGCAGCAGACAAGGACATTCGTCTAGCACGTTTACATAGGAAAACAATGAAAAAACAGAGCAGATGCACAAAAACACGTTTGGTGGGAATGGCCCCTAACTCATCCGTTCGCGTGTGTCTGAGCATGTGACTGAAACAAGTTCGGAAGGTCTATATATTTTTTCATCAATTACAAACCCAAAGTCCTACTGACCTGAACCTGGCAGCTTTTAACGTGAACCACTCTGAGAGCGCTGACAACGGCATGTTCGCACGTGTACATAGAACAACATGTCACCTCAAGCAGTTTTTGTGTAGCTTTCCTACTGGTGTGGGGGCCCTCTCGACGTCCGGGGCCCCGCACAATTGCGTGGTTTGTGTGGTGGTTAAAACCGCTACTGGGCAGAAACAGATGTTTCTGATAAAAAGGTTCTTACACCAATACGCCAACTGAAAAGCATATGTACGAATATTTTTTTTTGCACATGCGCCAGTGCATGCTGACTTTATCGCTTGATGACTTCAACCCTTTAATTCATGGTAATTTTCCCAAAACATTCTTACATATTCGGGTCTTTATAGACTTGTCACTTATATCTATCAAAAATAGATGTACAAAATGTCCAATTTTCAAATGTGCATACTGTTCATGCTATGTACTTGCTACTTTAATGTTGTTTCTTCATCAAATAGCAATTTCAAATGTAAATCAAGTCAATCAATGAAACATCAGCGCCACCTTGAGTAAGAAATTGCATGTATAATATGTACAGTGTATACATGCATATGCAGGGGTGGAAAGAGTACTGAAAAATAATACTCAATTAAAAGTACTGTTACTTCTTAAAAAAAAAAAAAAGATTTAGTTTGAGTAGAGTAAAAGTACCTGTCCTAAAAACTGCTCAAGTAAGAGTAAAAGAGTAGCTCATTTAAAAGTACTCATGAGTAGTGAGTATTGAGTGCTGAGTTGCGAAAGCTATGCCCCTTTATAATAAAAACGTCTCGGTTACTATCGTAACCTCCGTTCCCTGATGGAGGGAACGAGATGTTGTGTCAATGTAGTGACATTAGGGGTCACCCTTGAGAGCCCCAAACACCTCAGATCTTTCAGAAAAGGCCAATGAGAATTGGCGAGTGGAATTTGCATGCCACTCCCCCGGACATATGGGTATAAAAAGAGCTGGCTCGCAACCACTCATTCAGGTTTTGTGCTGAGGAGCCGAGACAGGGTCCCGGCCATTTCAGCGGGTAGTAGAGCATTGTGGCAGGGGGGACACAATGTCTCGTTCCCTCCATCAGGGAATGGAGGTTACGACAGTAACCCTTCTGTCACTCGACGTTGTGTCGATGTTGTGACACTAGGGGTCCCTATACGAAACGCCACAACTAGCTGAACCGTGTTACGTGGACTGCTGGTGCAGGTGCAAGCAAGCTGTTGCGTGTGTAGTAGCAGGTGCACTGGTCTGCACGTAGCCTCCCCCAATGCCCCAAAAAACGTTGTATAGTTCCCCACATCCCTGGGGGGGGAAGAGACGTATCTAATGTGGGAGCAGGCCGTGCCAGCCGTGGCCTTTTCTCTCTATGGTTTCTCTGCAGAGAGTATTCAGTTATTCAGCAGGGGCCATTTTAACGCTCAATATATGCGCCGGGGAAGGTGTTCTTTTCCTATCCTATTCTTTCTGGGGGAAAAGACCCCGTGGAGACCACATCCTGCCCGGAGGGAGGTAATATGTGGCAAGCACATCATGTGGGCTCAGAGCCGCACATGGAAGAGGTGCGGTGGTAGGTCCTGCCTGAAAGGGGAGGAGCTCTACAAACACGGCGACCGGGACAGAGACGGCTCTGTCGAAGGGAGACGCAGTCTGCCGACATCCAGGGTTCACGGGTTCATGAACTCGCATGGGAAAAGAAGCACACATCTTCGCCTCTTTGGAGGGGAAAGGCGCTATACGCAAGTGATACACCCGGCCAGCTATCGTATTCCTGAACTAACATGTTCATACCTGATGGAATATGGGCCGAAACCAGCTCAACCCAGAGATTGTAAAATCTCGAAGGTATTGGGTGTCGCCCAGCCCGCTGCCCTGCAGATGTCTGCTAGAGAGGTGCCATGGGCCAGTGCCCACGAGGATACCAGACTCCTTGTGGAGTGTGCTAGTATTCCCGAAGGGGTGGGCACGGCCTGGGCCTGGTATGCCAATAGCGATGGCATCCACGATCCAGTGGGCAAGCCTCTGTTTGGAGACAGTGTTCCCTTTCCGCTGTCCGCAAAAGCAGACAAAGAGCTGCTCAGAACATCTAAAGCTCTGCGTGCGATCCAAGTAGATGCGCAAAATACGCACCGGACACAGCAACGACAGGGCTGGGTCTGCCTCCTCCCAGGGCAGCGCTTGCAGGTTCACCACCTGATCCCTGAAGGGGGTTGTGGGAACCTTGGGCACATAGCCCGGTCGGGGTCTCAGGATTAGAGAGTCACCCAGATCGAACTCCAGGCAGGTATCGCTGACAGAGAACGCTTGCAAGTCCCCGACCCTCTTGATGGAGGTGAGCGCAATCAGGAAGGCCGTCTTCAAGGAGAGGGCTTTCAACTCGACTGACTCTAGCAGCTCAAAGGGGGCTCCGCGAAGGCCCAGGAAGACCACGGAGAGATCCCATGAAGGGAACAGGCGTGGCATAGGAGGATTCAGCTTCCGGGTGCCTCTCAGGAACCTGATGATCAGGTCGTGCTTCCCTAAGGACTTACCGTCCACTGTATCGTGGTGTGCCGCTATGGCGGCCACATACACCTTCAAGGTGGAGGGGGACAGCCGTTCCTCCAGCCTCTCCTGCAGGAAGGAATGCACTGACCCGACTGCACATCTCTGAGGGTCTTCAGCTCGGGAAGAACACCAATTCGCGAACCGACGCCACTTCAGGGTATAAAGCTGCCTTGTGGAGGAGCTCTGGCCTGAGTGATCATGTCTACCACTGCTGGTGGTAGGCCATTTAGATCTTCCGTGTCCCGTCCAAGGGCCAGACGTGGAGGTTCCAGATGTCTGGGCGCAGGTGCCAGATGGTGCCCGTCCCTGAGAAAGAAGGTCCTTCCTCAGGGGAATTCGCCAGGGAGGGGCTGTCACGAGGAGCGTGAGGTCTGAGAACCAAGTCTGGGTGGGCCAATACGGGGCCACGAGGGTGACCTGCTCCTCGTCCTCCCTGATCTTGCACAGGGTCTGTGCAAGTAGGCTCACTGGGGGGAATGCATACTTGCGCAGCCCCCGGGGCCAGCTGTGTGCCAGCACATCTGGGCCGAGGGGGGCCCCCGTCGGAGAATACCAGAGCAGACAGTGGTAGGGTTCTCGGGAGGCAAATAGGTCCATTTGTGCTTTACTGAACTGACTCCAAATCAGCTGGACCACCTGGGGGTGGAGTCTCCACTCTCCCCTGAGCATCACCTGCTGCGACAGCGCATCCGCTGTGGCGTTGAGGTTGCCTGGGATGTGAGTAGCCCGCAGCGACCTCAGTCGGCGCTGACTTCATAGGAGGAGACAGCGGGCGAGTTGCGACATGCGACGTGAGCGCAAGACGCCTTGGGGATTTATATACACTACTGTCGCTGTGTTATCCATCCAGACCAACACATGCTTGCCCCGGATCAATGGCAAAAGCCTCCGCAGGGTGAGCAATACTGCCAACTCGAGGCAATTGATGTGCCAACACAGTCACAGTGCTGTCCAGGAGCCAGCGGCTGCATGCCCGTTGCACACGGCACCCCAGCCTGGCTTGGAAATGTCTGTCGCAATGACGACACACCTGGACACTTGCTGTAGGGGAACTCCTGTCCATAGAAATGCAAGGTCTGTCTAAGGGCTGAACAAGTGGCGGCAGTTCAGCGTGATGGCCATGCGATGTGTGCTGCGGCGCCATGCCCATCTCGGGACTCGAGTCTGAAGCCAGTGCTGAAGCGGTCTCATATGCATCAACCCTAGTGGCGTGACCGGCGCCGAGGATGCCATATGCCCCAGGAGCCTCTGAAAGTGTTTCAGTGGAACCGCTGTTCTCTGCTTGAACGACTTCAAGTAGTTCAGCACCGATCACACATGCTCGCGAGGCGCACTATCAACAAGGCTGAGTCTAACTGCATGCCGAGAAAGGAGATGCTCTGAACCGGGGAGAGCTTGCTCTTTTCCCAGTTGACCCGAAGCCCTAGCCGGCTGAGGTGCCTTAGCACGAGGTCCCTGTGTGCGCACAGCAACTCTCGAGAGTGAGCTAGAATCAGCCAGTCATCGAGGTAGTTGAGTATGCGGATGCCCACTTCCCTTAAAGGGGCAAGAGCTGCCTCTGCAACTTTAGTGAAGACGCGAGGGGACAGGGGCAGGCCGAAGGGGAGGACCTTGTACTGATGGTCTGTGTCGAGGTAGAACCGAGATGTGAAAGTACGTGTCCTTCAGGTCTTCCGCCGCGAACAAATCTTGATGCCGGACATGCCAAAATGTGCTTTGGCGTCAGCATCTTGAACGGGAGTCTGTGCAAGGCCCGGTTCAGAACTCGCAGGTCCAAGATTGGCTGCAACCCACCGCCTTTCTTCAGTATGATGAAGGGCTTTAAAACCCTTTCTTCATCTCGGCCGGAGGAACAGGCCCTATCGCGCCCTTGCGCAGAAGGGTCACAATCTCCGCACGCAAGGTGACCGCGTACTCGGCCTTCACCAAAGTGAAGCGGATGCCACTGAACCGGGGCGGGTGCCTGGCGAACTGAATAACTTAGCCGAGTCAGATGGTCCTGGCCAACCACCGCGACGGGTTGGAAAGCGCTAGCCACACGTCCAAGCTCCGGGGACGCAACTGCCTTATCCACCTGATGGACCTCCATATACCCGTGGGCCACCCCGCCATCAAGGGTAATGAGAGCGGACGAGCTGGGAGGTCGGTTTCGGGCAGAAAAGGTGCCCTCCACGACCTCGTCAGCTCGTCGTGCACTTCCGGGAAGAAAGGGACCGGGGGGGAGGGCGTGGCTGTGAGCAGCACCCCGAACCCAGGAACCACTCATCTAGCCGCGAGGGCTCAGTGGAGGGTTCCACTCCAACCTCGGCGTCTGACATTGCCAGTACGCTCTCCGATGCAGCGATTGAGCACTCATCCCGCTCCGGAGCTCAGAAAGGGACACTAAGCTGGCCCTGGGGTGAGCTGGTCTCCTCTCGGAACTTGCCGGGGGCAAATAAGCATGCTGGAGAATAGGAGGTCCGCAGGGATTTACCCGGCGGAGCCACACCCATTGAAGCCCCCAAATCACCTCCAGCGCCAGCCGGGCCGGCCTCATACTTGGAGGTAGAAGGCATGGGGGGGGGGGGGCTAGAGTGGCTTTTCCCCGGAAGAAGGAAAGCCACAACCACAACGTTGCCATGGTCATATTAGAACGAACGCTACATCAGTGTGATTACGACCCAGACACGTGAGGCAGCGCCCGTGGCCGTTGGAAGTGAAGAGATAGCGACCGCATCCAGGAATCACACAAAGACGGAAAGGCATCTTGAAAAAGACACGTCTTTAAAAAGACGTTCACGTCAATGTGTTGGCTCTAATAGAGAAAATATACTCTTTGCAGGAATATAAACACTCTTACCGTGCGTTCAGACAAGAGGAGGCGAGAGCGTCAAAATTAGCTCTGGCTGCCCTGCCAACAACGCTATCGAAGATTCGTGGACGTTCTGACGTAATTGAAATAGGCGGCAACGTTCATTCAGAATGCTTGGTTTGAGAACTATATTTAAAGGGGCCGCAAAACATCCAGACATGTCGACCGGTATCTTTTTGCCGACCTATCACAAGTAGCGTATATCCTCATGAAATCTTTTAAATGTGAAAGAAATCGATTGATGGCAGAAAGTAATTAAATATAAAAAGACAAACGCTGATGGTATAAATGTGTCACCGATTGATCAGGCAGCATGGTTTTGCATGCTATGGCGCTAAAATTGGCATGCAATATATTATATATAATATTATATAAACCATAATATCCACTTCACCAACTCACCTGGCACACCAACCATTTCAGACACCTTTGTCCATGCATCGTTTTTTTATTTATATCCCTGTAAGTAAACAGGGACAGATCGTATATTACGGGAAAACCCGCCACGGCAATAATTAGTTTCTCCTCCATTTTGTCTCCGGAACTATTGTTTGGTGGGAACCAAAGTTTACACTGTTGTGTTCTCTAGACTTTGCTAGAGCGGAGCACTTCTATATTCCAATAGGTTGCCGCCGAACGGCGTCAAAACTCATTACCATAATGTTGCACTTGGACTTTCTTCTGACGCCCACAACGGCCAAGATGCACCGGCCACGGACGCGCCGCTTCTCGCCGCCGAGAGACTCTGGCTGCCATAGAAAATGAATGACTTCCAGTCAATTTGACGCTCTTGACACCTCTGATCTGAACGCACCATTAGCGCTGTTGAAGTGCCCAGGGGCATAATCTGCACAGATCTGTGCAGAAGGAGAGAAAAGCCGCTGGAATGCGCCATATATCCAAAGCAAATGCTTCTTGGGAGATGAATGGACCAGTAGTGGAAGACAGCTTGCTGACACACAACCGCTCGGCTCTAAAGAAAAATATGAATGAGTGGTTGTGAGCCAGCTCCTTTTATACCCGTATGTCCGGGGGAGTGGCATGCAAATTCCACTCGCCAATTCTCATTGGCCTTTTCTCAGAGATCTGAGGTGTTTGGGGCTCTCAAGGGCAACCCCTAGTGTCACTACATTGACACAACGTCGAGTGAGTGACAGAAGGGGAACTTGATGCTGCAATTTAAAAATGTAGCACACATACTGTAATTTACATTCCCTTTTATGGCTGTTTGCCAGAAAGAATAAAAAATATAGGTATTTTATAGGTAAAAAATAAATAAAAGGGCGACATGATTACAGAAATGAAAAGATGAAAAAGTTATTTTCAATATCATAATGTATGAAACAATTACATTAAAATCAGTTTATGTGTAGGGTCTAAATTTTCCTTAATGCCGACTGAGAGAGTTATTGTTGTGCATAAAACATGTTCAAAACAACGCAAGGAATGCAAAAAACCACTACAAAAGCAGGGTCACTTTGCGTGTTATGTCCCATACAATAGAGGCAGTAGAGCAGTTGTTTGGTACAGGGGCCACATCGGGCTTTAAAGGAATAATTCACAGAAAAATGAAAATTCTCTCATCATTTAGTCACCCTTATGCCATCCCGGATGTGTATGACTTTCTTTCTTCAGCAGAACACAAATTAAGATTTTTACAAGAATATCTCAGCTCTTTTGGTCCATACATTGCAAGTGAATGTGTGCCAAAATTTTGAAGCTCCAAAAATCACATTAGTCAGCATAAAAGCAACCTAATCCAAATGACTCCAGTGGTTAAATCCATGTCTTCAGAAGAGATATGATAGGTTGTGTGAGAAACAGATCAATATTTAATTCAGTTTTTACTATAAATTCTCCTCTATGCTCAGTCAATCTCTGCATAATCAGCATAATCAATGACAAGCGCAAGCAGAAGAGCTGGAAATCATACTAGTCCATGCACTCGTTTACATACATATGATTTTTAAATGATTTGAGATTTATAAAGTTTGATGCATTTAGGATTTGTTTTTCATGCATACACACATTTTATAAACTGTTTGCAGGAACTTTTGAAATTTGGAATGTTCACATTTAGGATCATTCTGTGCAGAACTTTATAAATGAGGCCCCTGGAGAAAGCTATCCATACTTTCAATATTAAAATGCTTTCTTGTATCCCAGCTTAATATGCAGAGACTAGAAAAATATTTGTAGATTGATTTCCCCGAAAAGTATTTTTTCACATTGTGACTCTGTGTTGCTATGAAAACATTGCTCTGTGTGTTGAGAATCAATGAGCAGCCCAGCACAGCAATTGGCTTTAATTGTGTGAGTACCAACCAATGGCTTGAGTTTGAAGTGAAACCATACAGTATGTTTGTTTAGCCAATGGCAGAAAGAATACAGGCAAGCTGTTTGAAAACAATGTTTATTTTTGCAATTCTGTTTGGTGTTGCTAGTGTAACAGAAATTACACACTTCACCTTTTACCTCCTCTCCAAGTGGCAGTAAAGATAACCTCTCAATTCCTTCAGCTATCAATAAAAAATCATTCCTTTCAAGTCTTGGCTGCATGTAGCAGTTCACTAAACACATGCTGCTATTCTTCCACTCACTTAGTGTCCACAAAGCGAACTGCCAGGAGTGGCACTGGGTGTCCGAGAGCTTTGAAAGCCCATAGGGCTTCAAACAGAATGAAAGCGTGAGCAGAGTCAGAGAGATGTGCCCAGACTTTTTTCCTCCCCAGGGCTTCATCCATCAGTTCAGGCCATGTGTGTGTTTTTGTTCTCATCTAGAGCACCAGTTCTGTTCGATTCTTTTCTCTTTCCTCCCCTGTGATCCTGTGTTTAAATGTTAATGCTGCATGACTGAACACATGATTTTGATGTGGAGCAAGGTCACCACACACTCATACACTTATCCAAGGCTGATGTCAACAACGACTGTCCAGATTTTGATCCTCCGCATATTACAGAACACTGAGATCATGGTCTGTCAGAGCAAATGAGAATTGATAGACAGGCCAAGAGTGGTGAAAAGGTCCTCCTACCCACAACTAATTTGTTTCCTCCCTCGTTCACCCTAGTCATACCTTTCTTTATTGATATTTTGCTCACTCTTTTCCCTGGAAGATATTGTGTGGTCAGCCTGTAGATAATTGTGTCTCTTTAAAAGCCAAAGGGATGAGGCAGCTATAACAAGCCAAAGGAAAGGAGAGAATAAGAGGATATGATGAAGGAGGTTGAGAGGACAGGAGTGGAGTTGATTGGAGAGAATAAGAGAAGAGGACATGAAAGAATGAGAGGAGTTGAGAGGAGAAGAAAGGATAGAAAAAGAGGTGACAGAAATAGGAGAGTGAGAGAAGAAAATGAGAGAAGAAGAGAGGAAATTAAAGGAGCAAAAGAGAGGAGAGAAAAGACATTAGATGAGAGGAATGGATAGAATAAAAGGAGAGGAGTCAAGAGGAAAGGAAAGGAAAGGAGATGAGAGTATAAAGAGGAAAGAATAAGAGGAGAAGAGATGAGAGAAGAGAAAGAGAAGAGGACAGAGAAAGAGTGAGAGCAGGGGAGGAGAGCAGGGCAGGGAATGAGTGGAGAGGAAAAGAGATAAGTGGAATGAGGGGTGTAGATGAGAGGAGGGGAGAAGAGAGGGGAGAGGAAGGAGAGGAGAGGAAGGGAGGGAATGAGAGGAAGAGAGAGGAAAGAATAAGGGAAGCAGAGATGACAAAAGAAAACAATGAGAGTTGGGGAAACAAGAAGAGAGGATAAGAGAGGAGGTGAGTTAAACAGAGAGGAGAGAAAGAGGTGTTGTGCAGAGAGAATGAGAAGAGGGGAGAAGAGAGAATGAGATGAGAGGAGAGAAAAGAATAAGAGGAGGCTAGATGAGAGGAGGATAAAGGAAAGAAAAAGGGGAGTGGAGATAACATAAAAGAAAACAATGAGAGGAGGGGAGACAAGAAGAGAGGATTAGAGAGGAGGGGAGTCAAAGGGAGAAGAGAGAAAGAGAGAGAGGAGAGAAGGGGAGACAAGAGGAGACCAGTCAAGGGGAAAGAGAATAGGAGTGAATGGGAATCGAGAGGAGTCAAGGAGAGAGGAGTGAAGAGGAGAGAGAGAAGGGGAGTCGAGAGGAGAGAATGGAAATCGAGAGGTGAGGAGTCAAGAGGAAAGGAGCACAGACCAGAAGAGAGGAGTCAAGAGGAAAGGAGTGGAGTCGAGAGGATGGTGTTAAAATAAGGGGTGGAGAATCAACAGCAGAGAAGAGGGGAGTCGATAGGAGAGGATGGAGAGTCGAGAGAAGAGGAGAAGATGTGAAGGGAGTCGAGAGGCGAGGAGAGGAGGGGAGTCAAGAGGAAAGAAGGGGGTTTGAGAGGAGGGGATTTGAGAGGAGCTAAGAGGAGGGAAATGTGTCAAGGGAAGGGGTGGAGAATCAAGAGGAGAAAGAAGGGGAGTCGATAGGAGAGGATGGGAAGGGAGTCGAGACGATGGGAGGGGAGTTGAGAGGAGAACACAATGGTTTTGAGTCACAGGTGGCAGCCACCCACAAAGGAGAATTCTCCAAGATATTAGCAGCTCATCTTACAGAATTACAGCTCCTCTAGCACTGTGGTCTGGGATCAGCAAGCTAAGTAGTGAAAATGAAAAGCGGTGACCTTAGATTACAAACTGCTGCCCTCTATTTGTTGAGGTCAGAACACTTTAAACAGCATTGTGGATTGGTTTTAAATGAAGATAAAATTATGCCTAAAACTGTTAAAAATCCTAAAGAAATGTGACAGGATCCTTAAATGAAACTACTAGTATCGAATTAGAATCCTCCAAGAATCAAATAAGATCCCCAAGATTCTATTAGATTTAAGCAAAATTTTATAGAAATTATACAAACATTTTAAAAACCTTGTTGCTTGGTCACTTGTAATAGTGACATGAGGTACCTAGAGGGGATACACACAGTGTTTTATATTTATTTTTTATTCTTTAAATAAATCTCTGGAAGAGCATGCTTTGGATTAAACTGTGTCAGCTCTCATCCCCAAATGAACATGAATAATATCAGCAAGGACAACTACATTTGCTTCAAGGTAAATTAAAGCTAATAATTTAATGGTAATTCATTTACATATTGGTTCATGTCATAGTAAAGGAGATAGTAAATAAAGAGATCACAGCATCATAGTAAGTGTTTTATGAGACATTATGAGCCATTCTGTTTACTTACATTAATGTTATCTGGTGTGTAATCGCCATCAAACACGCTTTTCTCTTTCAAGTGACTTTGATCTATTGCCTGATTCACAGTCTCCACAATTTTAATTCAAATCACTGTTAATTAACAATTTCTTTTACAAAAAATTGTCAGATAAATATGCTTTAAAATCTCACTCTTCTTTCCAGCCCCTGTAAGAATATTATTAATTCAGTTTATGAGAATGTTTTCCCAAAAACTGTGCCATTCCTGGCAATCACACATTCATTTATATGCAAAGTTCTGCAAAGCTTTATAACAGAGCGAGCAACAGTAGCCAAGGGGGGCGGAGCTTAGTGAAGGGTCAAATAATATCTTTTGGGATGGACCTTTTTCACACTTCTGGGTTTTGGAACATGGAAGTAAATGATTGCAAGGTAAACTTTGAAAGAGGTAAATGGGAGTAAATTGGAGACCACAGCAATATAATTTTTGCTTCCTCGTTTGCTCCAACATCAAAGAAAAACACCACTATTACATTTCCAAAAAAAATGATAGAGCAATGGATTACAACATTCAGAAGAGAGAATATAGCAAATTTACTGTCATTCTCTGGAATCTAATTTTTTAAATATTAATACCAGGTAATACAACACTTAAGCATTTTATAAATGTACACAAAATAGTAAAAAAATTGCATATATAAAAAAGTTTGCTAGATTAATGCTGCTATATAAGGTGGAAATGCGTCATCACAGTCTGTGAAAAGGTTCCATTGGTTCTAAATTAAGATAGAAAGGATTTTTGACTAGGATTTGCATGTTGTGAAATAAAAACCAAACAAATTAGAAACACAATGAAATTAAGATTGAGAAAAGAGAGATAAAGGTATGCAAATGTTTAGGGCTGCCCCCAACCAAAGATTTTCCTAGTCGACTAGTAGGAGTTAATTTAAGCCATTAGTCGTCTAATCACACGTTGATGATATTAATTTAATTACTTGAATATATTTTTTGGGGGGCATCAGAAAATGGTTTCAGTTTCAGGGCTTTGAAAGAATGTTATAAGTAATATTGCTAACACTGTTCTACATTACAGAGAAACACTAAACCGTAATAATGAGCCTTTAAAATATAAAAGCGCACACACGAAGCGAGCCGCAGTGACACCGGCCAAAGCAGTAATGATTCTGAGTGTGTCGGGAAAACCAGCAAGGAGACTGTCAGAATATTTTGTTAATTTATAGAGAGAAATGCACATTAGGGTTGTGCCGACAGACGATGATCTTGGGGATTGATGATGGTCAGAGTGATCGCCAATAGCTGATGCCTTTGACGATGTCAAGATGATATTTGGCTCGTTTTCCCATGTATTAAATTATTATTAGGCTATTATTATCAAATTAATATTACAAATAATTTGCCCGTAGACACACAAACACGCGCTTGAAGAAACACTTTATTATATTATTAAGAACAGATGACAGAAAAGCCATCTATGTGCATGTATGTTTGTACGGAGGCGTGCATTCTCGTGGAACATGCGCATCTAAAAGGTTCTCACTCTTTCTTTGATCAAAACCAACCCTGAATTGGCATTCTTCTTATTGGACAGGTAAGCTTATATAACTGCAAAGCATGTGAAATATAGTACCATAAGGATTGATCTGTGTAATTTTAGCTAACTTGATCTTGCCTGCTAACACTGATGAATTGCAAGCTACCTTGCTTCGTAACTTTCAAATAATTTCAACAATCTTCTCTTTATACTAAAAGTCAGGTATACAGGATAAATTTAAGCAAATACGCTGGTTTCTTGATCGTAGTACAACATATGACACACAAAACATACAATAGTGCAACATAACTGCAGTGCAACAGTAAACTGTCTGGTATAGTTCGGTAGTATATAGCTGTATATGTTTATCAGTATGCT
Source organism: Myxocyprinus asiaticus (assembly GCF_019703515.2). Classification (NCBI taxonomy): domain Eukaryota; kingdom Metazoa; phylum Chordata; class Actinopteri; order Cypriniformes; family Catostomidae; genus Myxocyprinus; species Myxocyprinus asiaticus. Next base: position 11,506,612 of record NC_059366.1, read on the forward strand.
ATGTTAGCTGATAAGTAGTTTCAGTTTAGTCTCAAGGTTTGTAGTACAATAATCATAATTGTGTAATTTTAATTATGCTACCTCATCTGTCAGCATGATGCCGGTGAATCATGTTCAGCCTCTTTGTACGTTATGTCATTGTTTTGGCCGATGCTCACTCGCGTCCCTATGGAGTGTGTGCACGAGCTCGAGCAACAGGTAGCTGGCTGCAGTTCACTTAACGGCCACAAGTGTCATTAATAACAAGGGTTTCTGAATCTTACATACTGCACCTTTAAGCCTCATGTTTTTTGGAATTCACTATTTGATTTGATGTGTGGATTTTACTTTACTAAAAGTAGCTATGACACATATTTTACATTAGCTATGACATCAAAGGCAGCAGACAGTGAAAAATGTCCAAAGTCAATTTCATGAGTCCTCCTTATAAGAGTCCTCCTAAAATAACAGCCACTAGAAAAACATCCACTATAAAATAATGAAATATTCACAATTTATATGTTTAAGCTATATAGGTTTAATTGTTTTACAAATGTAGTCGTGGGTTGAAAATAATCACAACAGGATACAAAAATATCTTTTTGGGTTTTATTCTCATGGCTGTTTATTAAAAACACACACAAAAAAACAGCCGTCGATGGGGCCGTATTGTGTGTGTGTGTGTGTGTGTGTGATATATATATATATATATATATATATATATATATATATATATATATAAGAATAAAGAAAATACCAAAAATTAAGGTTCAACGAAATGCAAAAATGAATTACAGAAATGAAATATGGGAATGAAATATGGAACAATGAAATACTGTAGAGGCTAATGTCAAAAGAAAATACAAACAGGGCATTAGCTTAACCATATACTTCAACACATACTAAATGCATGCTTATAACATTCACAGCATTTTATACATTCAAGTACTTGCTTAAATTACTCAAAACCACACATGCAATCCATATGCATCCTTCAAATATAACCCACAACAAACACTCAGTTTTAACATATGACTCTTATGAACACATATTTAATGCAATTTAACAACATTTTGTGTAGAATTTTATATTTACCCAAAGAATTATCAACCGATGAACAAAACCGTGAGCTCTCTTGCACAATGTATCTTCTCAGTTCTAACCACCACACATTCACAGCAGGTGTTGCAATACTCTTAAAGGGGCCATGTCCAATTTATGACCAGAGAATTACATGAAATTTCCCACTTGACTACACAAAAAAGGATTTCATAAGAACACATGGCTACTTTTGAATGGCCGCCAATAGAGATATATGATTTTTACTTACAAAATGGTGTAATTAAGATATACCAACTGGAGCTGACTGCCCATGCTAACATTACAAACCCTGCAACTTTGGATTGATGAACTTTGGAGCGAAGCTATTTGCTTAACTATTTTTTTTTCTTTAGCAAGGTGGTAGCTAGATTTTAAATCAAGTAGCTTTTCAGTAGTAAAGCTATTTTATTATTTGCAGAGTAGCGTTGACAAAAGGTACAACACTGCATTTTACATCAAGCCATGTATACACTGATTTACTGTTGGTGGTTTTCACATCAAGCCATATATCCACTGATGTCCGATTCACAAATGAATTCTTAGTTTTATTTTATTTTATTTTTTCTGTTGCGTAGTTGTAAGCTTAGCAAGCTAAATTTTTTGAGTTGCTTGCCCAACACTGTTCATGGCTACCTATTTCCATTCTCAGGTTTTTCCATCCCTCTTCCCCGTTATTAAAAACATGCTCCTTGATCACGATTTTAAATTTTCCCATATCAAACACCTGGCCAGCCAGCTGCAAAGTTAACCAGGGGCCTGCTGGTTCAGAAGTATGTTATTAATTTCCGGAGCTTTGTCGGTATACTGAGATAGACGGCAGGGAACATTGGCTCTTTTTCTCACTAAGTCTGGGGGCTGTGTGCAGCAGCTGTGCCAGGCTGAAGATAAGCAATGACTAGCTCAGTCGCTCTTATTAAAGGTCAAACATGCTATGAGTATGACAGAGAACAGTTCTGTTTTATAAGATCGCATACATCAAAGATGGTTTAGCAGGAACGGAAGGGCACAAAATCCACATACATGGACAAACTCCATGTCACAAAGCAATATTGTGTCATCATTGGAATGATGAAATCTTAGATGGTATTGAATAAATTATTAATTGCCCTTTAACCAAAAGAAAATGTTTAAGGGCTTTATTTTTATTGCTCTGTCTGTCAGTCGATTAAATCAAATTTTTTATCAAATTATAGTCAACATAATATGCTGATTAATTAATTAATCAAAAATGTATAATAAATATAAAAATTCAGATAATTAAAATACATTACATTATTGTGTCAGATTAGTAAAGCATTCATTAGCAATCCATTCAGTCTAGCAATCCATTTTGCAACAGAAGTGGCATCATAAACACAGTGTTTTTAGGAGGCTGTGTCAAGTTAAACCAGAGACTACTAAGCAGAGACGGGCCACTTCTCTTCAAATGAATGGGAGATTTTGGAACATCCAGTGACATACAGACATTGAAGAAAAGTAAGTCCTGCCTTACTGGTAAAAGAGCCAATCACCTTATAGATACACACATCACCTGTCAATCAACTCAAGAACGTGCATGCGCATTAGCTAGACAAAGTGGGAAAAAAGCTTTTTTTGTGTGTGTGTGTAATCTGAGGCAAAGAAGCACAATTTATGATACTAGTCTTGTCAAATTTTACTGCTGATTTGAAATATGTTGTTTGACTGTAATCTTGACAAACCATTTTGGAGATTTTGGTCTTTCCCTATTCAAGTTGATTTGCGCTGTACTTGTATGTTGCTTGTTTAGAAAAATAGAAAAATAGCTGCCCAGCCTGCCCGAGAGCGTTCCAAAGATGGCCACCGAGTGGACTGACTTGCCTTGAAGGAACTTTGGTTAAATTAATTATGAAACTTAGAAAAACTCACATGGAAACACCTGCATTTGGAGTTGCGCTCCATCCAGTTGCTTTTGCACACAAAAACACATCCTGATATTATGCTGTCTGCTGTTGAAAAGTGTGGTTGATTTGTTGATTTTTTTTGCCGCAAACTACTGTAGCTTTCCAGGCATAGAACAGATATATTTCTGTGTCGATTCAAGCTGATAGATTCCAGTTTTTTTCCAAACCTGTCCAAAACACAATGTCAATACCATAATCACTTTCTCTTTGAAAATTACTGCACTTTTGACCTGATTCCGTATAAGTACTTCATTATCTTAGCTGAATGTTAAGCTATAAGCATAATGGACTAGCTTTAACATAATTCCATTAATAGTGAGCACTTAAAGTTGGCAAAGAAAAGGGAGGACTACAGTACTTACAACAAGTACTTACAACAGTAAAAAATTGTCAGGACAGAGTTACATATAATCAGTACCACTACCAGTACTACTGCTGCTAGTACCCCCCACAACTACTACTAATAGTAAAGGGACGTGCACACTGTTTTTTTTTTTTCAAAAGCTATGGCCAGTTGTGCAGCCCACCAATAACGCTATAACGATTAGCAGTAGGAATGCCTACTTGCAACTAAACATTACAGTGACAAAATACCTCAATCAATAAAATATAAGGAACTACTAATGTATTGCTACTCTGCCAGCAGCCATATCACCCTGCAGCTCTTGCCTGGTTGCCCACTATAGCTAAGCAGGGTTGAGCCTGGCCAGTACATGGATGGGAGACCTCCTGCGGAAAGCTATGTTTGCTGCTGGAAGAGGTATTAGGGAGGCCAGCAGGGGGTGCTCACCCTGTGGTCTGTGTGTGTCCTAATGCCCCAGTATAGTGACAGGGACATTATACTGTAAAAAGGCACCATCTTTCGGGTGAGATGTTAAACTGAGGTCCTGACTCTCTGTGGTCATTAAAAATCCCAGGACACTTCTTATAAAGATTAGGGGGGTGTAACCCTGGTGTCCTGGCCAAATTCCCCCCATTGGCCCTTCTCAATCATGGCCTCTTAATAATCCCCATTGATTAATTGGCTCTATAACTCTACTCTCTTCTCTCCACCAATAGCTGGTGTGTGGTGAGCGATCTGGCGCACTATGGCTGCCGTTGCATCATCCAGGTGGATGCTGCACACTGGTGGTGGTTGAGGAGATTCCCCCTATACTATGTAAAGCACTTTGAGTGCCTAGAAAAGTGCTATATAAATGTAAGGAATTATTATTACTCTAGCTTTATAGTCATAACATAGTAATATTGTAGTATACAATATAGTAGTATGCTTATATTAATATAAAGTATTATACTACAGTAATATTAGGAGTGCTCTTTATTCTTCCTTTATTCTCCTTTCTGCACTGTTAAGTGGAATGGCAACAGAATTCTAAATAAAAATGCATGTCAACTTTCAGTTGGTGTTAACCTACTTTTTACAGCAGCATATTTTGAAACATTTAAAGGGAGAATTTTTAACTACTTTGGAGAGTTCTTCTTAACAGAGTTCATTGATTGTGGGCAGTCATGACATGGCCCATATGCTGTCCTACTTTTCAGTGGAAAAGAGAATTAAAATCAGTCCCTGTGGTTTCATTGTGAAATCACTTCTTCTTTGAAATGTGTCATATATTGCCACCCAAGGACATGCTGTGCTGAAACGTGTTAATAAGCTTGAAGACACTCATATTCCCTTCTATACAATTATACACATACACATTTGCCGGCACAAGCATGCACATGCATAGACGATGCATCGTATTACGGATTATGTATGAATTTCTTATATTGCTGTTATCTGTTATCAAACCGTGAAGAAACTCAAATACCCCAATTGCACAGTAATATTCTCAAGTACACTCTTAAGAGTTACAATTTAGGCTTTTCAAGGACATCATGGCCTGTTATTGAGAATAAATTATGTTTACAGAAGCAGAGGCCAGACCAGGTCGCGCTGTCCTAATTTCATTTCAAGAACAAAGACCAGGCCAAACATACGCAACCTGACTTTTTAAGGGGGATTTCAATTTATAACAATCTATTTCCGAGTGAATGGATTTATGATTTCATTCTAAATCTGACTTTAAAATTAAAAGCATAAATAGATTGAGCAGCCTCAAACTAATTGTCAAGATAATGTTCATTCCATAGTGTAATACTTTTAGTTTAAAGGAATTGTTCACCCAAAAATAATGGGTGTATGATGAACAGTCCGAAACGTCCTGGTTACTTTCGTAACCTCCGTTCCCTGATGGAGGGAATGAGACGTTGAGACTCTTTCCCTCTATTTTCTCCCCAAAAAAGAGTGGAATTTGTAAACTGACTGGGAGCCATAAGTGTCTGCGTCGGGGGTTGTCCCATGGTAGGTCCTACCCAAAGGGGGAGGAGTTTCTACAAAGCATGGTGACCGGGGGCAGAGGGGCCTCTGCCCAAGGAAGACACATTTTGCCGACATGGGGTCGCCTTCAGGGAACCAGCACATGTGGAGCACCTACCTCAGTACAGGGGCTCATTAGCGCACGTACTGGGCCGGTCAGCACAAACTCAACTACCAGAGGGCTAAGGAGGAAAGGCTCTATGCACAAGCGGTACACCTGGCCAGTTGTCCCGGAACTTACCTGCTCGTGCCTGCCAATACACAGGATGAGACCGGCTCAACCCGGAGATTGTAGAACCTCGCAAAGGTGTTGGGTGTTGCCCAGCCCGCTGCTCTGCAGATGTCTGCCAAAGAGGCGCCACTGACCAGGGCCCAGGAGGCTGCCACACTCCTAGTAGATTGGGCTCGTAACCCCTCAGGGGGTGGCACGTCCTGAGCCTGATATGCCATCATGATGGCATCAATGACCCAGTGGGCGATCCTCTGTTTAGAAACAGCGCTTCCTTTCCGCTGTCCACCAAAGCAGACAAAGAGCTGCTCGGAGCTTCTAAGGCTTTGCATGCGATCCAAATAGATGCGTAAAGCTTGCACCAGACACAGCAATGCCAAGGCTGGGTCTGCCTCCTCCTGGGGCAGTGCTTGCGGGTTCACCACCTGATCCCTAAAAGGGGTCGTGGGAACCTTGGGCACATAGCCCAGTCGGGGTCTCAGGATCATGTGAGAGTAACCCAGACCGAACTCCAGGCATGATTTGCTAACAGAGAATGCCTGCAGGTCCCCTACCCTTTTGATGGAAGTGAGCGCAGTCAGGAGGGCAGTCTTCAAAGAGAGTACCTTAAGCTCAGCTGACTCCAAGGGCTCAAAGGGAGCTCCCTGTAGACCCTGAAGGACTACAGAAAGGTCCCACGAGGGGACGAGGCGTGGTCTGGAGGGATTCAACCTCCTAGCGCCTCTCAGGAACCTGATGATCAAGTCATGCTTCCCCAAGTACATACCATCTACTGCATCGTGATGAGCCGAAATAGCGGCTACATACACCTTCAGGGTGGAGGGGTACAGCCGCCCCTCCAGCCTCTCCTGCAGGAAGGAAAGCACCGATCCGACTGCGCATCTCTGGGGGTCTTCGCATCGGGAAGAACACCACTTAGCAAACAGATGCCACTTCAAGGCATACAGGCGCCTCATAGAGGGCGCCCAAGCTTGAGTGATCGTGTCTACCACCGCGGGTGGTAGGCCACTTAGGTCTTCCGCGTCCCGTCCAAGGGCCAGACTTGGAGATTCCAGAGGTCTGGTCGTAGCTGCCAGAGGGTGCCCCGTCCCTGAGAAAGAAGGTTCTTCCTCAGGGGAATTCGCCGGGGGGGTTATCAGGAGGAGCGTGAGATCCGGAAACCACGTCTGGGTGGGCCAGTAGGGTGCTACTAGGATGATCTGCTCCTTGTCCTCCCTGTCCTTGCACAGGGTCTGTGCAAGTAAGCTCACTGGGGGAAACACGTATTTGCGTAGTCCAGGGGGCCAGCTGTGTGCCAGTGCATCTATACCGAGAGATGCCTCGGTCAGGGCGTACCAAAGTGGGCAGTGGGAGGATTCCCGGGAAGCAAACAGGTCTACCTGTGCTCTACCGAATCGACTCCAAATCAGCTTGACCACCTGAGGGTGGAGTCTCCACTCTCCCCTGAGGGTAACCTGGCGTGACAGCGCATCCGCTGTGGTGTTAAGGTCGCCCGGGATGTGAGTGGCTCGTAGTGACTTGAGGCGCTGCTGACTCCAGAGGAGGAGATGGCGGGCGAGTTGTGACATGCAACGGGAGCGTAGACCACCTTGACAGTTGATGTACGCTACCGTCGCTGTGTTGTCCATCCGGACCAATATGTGCTTGCCCTGGATCAACAACCGGAACCTCCGCAGGGTGAGCATTACTGCCAACAACTCTAGGCAGTTGATGTGCCAACGCAGCCATGGGCCAGTCCAGGAGCCGGCGGCTGTGTGCCCGTTGCATAAGGCGCCCCAGCCTGTCTTGGAGGCGTCTGTTGTAACCACGACGCACCTGGAGACCTGCTCTAGGGAAACCCCTGCCCGTAGAAATGCAAGGTCAGTCCAAGGACTAAAGAGGCGGGGACAGATGGCCACGCGATGTGTCCCGCAGTGCCATGCCCATCTCTGGACTTGAGTCTGAAGCCAGTGCTGAAGCGGTCTCATATGCATCAACCTGAGCAGTGTGGCCATCGCTGAGGATGCAATATGCCCCAGGAGCCTCTGAAAAAGTTTCAGTGGAACCGCTGTCCTCCATCTGTCGAAACTGAGTCCAACTCCAAACCGAGAAAATAAATGCTCTGAACCAGGGAGAGCTTGCTCTTTTCCCAGTGTACCCAAAGCCCCAGTCGGCTGAGGTGCTGGAGCCCAAGGTCCCTGTGTGCGAACAGCAACTGTCGAGAGTGAGCTAGGATTAGCCAGTCATCAAGATAGTTGAGGATGCGGACGCCCACTTCCCTTAGCAGGGCAAGGGCTGCCTCTGCGAACTTCATGAAGACGTGAGGGGACAAGGACAGGCCGAAGGGGAGGACCTTGTACTGGTACGCCTGGATTTCAAAGGCAAACCGCAGGAAGGGTCTGTATCAAGGTAAGACCGAGACGTGGAAGTACGCGTCCTTTAGGTCTACCGCCGCGAACCAATCTTGATGCCGGACACTCCCAGGTGGCAGCACTCTGCGGACACAAGTGCACCGCAAGCGCCTTATCCACCTGGGGGATCACCTAATACCCCCTGGCCACTCCACCATCAAGGGTAGCGAGAGTGGGGGAGCTGAAAGACTGGGACCGGGCAGTAAAAGGTGCCTCCCACGATCTTGTCAACTCCTCATGCACTTCCAGGAAGAAAGGAATGGGGCGGGGCATGGCCATGGGCTGCACCCCAAGCCCAGGAACCAATCGTCGAGCCACGAGGGTTCAGGGGACAGTGGAGGGTTCCACTCTAGCCCGACGCTCACGGCCGCCCGGGAAAGCATGTCCGTCATTTCCATGTCAGCCTGGGACTGGGCGACCATTCCCAAAGGAGGAAGCCCAGTCGAAGCCTCTGCATCCGACTGGATGAGCCTGCTCTCCGATGCTGCGCTCGATAACTCGTCTTCTTCCCAGGCTCCGAACAAGAGGTCGAACTCGCCCTGAGACGAGCCGGCGATCTCGTCCGTGCGTCCGACTGGGGCAAGCGAGCGTGCTGGGGAATGGGAGGTCCATGGGGGGATACCTGGCGGAGGTGGTCCCTTTGATGTCCCCAAATGGCCTCCAGTGCTAACCGGCACGGCCTCATACCCGTAGGTGGAGGGACCAAGGCGGGGAGCCGCTGGGGTGGCTTGCTTTCTTACGAATGCAAGCCGTGACTGCACCGTTGCCATGGTCATGTTCTCACAATGAGGACAAGACCCATCCACGAACGATGTCTCCACGTGGGCAGCGCCCAGACACGTAAGACAGCGATCGTGGCCGTCAGAAGTGGAGAGATAACGACCGCAACCAGGAATAACACACAAACGGAAAGGCATCTTTAAAAAGACGTTCCGTGTGTGCCGCTCTTTTAGAAAGAAAATATACTCTTTTAGAATATACTCTTTTTGTTATTCTGCCGAAGCACCCAGGGGCGTTCTCTGCACTCCATGGGTGCAGAGGGGGAGAAGCCACTGAAATGTGCCATAGAATCCAGCAGATGAGGTGAATGAACTTCGCGGATGAATTCATCTTGAATGAATAGAACTGCTCGGCTCCGAAGAGAAAATCTGAATGAGTGGTCGCATACCAGCACCTTTTATACCCGTATATCTGGGGGAGTGGCATGCAAATTCCACTTGCCAATTCTCATTGGCCTTTTTTCAAAAAAGCAGAGGTGTTTGGGGCTCCCAAGAGTGATCCCTAGTGTCACTACATCAACACAACGTTGAGTGAGTGACAGATAGGGAATTTAAGTTGTTGTTCACTCTGTCATTATTCACTATATACTGGATTATTGGGTTGTGGGTGGTAAATGCAAAAGATGCAGGTTTTTGTGCTGAAATACCACATGCAAAAGGGTGCATTAGTCAATTTGCCCCTGTGTGTATGTTCACATTTCCACAAAGCAAGGACTGCTTATTTAGACCATTGCAACTCAGTAAGATTATTAGTCTCTTGTCAGTTGCATCTTTATTACTTTTCACAAATCATGTCCGTTTTTCTTTATTCCCTCTTCTCTCAACCTCATTCCATAGGCAGGCATCAAAGCTCTCATTTGAGCTATCTGATCACATGTGGAGCTTCAGGGAGATGCCTGGGAATGGCTTTGGGAATGCCTCAGTTATGTGTGAGTGTTAAGAAGCTGGGAAAGCACAGGGGTGTCAGTCAAGTAAAGAGATGTGTGGAGAGGGCTGAGAGGTGATTCCAAGCTCTGCAGACAGGAATTATTTACATTCCACCAGCTGTAATGAGTTTCCATCTGAATCTAGATCAACTCATGTACATTTGCATTGCTTTCTTACACATATCTGCTATTCTGGACTCAGCCACTTATGGACAGACTTTGGAACATAAATGCATGCACAATCACAAAAAAAAAAAAAAAAAAAAAAAAAGGGAATAAGTAAATAAATACACAGAACATTCACTTTGTATTTCTGTCCGGGATCACAAATTCACTAGGTCAAAGAGATGCGAGAAGTACGACTCTCTTTAGAAGTAAATGCATCATAATGGTAGCAGACTATATCAGACTGTAAGTAGGTCAGGTGGTTGGAGGAAAGGGGTCGAAAAGCAAGAGTGAGTCGTAACATCATCCAAAAAGGAAAGTTGTTTTAGCTAACACACAATATGTCATTATGACTTTTTGCCTACACCACCAATAAGTCACCTTTGGTCCGTTGCTTGCACCCCCAAAACATCACCATGCCATATTTACAGTAACTTATTTTGGAAGATTTCAATATTTTGCCCAAGGCTACATATTAAAATAAAGTGAATAATTGTGTTTTTTAATAATTTTTCACATTGTATTACCATTTAATATTTAAAAGTATTTTGATCGCAGTGCAACACAAAAGTAGTTTTTTCGAATGTCTGAGCTGTGGCTCAAATAATGATAAAAGAACCATATAATGATCATAATAATACTCTGTTTGTGTGCTGTATTCTGGATCTTTTGAGGCTAAATAGCTCTACATTTACATCTTTATTTAATGATTACCGTTTACAACTGTGGCCAAAATTTTGTTTGAAATTTGAAGTATTTTACACAGAGTTGTTCATAATAAATGAAAGAGTAGACTGTCTTGATTTCATGTGAACATTTTTCCATGAGTCGTGCCAATAGTCACAAGACCGGGACCATTTAATTCCATTATGCTCCTCTGACAGATGATGTTGGTGTCAAAACGTTATAAAAGAAAGCAAGTAAAACCTGTCATAATACACTTACAAATACCATATTTTGTACATATAATGTTTAAAGGGTCTATTGTTGATTTATTAATAAGATTGCTCTGGCTCATGTAAATCATGCTCACAGGACAAGTAAACATGTAAGCGGTCACAGAAACACAGAGCCTCAATTTTGAACAGACAACTGAATGAATCCCATTATAAAATTTCAAATTTAAAAGTATTTTTACAATAAATGAAAGTAAATAAATGAAAGTAAAACTGCATAAATATGCAGTTATTCTCAGTTTATCATTCTCCATCATGCAGGTTAAGTGAATTGGAGACTCTAAAATTGCCCCGTAGGTGTGAGTGAGAGTCCCCCAGCCACTGGGTGTTGCGTCAGGAAGGGCACCCAGCATAAAACCTGTGCCAATTCAAATATTCGGATCACGGATGGTCCGCTGTGGCAACCCCTAAAGGGAGCAGCTGAAAGAAAAAGATGATGTAGGGGTGGTAATGGGTGTTCAAAAATATATACTGTATAATAGTGTATTTTAACTACAATTATTGTGACTAAATTTACCTGCCTGTGCAAGTAAATTGTGTCAATTTTGGTTTCATGCTGTCTTTTTTGTAATTAAAATTTTTTATGAATTCTTACAATAATAAAGAAAAGCAAAAACACACACACATATATATATAATCAACATTTAAACCCCACAACCACCCCGACCCCCAACAAATATCCCCGTGGTCACACATGAGTAAATACACACAAAAAAGCAAACAAACACACAAACAAATATATATATATATATATATATATATATATATATATATATATATATATATATATATATATATATGTATATAAACAAATTCAATTAAATCTATACTACTTTCTCCACGCACCACCCCGAGAGCCCTCCAAAAACTCTAAATAATTGCCCCATTTCCCAACAAACAAATCCAAGTTACCCTGTCTTCCAAATGACACCTCTTCAAAAGCCGCCACCCTCCCCAGCTGACCTTCAACCCCTCAAAATAATCTGCCTGGCGATCAACACACTGGTCAGAACCCAATTCTCTATGTGACTATTCCCCACATCGATGACCGCCTCATCGCCCAAAACACAAAGTCTGAGGCAAAACGAAACCCGAGTGCCCACCATGTCACACATAAAATTCTGAACCTTCAACCAGAATTCCTGGATGTCAATACACCACCAAAAAATATGACGACTGGCATCACCAGCAGGTGGGTGTGTCTTTAAAACCAAGCCTATACAATCTAGAGGTGGTCCAATAAAATCTATGTAAAATCTTGAATTGCATAAGGCGCATCTCCAGAAGCAGACTCGATGTCCTCCAGAATCCTAGCCCACACTCCCTTCCCAACACCAAGCCGAAATCCCTCTCCCATAATCTCTTGATAGAAGTTAAAGCTCCATCCCCCAGACCCTGAATTAGCAGGGAGTAATACACTGATGTCTCATGACCTTTTCCAAAAGCAGTAATCACCATACCCACAGTATCTGCCGCTTTAGGGGGGTGTATGCTACTCACAAAAATAGTACAGTGCAGGTGGCGCAGTTGTAAATACCTATAAAACTGAGATCTGGGAATTCCAAAATGATGAACCAAATTTTCAAAAGATCTCAACACTCCACTCTCATATAGGTCAGCATGCGTATTAACCTCCCTCACAATCCACTCTGACCAGCAGAAAGGGGACTTAATAATACATAATTTTGGATTCTGCCATATGCTCGAGGCAACATTTAAATAAATGTCAGAGTTAAACACTCTGGACACTTTTGTCCATAGCGCGTGCAAATGCGAGATAACGGGGTGTAACTTAGCTTCTCCGATTAGTTTGATAGAAAGTCTTTGCAATGGTGAAATAGGGGCAAGAACTTCCTGTTCAATACAAAACCAGAGAGGGGCTCTCTCAGGTGGAAGCGACCAATGAGCCAAATGTCTGAGACTGAATGCATAATAATAAAACTAAATCTTGGGTAGGTCTAGCCCACCTTTGTCAGTCAGCCTATGTAACTTATTGAAATGTAATCTTGGACACTTACCATTCCAAATGAAGGAATTCGCTATGCTATCAAATTGCTTGAAATAAGAGAGGGGGACATCTACAGGGAGAGATTGTAGCAAGTAGTTACATTTTGGAATACAATTCTTTTTAATAACATTAACCTTCCCAGTCATACATAAATGTAATGAAGCCCACCTGCCCACATCACTTGAAAACCTTTTTATTAAGGAGTCAAAATTAACTCGTTACTGGGCAGTATGCTGTCAGAGCCAAAGCTTCAGATTTAGACCAATTGACTCTGAGAACTTATAAAAGGAATTAATAATTCTGTGGAGGCAAGGCATAGATCTAGAGGGGTCGGAGACGAATAATAAAATATCATCGGCGTAAAGCAAAAGCTTACAGTGCATCCGGAAAGTATTCACAGCGCTTCACTTTTTCCACATTTTGTTATGTTACAGCCTTATTCCAAAATGGATTAAATTCATTATTTTCCTCAAAATTCTACAAACAATACCACATAATGACAATGTGAAAGAAGTTTGTTTGAAATCTTTGCAACTTTATTAAAAATAAAAATAAAAAAAAATCACATGTACATAAGTATTCACAGCCTTTGCCATGACACTCAAAATTGAGCTCAGGTGCATCCTGTTTCCACTGATCATCCTTGAGATGTTTCTACAACTTGATTGGAGTCCACCTGTGGTAAATTCAGTTGATCGGTCATGATTTGGAAAGGCACACACCTGTCTATGTAAGATCCCACAGTTAACAGTGCATGTCAGAGCACAAACCAAGCCATGAAGTCCAAGGAATTGTCTGTAGACCTCCGAGACAGGATTGTATCAAGGCACAGATCTGGGGAAGGGTACAGAAACATTTCTGCAGCATTGAAGGTCCCAATGAGCACAGTGGCCTCCATCATCCATAAATGGAAGAAGTTTGGAACCACCAGGACTTTTCCTAGAGCTGGCTGCCCGGTCAAACTGAGCGATCGGGGGAGAAGGGCCTTAGTCAGGGAGGTGACCAAGAACCCGATGGTCACTCTGACAGAGCTCCAGCATTTCTCTGTGGAGAGAGGAGAACCTTCCAGAAGAACAACCATCTCTGCAGCACTCCACCAATCAGGTCTGTATGGTAGAGTGGCCAGACGGAAGCCACTCCTCAGTAAAAGGCACATGACAGCCCGTCTGGAGTTTGCCAAAAGGCAACTGAAGGACTCTCAGACCATGAGAAAAAAAATTCTCTGGTCTGATGAAACAAAGATTGAACTCTTTGGCCTGAATGGCAAGCGTCATGTCTGGAGGAAACCAGGCACTACTCATCACCTGGCCAATACCATCCCTACAGTGAAGCATGGTGGTAGCAGCATCATGCTGTGGGGATGTTTTTCAGCGGCAGGGACTGGGAGACTAGTCAAGATCGAGGGAAAGATGAACGCAGCAATGTACAGAGACATCTTTGATGAAAACCTGCTCCAGAGCGCTCTGCACCTCAGACTGGGGCGAAGGTTCATCTTCCAACAGGACAACGACCCTAAGCACACAGCCAAGATAACAAAGGAGTGGCTACGGGACAACTCTGTGAATGTCCTTGAGTGGACCAGCCAGAGCCCAGACTTGAACCCGACTGAACATCTCTGGAGAGATCTGAAAATGGCTGTGCACCAACGCTCCCCATCCAACCTGATGAGAGGTCCTGCAAAGAAGAATGGGAGAAACTGCCCAAAAATAGGTGTGCCAAGCTTGTAGCATCATACTCAAAAAGACTTGAGGCTGTAATTGGTGCCAAAAGTGCTTCAACAAAGTATTGAGCAAAGGCTGTGAATACTTATGCACATGTGATTTTTTTTTATTTTTTTTTATTTTTTTTTTAGTTTTTTATTTTAATAAATTTGCAAAGATTTCAAACAAACTACTTTCATGTTGTCATTATGGGGTATTGTTTGTAGAATTTTGAGGAAAATAATGAATTTAATCCATTTTGGAATAAGGCTGTAAAATAACAAAATGTGGAAAAAGTGAAGCGCTGTGAATACTTTCTGGATGCACTGTATATATGTATAAGAGATGTCATAACTTAATCGATTAGCCAAAATTTTTGTCAATATTTGTCTAGCTGGATCAGGGAAATTGGATTTCTTACACTCGCTTGGATCTTTGTCCTTTTTAAGAATCAGACTGATCCGGGCTTGTGTCATGGTTGGCAGAAGCTTTCCATTCTTTAATGATTCCATATAAACTTCTAGCAAAAGTGGAGCCAGTTCTGTAGCATAAGATCTACAAAACACAGCAGCAAAGCCGTCTGGCCCTGGAGCCTTGCCTGTAGGTTTCACAAAATTTCTAATATCTTCATCATTAGATGAAGTCGTGGAACTATAGAGATCAAGATAGAATTCTTTAAAAGCATTATTAATATCAATGGCCAAGGTAAAAATTTCACCACCAGCAGATTTCACTGAGTGAATGGTAGAAAAAGACTCTCTCTGCTTTATATATCTAGCCAAAAGCTTCCCTGCTTTGTCCCCCGACTCAAAGTATGACTGTCTTGCCCTGAATAGCCAAAACTCCACCTTCTGAAACAAAATAGTATTATATCTGTATTTCAATCGGGTCAATTCTCTGAGGCCATCAGACGACATTCGACGCTTCAGCTCTGCCTCAGCACTTTTAATATTCCCTTCCAACTCCACGAGTTCTCGTGCTTTGGATTTTTTGTGAATGAGGCATACTGTATGATCCGGCCCCTAAGAACCGCTTTAAGTGCCTCCCAAGCCATGCCTACAGAGGATACTGAGGACCAGTTGGTCTCCATATAAACATTGTTTTCAGCCTTTAACATTTGTTGGAAATCAGGATTTTTCAAAAGGGATACATTAAAGCACCAACTATATGATTTCTTTTTCTCCATATGTGGCAACACCTCTAAACACACCAGGGCGTGATCTGAGAATAAAATGTTTCCAATTGAGCAGTCAACAACAGATGAAATGAGGGACTTAGATATATAAAAAAATAAAAAAATAAAAAAATCTATTCTAGAATAAATCTTATCGACTGATGAAAAGAATGTATATTCCCTATTCAAAAGTCTCCAAATATCTGTAAGACCAAGATTTTTACACATCCTGTGAAGCATCAGTGTTGCTCTGGGGTGCTTACACACTTTAACAGTACAATAATATATTGATCGAACATACTATAGCACAGTGCAAATATATACAGATGGCTCAAATGATCCAGATTCTGGAATTACAGCAGCAGCAGTTTTCATACCTCATTTTAAAGTTACAATTCCAAAAAGAATCTCTGATCATATTTCTGTATTTACTAAAGAATTAATAGCAATATTCCTAGCACTTCATTGGTTAGAAGAAGTACAACTTACAAGGTCAGTGATATGTACAGACTCGCTTTCAGCTATCAATAGTTTGTCAAGTGGAATATCTGTAGCAAGACAAGATTTGATATATGAAGTGATGCAGAATCTATTTAGAATTAGATAATCTGGACTTATAGTAAACTTTTTGTGGGTACCATCACATATGGGTGTAAAAAGAAATGAGGAGGCAGACCATCTGGCTAAGCAGGCTTTGAAACATTCACAAATTGACATAAAAGTGTCTTTAAGTAAAACAGAAGTAAAAGGATTAATAGCGAATGAAATTAGAAAGATATGGAAGAAAGAGTGGGATAGTGGAACTAAAGGTAGACACTTGCATCACATTCAAGAAAAATGTGATCTAGAAAGAAGAAAATTTGGAAACAGGTAAGAGGATGTTTTAATTTCCAGAATGCATATTGGACATTGTACATTAAATAAGTGTTTGTACAGAATAGGGAAACACGAGAATGGTAACTGTAACAAATGTGGTCAAGAAGAATCAGTAGAACACGTAATTATAACATGATGCATATGAAAGAGCAAGATTTCATTTAACTCAAGCTTTAAGATCTCTGGGAGTAAATAATGTGTCAATTCAGGTTTTGTTAGGAAATGGCCCAAAGCAATCGAGAATTTATCAAGAATTATTTAATTACTTAAAAGATACAAGATTGATCAATAGAATGTAAGATATGTTTTTTGTTTTTGTGTGTGTGTGTGTGTGTGTGTTTTCCCAACTTCCCTACTGTTTAGCGTGCCATACTCCAATCCAGTAGGTGGCAGGAATGCATCATTTAAGTTGGAGTGCCAATCGCCATAAAACACCAGAAGAAGAAGAAAGAAGAAGAAGAAGAAGCATGGTGTTTGCATGCCACTCTCAGAATCCAGATTGGGAATTGTGGTGATTTATGCTCAATTAATTTAAGATGCTGTTTCTTTTCTTTGTTTCATGGGTGTTTGTTTATTGCTTATGTTTATTCTTATGTATACTGATGTTAGGTTAGGTTTTTTTGATTGTAGAAGGACTCTTTTTTTTGTTGTTCTTACTATTAATGCCAAAGATGGTGATTCTCAAGAAAAGAGTTATTTAATCTATGGACCCCTTGAAGACATACTATCTTGTGACCTTCAGGTACCAACACAAGGATTTAGGAATCAATGTTTGTGGGATATTGGTTGGAGTATTTCACCCTACTTCAGTTTACCCCATCTAAGGATTTATCTTCATTCATCTACAGTTACCGGGTGTAGGGCTTTACTGGTTGTTTAGATCAGTGTTACTATCAGAAATAATTAATAATTATTTCTGTAGTTATTAATCAATATTTAAATTAATTAATTGGATCTAACTCATTAAAACCTCATATGGGACTCCAGTAAATGTAGTGTGCTACGTTTAGGAGCAAGTTTGGTTATTAGCAATAATTAATAATTATCAAAGATAATTATTAATTATTAAAATCAATAGAACATTGATGAGAATCAATGTAGCTTTTCTTAATCCTTTAAAAAAACAATTATCAAAGATAATCGTTAACTGTAAACATCTATAAAACAATTAAAATTAACACTAGCTTATTGAGCATTCAAATTCAATCAAAGATAATTATCAATTATCAAAAATCAATAGAATATTAATAAGGATTAACATTGATGGGGCACCACCCTAGAATTAGGGACTAATAACCGAATATTAAAACAGTCTCAATATTAGATTGTTTTCTTAGGAAAATCGACATCTGAAGAATATCGATTTTCGGGAAAAAAACAATGAATGAAGGTTTGAATCCGAGCACTGACATCCCGTCAGCATGACACAGGCGTATGCAAAACAAACCAAAACACTTCTCTTTGTAATATAAACAAAGTTTATTTATGCAGTAATATCAATTAATAATTAATACAATGCAGTCAATAAACTTCCAACTTCCAACTACAAACTAAACAGTGACATGATTAGATATGGAAATAAAAATAATCCTATAACACAAAGGTGTGTGTGTGACAGTGTGTGTGTGTCAGTGTGGTTAGTGAGAGAGAGAGAGATTATTAAGTGACAGCCCGAAAGCTGATTTCGCGATAGCTGGAGAGAAAGCAGCCGTGTTCATCACTCAGAGACGCGGTTTTACGAGCGGGGCTCGTAAAAGTCCTGCGTTATTTGACTCTAATGGATGAACTCAGTTGCTGTCTCACCCGCAATGGCGAAAATGCACAACAATCCAATTTGGTTGGACCACAATACAGCAAAACAAATTTGTGATAATTAATACCCTGAGTATTAATAATGAGCGGACATGGTGGTCCGTAAACTGTACAAGCAAAAACCTTGAAACACAAGAATAACACGCTATAATATTCTATCTCTGCCCAGAAATAACCTCTTACTTGAATCGCATGAGGACACTGGTAGAATGTGTTTTCCTCCGTCCTTTAACTTTGACCCGGTTCCTTGAGGCTTGGGTGATGACGGGAGGCCGTTTCCTCGCTCTGTCGGCGGGCGGTACGGCTGTTGATTCTCGGCGGGCTGGCGGAGAACTCAGAAATGTTGACTTGATTGAAGATGGAAGAGAAATCTTTAATCTCTTCACTTCTGTAGGCCAACGGATGAAGATGCGAATTGCTCAGCGGTCTCCTTCGGATCTGTTAGAGTGTTCGGTTGAACACAGAGTAATCTCAACTCGTCCAGCAAGATGGAGATTGTATGGCTACAGTTTCAAGTGGGACATTACTCCCTTGTGCCACGAGGTTACACCGGAGAGCAGCAAAAGCTACGTCTTTACTCGGTGAACGAAGTCGCTGGAAGCCACTCTGGAAGCATTTCAGAATTATTTGAACTCCTGATGATGTCATGTTTGAGGGACGTTCTGTTGTGTGCCTCATCCAATAGGAGTTGAGAGATCGATCCTTTAGTGAGCAAGGCTTCATGGATTTGTAGTCTGTTTTGGACTCCCTTTGTTTGATTTTGGCGCGATTTTTATCAGTAAAATCTACGACATGGAATGTGTGGGGGCTGAGTTAGGTTTTACAACTTTTAGGCCTGCCTTTGTCTTCTATCTGAATACATGAGGCCCAACACAGGACTTTATATCTCCACTGTGAACTAAACCAGATAAGACATTTTATTTCAATGAGCTATGATTATTTTCTGTGGTATATTTGAAACTTCCATCTCAACTTTTTATTTATTTATTTTTTTTTTTTTGGCAGTTCATTGACTCTGGTTTTTGTATATATTTATGGTGTTTTGAAATTCACCTCATGAATTTATGTAAATAGTCTTTATATTTATTTTTTCTGAATTATGCTTACCACCTGCATATATCTTTTGTCCTACTGATTATTTGGTTTGCACACATTTCAGTTACATATTAGCCAGTGGTTCCCTCCCTAATATAGATTTTGTGGCATGTGATCTGGTTTTGAACACTAGGCACCGTTACAACATGTTCTTAACATCACACATTCCCACATGGATGCAATCCCAACCACAGGATCTGCTATTTTAAAAGACCTGCTGATGTCTGAGGAAAAGATTAAGCTTAATGGGAAAGTTCACTCAAAAATGAAAATTCTGTCATACTTTACTCCCCCTCATGTTGTTCCAAAACTGTATTATTTCTTACTTCCTTAGGCAACAAAAGGAGAATTTAGGCATAATGTTATGAGAAAAAAAAAAAAAAAAAACTATTGCTATTTTTAAATTGTTCTGTCCCAGGGGATCTGGCAAAATGAGGGCATTTCTAAAAGCTGTGTGGTGTCCCCAACTCAGATCAGTCCCCCACAGAGCACAAAAGTCACCTTCAGAACCATGGGGAGTATCCCCACTAGCAGTGAAGGACATTAGGTATTGTGTTGGAGGGGAGGTATGCCCTAGCCAGTAGAGATGATCAGTACCCTGAAGAACTTCTATCAGACACCGTTGTGCTGCATCTCCAAAATGCTAAAGAATCTCAGGTGTGCTGCATCATGCCTCAGCAGCACACTTGAAAAAGGACAGTGGAGCCACAGATCAATCAAATCAAATCCCTTTGTCACTCAACCATATACACAAGTGCAACAGTCGGTGAAAGTATTGGGTGCAGTTCCAAGCAACATAGCAGTATGACAATTACAATAAACATCTGATTTACACATAACACAGTTTACACATCTTGTTACACAATATACAGTATACACAACATAAAAGACTGTATACAATAAAAATAATATACAGTATACAGTATACACAAAATAAGAAGACTGTTGATAGTCAGTTGCCAGTGTGTTATTAAGTATAAAATGTGAGTCCAGTCTGAGGCTAATAATGTGCGGTGCTGCTATATGTATCGTGAGCGATCAAGAGTTCAAAATCTGATTGCTTGGGGGAAGAAGCTGTCATGAAGTCGGCTGGTGCGGATCCTGATGATGCGATACCGCCTGCCTTATGGCAGCAGTGAGAGCAGCCCATGGCTTGGGTGGCTGGAGTCTCTGGTGAACCTCCAAGCTTTTTTCACACACTGCCTGGTATAGATGTCCGGGAGGGAGGGATGCTCACCTCCGATGATGTGTCTGGCAGTTCGTACCACCCTTTGCAGGGTTTTGCGGTTAAGGGCGGTGCTGTTGCCGTATAAGGCAGTGATTCAGCCAGTCAGGATACGCTCTACAGTGCTGGTGTAGAACCGTGTGAGGGTATGGTGGTTCATTCCAAACTTCCTCAGCCATCACAGGAAGAAGAGGCGCTGGTGAGCCTTCTTCACAACGGCCTCAGTGTGGACGGACCATGTGAGTTCCTCAGTGATGTGGACACCAAGGAACTTGAAGCTGCTGACTCTCTCCACCGGTGCTCCATTGATGGTGATGGGGCTGTGTTGTCTGGCTTTTCTCCAACACAAGCTCCTTGGTCTTACTGACGTTGAGGGAGAGGTTGTGCTCCTGACACCAGCGTGTCAGAGTTTCATTATTGTCAGTGATCAGACCTACCACCATCGTATCATCAGCAAACTTAATGATGGCATTGGAGCTATATGTTGCCACACAGTCAGTCAGAAGCTACCTCTGTAGCTTCGGCCGCAGGAACTCTCTCCACGAGGGTGATGTTGTTTCCCTCGAAACTAGCATAAAAAGTATTAATCTCATCCAGGAGAGAGGCAGAGTTTTTATTCCCTTTGAAGTCCGTGATGATATTAATTCCCTGCCACATGCTTCTAGAGTTGATGTTGAACTGTCCTTCAATCTTGTCCCTGTACTGGCGTTTGGCTGCTCTGATAGTTTTACGGAGGGCATAACTGGCTTGTTTATGCTCCTCCGCTTACCTGGAATTAAAAGCGGAGGCCCACGCATTAAGTGCCGCACGAACATCGCTATTAATCCACGGTTTCTGGTTAGGGTAGATCCGTATTGTTTTGGTCGGCACTACATCTATGCACTTCCTGATGAAACACGTTACGGTATCAGCGTAGACCTCGATGTCGTCATCAGAGGCGGACCGGAACATCTCCCAGTCCACGTGATCAAAACAGTCCTGTAGCATAGAATCTGATTGGTCTGACCAGCACTGCATCGTTCTGAGAGCGGGTGCTTCCTGTTTCAGTTTCTGCCTGTAAGCGGGCAGAAGAAGAATGGAAGAGTGGTCCAATTTGCCAAATGGTGGGTGGAGGAAGGATTTGTAACCATCCCGGAAGGGAGAGTAGAAATGGTCCAAAACCCGGTCCCCTCGTGTGTTGAAACTGATGTGTTGGTTGTATTTCGGTGCTATTGACTTGAAGTTGGCTTTGTTAAAGTCCCCGGTCACAATGAATGCAGCCTCAGGGTGCGCGGTTTCCTGCTTGCTTATATGTGATTAGGATTGCTTTTGTGTGATTAGGAACCCGAACAGGCCTGTGAGCTTTCAAAGACAGCTCTACCTCAAGGACATGACATTGTCTTAACACTCTCTCCTTTCCCTCTTCTCTCCTCCAGGCTGGGACACATTGGAGGCTGAGAATCATAAAAAAGTGGAAGATCTGAGTTATCATTTCTCACACTCCCCTGTCCTTCATCTGATTGATACATTGTTTGAGATCCTTTACTGCTCTCTAGTCATTTTGTTTTGGTAAACAACTACATTATAGTGGGGAAAGTTGCTACAACTTGTAAAAGTGAAATTGAAATGAAATGTAAAACACGTTAAGTAGTGTGACTTTGATATTAGGTTTGTTTGAAATCAAGTTCAATCAAGAGCAAGTTGTGTGTGTGTGCTAAACCACTACATTATATAATTATTTTGTGACAAAAATTACATTATTAATTTTGACTTATTGCCTGTTTATACCTTTTATGTAGAATAAGTTTTCTCAACTGATTAGACATAATTTCTAAATTCTTCTAAATTCTAATTTCTAAATTCAGTTCAAATTTTAATTCTGTATTTTGCCATACAGCACTGCAATATATGTTTATCTGGGATATTTATCATACCTGAAATAGTGCCTTTATTTAACTTAAAATGTATATGTATATAAAAAAAGGCACAGATTTTTTTGGGAATTCCAAAACAGAAACATTGTATTGCTTGTACATCATATTTATCTGCATATAAAAGCAGCAGTATTTCGATTTTATTAGCTTTATCAGCAACAAAGAACACAACCGCAATATGTCCAGGTATTGTCTGACTTAGCTCTTTTCTGGTTCCCCCCATGACTGCAACCGCCAACTCTGGTCTACTTTCAAGGCGAGGTGCTTTACATCTCAAACGAGCCTATTTTTATCAAAGCATGTTTGCATATGATTTCTCCAACCCAATTAAGAGTGCACGTGCTTCGCTCAAAACATAAATTAAAAATATTTTTGGAATTCTGATGTATAAAGCTTCAATATACTGTATTTACTGTCCCAGGCTATTCTTTTTACTGTTTATCTTCTCTCGTCACTGTCAGAGGAGTGTGCTCCTTCCCCTCACATCCCTGTTTAGATCTCTAATCAGCCTTTCATGAGCTGGCCAGTCACAACATCTGCTGTTTATTTTATTTTATGCAAATCGGGATTTATGCAGACACACCACAAAATTGAAATTAATGAGGCAATAGAATGTCAAAGTCTCTTCTCAGTGACCCTAATTTTCACAGAGGGAGAGCAGATGAGGTGACAGCAAAATTGCAGGGGATATGGAAGGTTGGAGGTCATAGTACTATGGTTTGTAAAGACATTTTTTTTAAATATCCAATGTTTAGAATGTAGATAAACAAGTATTGTAAATAAGTGATGTGAGTTGAGAATTTAGTCCATAAATATTTATATATGTGTGTGTATATATACAGGTGCATCTCAATAAATTAGAATGTCGTGGAAAAGTTCATTTATTTCAGTAATTCAACTCAAATTGTGAAACTCGGGTATTAAATAAATTCAATGCACACAGACTGAAGTAGTTTAAGTCTTTGGTTCTTTTAATTGTGATGATTTTGGCTCACATTTAACAAAAACCCACCAATTCACTATCTCAAAAAATTAGAATACATCATAAGACCAATAAAAAAAACATTTTTAGTGAATTGTTGGCCTTCTGGAAAGTATGTTCATTTACTGTATATGTACTCAATACTTGGTAGGGGCTCCTTTTTGCTTTAATTACTGCCTCAATTCAGCGTGGCATGGAGGTGATCAGTTTGTGGCACTGCTGAGGTGGTATGGAAGCCCAGGTTTCTTTGACAGTGGCCTTCAGCTCATCTGCATTTTTTGGTCTCTTGTTTCTCATTTTCCTCTTGACAATACCCCATAGATTCTCTATGGGGTTCAGGTCTGGTGAGTTTGCTGGCCAGTCAAGCACACCAACACCATGGTCATTTAACCAACTTTTGGTGCTTTTGGCAGTGTGGGCAGGTGCCAAATCCTGCTGGAAAATGAAATCAGCATCTTTAAAAAGCTGGTCAGCAGAAGGAAGCATGAAGTGCTCCAAAATTTCTTGGTAAATGGGTGCAGTGACTTTGGTTTTCAAAAAACACAATGGACCAACACCAGCAGATGACATTGCACCTCAAATCATCACAGACTGTGGAAACTTAACACTGGACTTCAAGCAACTTGGACTATGAGCTTCTCCACCCTTCCTCCAGACTCCAGGACCTTGGTTTCCAAATGAAATACAAAACTTGCTCTCATCTGAAAAGAGGACTTTGGACCACTGGGCAACAGTCCAGTTCTTCTTCTCCTTAGCCCAGGTAAGACGCCTCTGACGTTGTCTGTGGTTCAGGAGTGGCTTAACAAGAGGAATACGACAACTGTAGTGTCTGTGTGTGGTGGCTCTTGATGCCTTGACCCCAGCCTCAGTCCATTCCTTGTGAAGTTCACCCAAATTCTTGAATTGATTTTGCTTGACAATCGTAAGGCTGCGGTTCTCTCGGTTGGTTGTGCATCTTTTTCTTCCACACTTTTTCCTTCCACTCAACTTTCTGTTAACACGCTTGGATACAGCACTCTGTGAACAGCCAGCTTCTTTGGCAATGAATGTTTGTGGCTTACCCTCCTTGTGAAGGGTGTCAATGATTGTCTTCTGGACAACTGTCAGATCAGCAGTCTTCCCCATGATTGTGTAGCCTAGTGAACCAAACTGAGAGACCATTTTGAAGGCTCAGGAAACCTTTGCAGGTGTTTTGAGTTGATTAGCTGATTGGCATGTCACCATATTCTAATTTTTTGAGATAGTGAATTGGTGGGTTTTTGTTAAATGTGAGCCAAAATCATCACAATTAAAAGAACCAAAGACTTAAACTACTTCAGTCTGTGTGCATTGAATTTATTTAATACCCGAGTTTCACAATTTGAGTTGAATTACTGAAATAAATGAACTTTTCCACGACATTCTAATTTATTGAGATGCACCTGTATATATATATATATATATATACAGTGGTGTGAAAAAGTGTTTGCCCCCTTCCAGATTTCTTATTTTTTTGCATGTTTGTCACACTTAAATGTTTCAGATCATCAAACAAGTTTAAATATTAATCAAAGATAACACAAGTAAACACAAAATGCAGTTTTTAAATGAAGGTTGTTATTATTGAGGGAAAACAAAATCCAAACCTACATGGCCCTGTGTGAAAAAGTGTTTGCCCCACCTGTTAAAACATAACTTAACTGTGGTTTATCACACCTGAGTTCAGTTTCTCTAGCTACACCCAGGCCTGATTACTGCCACACCTGTTCTCAATCAAGAAATCACTTAAATAGGACCTGCCTGACAAAGTGAAGTAGACCAAAAGATCTTCAAAAGCTAGACATCATGCCGAGATCCAAAGAAATTCAGGAACAAATGAGAAAGTAAGTAATTGAGATCTATCAGTCTGGAAAAGGTTATAAAGCCATTTATAAAGCTTTGGGACTCCAGAGAACCACAGTGAGAGCCATTATCCACAAATGGCGAAAACATGGAACAGTGGTGAACCTTCCCAGGAGTGGCCGGTCGACCAAAATTACCCCAAGAGCACAGCGACGACTCATCCAAGAGGTTACAAAAGTCCCCACAACAACATCCAAAGAACTGCAGGCCTCACTTGCCTCAGTTAAGGTCAGTGTTCATGACTCCACCATAAGAAAGAGACTGGGCAAAAATGGCCTGCATGTCACAGTTCCAAGACGAAAACCACTGCTGAGTAAAAAGAACATTAAGGCTCGTCTCATTTTTGCCAGAAAACATCTTGATGATCCCCAAGACTTTTGGGAAAATACTCTGTGGACTGACGAGACAAAAGTTGAACTTTTTGGAAGGTGTGTGTTCCATTACATCTGGCATAAAAGTAACACCGCATTTCAGAAAAAGAACATCATACCAACAGTAAAATATGGTGGTGGTAGTGTGATGGTCTGGGGCTGTTTTGCTGCTTCAGGACCTGGAAGACTTGCTGTGATAAATGGAACCATGAATTCTGCTGTCTACCAAAAAATCCTGAAGGAGAATGTCCAGCCATCTGTTCGTGACCTCAAGCTGAAGCGAACTTGGGTTCTTCAGCAGGACAATGATCCAAAACACACCAGCAAGTCCACCTCTGAATGGCTGAAGAAAAACAAAATTAAGACTGGAGTGGCCTAGTCAAAATCCTGACCTGAATCCTATTGAGATGCTGTGGCATGACCTTAAAAAGGCAGTTCATGCTCGAAAACCCTCCAATGTGGCTGAATTACAACAATTCTGCAAAGATGAGTGGGCCAAAATTCCTCCACAGCACTGTAAAAGACTCATCGCAAGTTATCGCAAACGCTTGATTGCAGTTGTTGCTGCTAAGGGTGGCCCAACCAGTTATTAGGTTTAGGGGGCAATCACTTTTTCACACAGGGCCATGTAGGTTTGGATTTTGTTTTCCCTTAATAATAACAACCTTCATTTAAAAACTGCATTTTGTGTTTACTTGTGTTATCTTTGACTAATATTTAAACTTGTTTGATGATCTGAAACATTTAAGTGTGACAAACATGCAAAAAAATAAGAAATCAGGAAGGGGGCAAACACTTTTTCACACCACTGTATATACACTATATTGCCAAAAGTATTCGCTCACCCATCCAAATAATTTAATTCAGGTGTTCCAATCACTTCCATGGCCACAGGTGTATAAAATGAAGCACCTAGGCATGCAGACTGCTTCTACAAACATTTGTGAAAGAATGGGCCGCTCTCAGGAGCTCAGTGAATTCCAGCATACTACTGTGATAGGATGCCACCTGTGCAACAAGTCCAGTCGTGAAATTTCCTCGCTACTAAATATTCCACAGTCAACTGTCAGTGATATTATAACAAAGTGGAAGCGATTGGGAATGACAGCAACTCAGCCACGAAGTGGTAGGCCACGTAAAATGACAGAGCGGGGTCAGCGGATGCTGAGGCACGTAGTGCGCAGAGGTCGCCAACTTTCTGCAGAGTCAATCGCTACAGACCTCCAAAGTTCATGTGGCCTTCAGATTAGCTCAAGAACAGTGCATAGAGAGCTTCATGGAATGGGTTTCCATAGCCGAGCAGCTGCATCCAAGCCATACATCACCAAGTGCAATGCAAAGCGTCGGATGCAGTGGTGTAAAGCACGCCGCCACTGGACTCTACAGCAGTGGAGATGCGTTCTCTGGAGTGATGAATCACGCTTCTCCATCTGGCAATCTGATGGACGAGTCTGGGTTTGGGGGTTGCCAGGAGAACGGTACTTGTCTGACTGCATTGTGCCAACTGTGAAGTTTGGTGGAGGGGGGATTATGGTATGGGGCTGTTTTTCAGGAGCTGGGCTTGGCCCCTTAGTTCCAGTGAAAGGAACTCTGAATGCTTCATCATACCAAGAGATTTTGGACAATTCCATGCTCCCAACTGTTTGGGAACTGTTTGGGGATGGCCCCTTCCTGTTCCAACATGACTGCGCACCAGTGCACAAAGCAAGGTCCATAAAGACATGGATGAGCGAGTTTGGTGTGGAAGAACTTGACTGGCCTGCACAGAGTCCTGACCTCAACCCGATAGAGCACCTTTGGGATGAATTAGAGCGAAGACTGCGAGCCAGGCCTTCTCGTCCAACATCAGTGTCTGACCTCACAAATGCACTTCTGGAAGAATGGTCAAAAATTCCCATAAACACACTCCTAAACCTTGTGGAAAACCTTCCCAGAAGAGTTGAAGCTGTTATAGCTGCAAAGGGTGGGCCGACGTCATATTAAACCCTATGGATTAAGAATGGGATGTCACTTAAGTTCATATGCGTCTAAAGGCAGATGAGCGAATACTTTTGGCAATATAGTGTATATATATAATTTTGTTATTGATCATGTAACTGCATTTTTTATTATTTCTCTAAAATACAGGACGTATATAATTTGTCTGAATGCAAATAAATTATTTAGCTTTATTCCCCTGATTATTTGCAGCAAACAGTGCAGGCCATTGTGTCACTTCAAAATTATCACACAGGAAATCAATGTGTTAGTTCCAAATGTTATTCCACCTAAAGTGAAAAACAGTAATTACTACTCAAATGTTTCAGAAAATTGGATCTGCTGTGCCTTTCACGTCACATTTATTTAAATAAGTAAGTTAAAGAAAACGGGTTTAGTCTTAGTAATGTTAGGGTCAGGTTTGGGCTTTGGGATATTACTACTCAAATGTTTCCAAAAATCGAACAGCGAGGGAATTTATTTTCTAAAATTGTTTTTAGTTCCCTCGCAAAAACTGTGTTCCCTAGCAATAGTTTTCTTTCACTCAAATACGTTTTGCTTTCTCTCACAATAGCTTTATTCATCCGCTATGAAAATTCATTGTGGTTTTACTACAGTAACCAAAGTTGTTGGTAGTAAAACCATAACCACAAAATTGACTGTTTTACTACAGAAACTTTAGTATAACTATTGGACAGAAACCATATAGTTCAACTGTGCTAATTGTAGTAAAACCATAACCACAATTTTACAGTGGTTTTGCTGCAATAACCATAGTTCAAATATGGTATTGGTGTAAAAAAAAAAATTTCACTACTGTGGTTTCATTACAGTAACTGTATTTTTACCATGATATTTGTTTATAAATCAAGGTACATGTGCCACAAATTAACAATGGAGTTACTGTAGTAAAACTGTAATAACCTATTTTTATTATTATTTTTTTTTTTTGCAGAATGATTATATTACCATAGTTTTGGTTTGCTGTGTTATAGTTAAAATACACCAATCAGCCACAACATTAAAACCACCTGCCTAATATTGTATAGGTCCCCTATGTGCCACCAAAACAGCACCAACCCACATCTCAGAATAACATTCTGAGATGCTGTTCTTCTCACCACAATTGTATAGAGCGGTTATTTGAGTTACGTTAGACTTTGTCCGTTTGAACCAGTCTGGCCATTCTCTGTTGACCTCTCTCATCAACAAGGCATTTCCGTCCACAGAACTGCCGTTCACTGGATGTTTTTGTTTTTGGCACCATTCTGAGTAAATACAAGAGACTGTTGTGTGTTACCATAGTTTTGGTTTGCTGTGTTATGGTTAAAATACACCAATCAGCCACAACATAAAAACCACCTGCCTAATATTGTATAGGTCCCCTATGTGCCACCAAAACAGCACCAACCCACATCTCAGAATAACATTCTGAGATGCTGTTCTTCTCACCACAGTTGTATAGAGCGGTTATTTGAGTTACCTTAGACTTTGTCCGTTTGAACCAGTCTGGCCATGCTCTGTTGACCTCTCTCATCAACAAGGCATTTCCGTCCACAGAACTGCTGTTCACTGGATGTTTTTAGTTTTTGGCACCATTCTGAGTAAATACAAGAGACTGTTGTGTGTGAAAATCCCAGGAGATCAGCAGTTACAGAAATACTCAAACAAGCTCATCTGGCACCAACAATCATGCCACAGTCCAAATCACTGAGATCACTTTTTTTCCCCATTCTGATGGTAGGTGTGAACATTAACTGAAGCTCTTGGCCCGATCCGCATGTTTTTATGCACTGCACTGCTGCCACACGATTGGCTGATTAGATAATCACATGGATGATTGTTGGTGCCTTTTGAGTATTTCTGAAACTGCTGATCTCCTGAGATTTTCACGCACAACAGTCTCTAGTATTTACTCCGAATGGTGCCAAAAACTAAAAACATCCAGTGAGCGGCAGTTCTGTGAACGGAAATGCCTTGTTGATGAGAGAGGTCAACATAGAATGGCCAGATAGTTTCGAACTGATAAAGTCTATGGTAACGGCTCTGTACAATTGTGGTGAGAAAAATATTGTTTTGGTGGCATAGTGGGAACCTACACAATAATTGGCTGGTGGTTTTAATGTTGTGGCTGATTGGTGTATAGCTACTGTAGTAAACCGTGGTAAATTTTGAGGTCATAGTTTTACTACAATTACCATAGTTGAACTACTATATAGTTACTGTAGTAAAACCATGATTAATACCCCCCCACTCATATACGTCACATTCAATCAAAGAAGTAATTAGGCATATATATATCTTCTGTGGAAGGGACAGGACACAAAATGATCGACCAATCATTGCATTCAGTCCGAATGTAATGATAAGGATGTCCTTCCTGTCTGTCAATCTTTGTTTGCATACCGTTGCGCAACTTGTTCACGCAGACAATCACACGTCATCAGCGCGGGTTCCTTGAAGCTGTGCAGAGCGAGCGCGAGAATGTAAGGCGAATCGCCGCTACCTTATGTTCCTCCTGAACCACCAGTAAAAGGAAACAAGAAAAGAAAGACCATGTTAGAAACTTCTACAACGAAAAACATCTGGATCAAGAATGTTCCAAAAAGCAGAATTAACATTGGCGTTGCTTTTCCACACTGGAGGCAACTGCGGGATTCAAAGGGTCTGAAAAATGATGCCATGGTTGCTGTTTTTCTTTTGGACAGGTAATTACATGGTTTGATTTGTTTTTGATATATTTTGTTAATGTAATGAAGTATTTAGCTCATGTAGTTTGTGTACTATTATGAATGATCTCAACGCTAACAGCAGCTACGGTGTAAAATGAAATTATTTTTATGTTTTCAAAGTTACGAAAACACTGCAACATCCACACCTTTGGTGCATGGATTCATAAGGCCACCACCACTAAATGAAACCTGTGAATGAGACATGAGGTAATCCGAAACCATTGCCATCGATTCTACCAACACGTCTCTCCTCCTGGCGCTTAGACTCTGCTCTGTGTATGTGTTCATGTGTGATAGAGGAGTAGTGGCTTTGGAGACACCTCTGAAGTGAGGGCGGGCTCTATGCTTTCAAAGCTAGCTTGCTAACTGCTAGTCTCTCTGGATTACACACCCTAGCTTTAAACTGTCCGCTTATCTATGGCATTATATATAGGGAGATTTGGTTAATGTAGTGTAGAGCCGAGGAAAGCAGGGCCGGGCTGGAATGACGCATGCCCAGTCCCCAATCAGCCTGATGGTGCGCGCGAGGGATAAAGGCGGCCGGGGACGACAGTTTGCGAGAGAGAGAATTACAGGCAGCTGTGCTGTGTGTGTTTATGTTTGTGTGTTTTTGGTTAAGTTGTTCATTAAATTATTATTTAAGTTGTCAAGCCGGTTCTCCCTCCTCCTTTCCACTGAACCCCCTTACATGTAGATGTACACAGTATGGATTAAAGTGATCACAGGTCATAACATCATTTTCAAAATGATCTAGCAAGGCTAGGTATTGTGTACATTTAGAGGGTTAACTCAGCGAAGTACTGTGACTTTGTGTGAAATGTTCCTGGATTAAGATGAGATGTCTTCGTATTAGAATCGTACAAACACGAGGGTCTTTAGCTCTGTGGTAATGAGTTTTTTAGCATGTGACAGGAAATGTCTAATTTTAAGTGTTCGTGTGTTATTAAATGAATGAAACACAGGGACATCTTTTTTTAGCTGCTGCTTGCGGAATACTGATCAGAGAGGATGTCTCATGACTAATTTGGAGCCTAGAAAATTGGTTATTGTCCAGAATAAAGAGTCATAGAACTGGCATTGTGTTGTTCATTGTAATTCAGGAGGATCTGTGTTTTACTTTGTGTCTTTTATTGCCCATCACATCTACCCTTGAAGTGGTGAGGATACTCTCTAGAAGATCAGTCCTCCAGTCATGTGAACAATTTATTAACATGAGTGTTTTCAAGTATATGCTATCTGGACAAGTCTCTCTTGTTCATTTTATTGATCAGATGTGTTTCATCTCATTTAACTGAGCCATGCCAGACTTTAGGGAGCCATTTTGTCAGCTCTTAGTTTTATGGCTCTGAGGAATTTATAATGCTCTGGGTCATCTTAGTGAAATTCTGTTTCAATTTTTCTTAATTTTCTTCTGCCAGGCTACTCCGATCCTACAGACAGTTCTAAAATTCTGGAAATTTTGAAAGCATAGACTGATTTTATCAAACGAGAAATTAGACCTTCGGTCGCCAATATTCCTGTTTGAACAGTCTGGTCACTTGCAGCATTACTGGCCAGCTTCTAACACCGTGTCCTATCCAGACGCATATATTTTTTTCTAGTTAAACTTCTCATGGAAAGTTTTGCAACAGCCATTTTTACTCACATTTAACATACTAAATGTGGACCCTGGTAACCCTTTTATAATGTTTATACTTAAATACAACATAAAAATTCCTATTTACATTGCATGTTCTTGGTCTTATTGTGCACAAATCATCTGTGCACATTATACCACAGAAAAAAAAAGTTTTGTTGCTTATCTAATCAAATTGTAATAAGTTGCTCTGCCTCTAAACAACCTGTTTTCCTTTTTGGCTTACGTCACCAACCCCTTTTTCAACCTCCAACCATCTGTCATAGACAACTATGAATAAAATATCACAAAGGATTAAATGTCATACACCCATCATACAATTTCTTTTGTAAAAATGCCACATTATGGATGTAAAATGTAAAACACTCTGATTAATACACAGTTTCAACCCTGTAAGTTTAAGTCATCCAATTTTTTTTGTAATTTTTTTTTTTTTTTTTTTTCGGAGAGTACTAACTCTAAAGCACCAACACACTTTATGCATTGAAGATTGCACCAAGAGTGTCCTTTTGTCTTTCTGTGTGTTCTTTGTGTAAGTTCAGTGGTGAGGCTGAGAGCTGAAACTTGTCTTCAAGTTACAGCATTACCGCAGAGAAACCAAGCATTTCTGTTCAGCAAAGTTCAGAAGTAATGATCTTGAATTAATCTGAGCAAATAGCCTTTATTAAACAAGTGATGCAGACTTTTAATGATGGGCAATATAACATCTCAGTGTGAAGAACAGAGATAAAGAGGTCTCACCACATTAACCCCAGGATGATTTGAGTTTTCAGTGGCATATGACTGGAGCTTCAACACTCGAGCTGCTTTAGCCACTAAAGTAATTTCACTGCTTTATGTTGCTTTCAATGATTCATCATGCTATTTTTCATCACTATCAAAACTTCAGATGCTCCCTGAGAGCACATGCCTCCAGTAAATTGACTCCAATGACACATTTCTCATTGAATACCTTCAATTCCTTTCACACCGCCTTCCAAAGGTTGCTATTTTGTGATTGTGTGGGGAAAGAAATTACACAGTATGTTCTCTGAACTAAAATAAGACAACAGAAGGGATTTTCAATTAGTGAGAGTCGGTTTCACCTCTATTACCTTTCCATTCTAGGTGATGTCAGGGTTGTCCTTTGTAAAGGCATTGGTTTTACCAGGCTAGTTATCACACCCAGCCTGTTGCTATGAGAACTGCTGGAGCAGCAATCCTTCTGCAAATAAATTATCCCGTCTCATAGGTATTAACAAATATGCAATTATGCTGTATGGGTCGATAGCAAACAGAGATAAGATGGCATAAATAACACTGATGACGCAGTTGTCTAGAAGTTCCAGACTCTCTGTCTAAAGACAACAAAGCACTGTGTGACCAGGGCAGTGTGCTCTGTTCTGCAGTAATCAGTATCTGGAGAGATGGGCCCATTACAGCCGGCTTAGCTGTGTCATTACCCAGCAGGCTTCAATCACTGCAGGTGGCAGCAATGTTGAACACCAGCTCTCTGTTCACCACACCATTTCTCAAAAAGTAGAGATGGCTCTGTTGTGCATGTTTGGACAGTGGATATATTAAAAAGGGGTTGCACATACCTTTTAAAGAGGAAAATTAACCTTTAATTTGCTCATAGACATTATACTTATATTGAATGCAAGATGCTGAAAGTTTAAAACTTTCAAAAGAATGTCAATATTGGTGTCAATGAGGGATTTAAACTAGACTTTGCATTTCCTGAAGGAAATACCAGTGCTTGCAGGGCAAAAAAATTTGTTACCTAAGTAGTAGTTCAGCCAATAATGAAAATTCTGTCATTATTTACTCACCCTAATGTCGCTCCAAACAGGTAAGATTTTCTTTCTTCTGTAGAACACAACAGGTATTTTTTTTTTCTTTTATTCAGTATGACAGGGAATAGCGACTGTTCTGTCAATCGAGAAATATGATAAAAAAAATGAGACTGAACCAATGAGATTTGATGTTACTAATGTTGCTGCCATATTTGATTTAAAAGAATATTCTGGGTTCAGTACAAGTTGTAGCATAATGTTGATTACCACAAATAAATAAATAAATTGGAGGGTTTAAAGAAAGAAAGGTGAAGCTTATAATTTTATAGAAGCACTTTAATTCTGTTTAAACTCATGCATTATTTAAGCTGCAAAGTTGTTTTCAGGATTAGATTCAGTACAACGCCAAGTCATCATGGCAACCAAGTTGTAAAATTGGATATTTTTTTTTACACAAAAAAGGTTTGTAAGCAATGTTATCACACTAAAATCATGTTTACAAGCATATTGTTTGTCTTGTTGCTATAATTTTGAAACAGTATTTGGCCCCATTCACTTCCATTGTAAGTGTCACACTGTAACCAAGATTTCTGCCTTTTATTTTTTTTACAGGAGGGACGAGTCAAAATCAATTTTTGTGGTAATCAACTTTATGCAGCAAATGCTGTCAATTGAGCTTAACTTGTATTGAACCTGGAATATCCCTTTGTTTTAATTACATGATTTGAGAGTGAATAACGGTTTAAATTGCATTCTTCTCTTCGCACCAAAGAGACAGGGGTAAATAGCTGTGTTCCCCTAGAGCACAAAGTGATAGTATGGCTTCAGAAGACTTGGAATATGCACTATATATCATAATGAGTCATACTGCTTGCTTTAACAGTGGTTTTGTCCCTTTTCAAACTTCTCAGACCGAAGTCACTGATCACAGAAGAAAGACATATGGGTTTATAGTGTTGTGAGAAAATAACAGAATAACATTTTTGGGTGAACTATTCATTTAAACATATAGGTTTGTTTAGGTTTTAGGCTTTCGTACAGAGTAAATTAAATGTTGCATTAGAAATGCTTTGCTGTTGTCATGACACTCTGCATGCATCATGTTTGCTGTCGGCTGCAAAAATCAACAGTCACTGTGCAGTGTCAAGTTGGCTAAAAATGGCTAAACATACAGTATGCAAAAAAAAAAAAAAATGGCAAAAGCAATTGCTCAAATCACAAAACTCAGTATGCAAATATTATGTCTCACCAATGTTGGTTACATTTTGAATGATGCAGAACATTCTATAAAGTCAGAAGCCGATTTTCCAACTTTAATCTTGCATTTCTTGCATCTGAAATATTTCATTTTAAAACTTAAATTTCCAAGTACAAAAACTAAATTGGAAAACAAAGAGGCTGAATTTATGTCCAAAACGTTTGAAGAGTTTATCTGGTAGAACATGGCACTAGCAACACCAAACTCTTGTGTTTGATTCCCAGGGAAAGCAATAACTGATAAAATATACATTGAATGTTGTGACGAAGAGGGCGGGGCCAGGCCATGGCGACACACGCCTTGCCCTGAATCGGGATAATCAGCTGGGAGGGGGATAAAGACGAGCTGGAGGTGCCAGTTCAGGAGAGAGAATCACATGCGGCCACTGTGTGTGTCTATGTGTTTAAGTTGATTCAAGTTCATTTAATGTTATTAAAACTTACGTTGCCTGTTCAGCTGGTTCCCGCCGCCTCCTTGCCCACCTTACCCAGTTACAAATGTACTGTCACTTTACAAAAAAGCACCTGACAAAAGCATAAATGTAATGTAAATAAATCTGTTTGCCAAGCGCTTTGGATGGAAATAACTGCAGATGCTTAGTACTAAGGGTTGAAAACCAACCATTTCCTGTGTGGCAACACTGAACCCAAGACCACAGGATGTTGTTTGCTCTTGACTCAGATATAGAAAAATACAATAATAACATCTACCATTAGGACTATTAAAGGTCAAAACAGAAGAGAGACAAGGAACTTTCACTGTTTTTTTCCCCCACTTTTTACAAACAAAATATATTTATTCTCCTAAATACAAATTACAAGGACTTCATTTACAGACTGCCAAGCTGTAATTGTTCACTGTCATTTCTCAAAAGATATGAGGGGATGCATATGCAGTAGGTTCGTATATCCGAGCAGTGTGTGCTAGTCACGATGAGTGTGAAAATAGGACCAAAATCAAAACCAAAGCCTGCTGTTGATTGTTCGAGTTAAATGCGAGTTCAACTCCATTATTTCCCCCCAAGGTGTTAAAAATTAGACATTAAGGTAAATTACTGCCCACAAGACAGTGAGGAACTGCTGTTTTGGAGGGAACAGTTAGACGTCCATATGAGAGAATAAAAATGGTTTGGTGAAATCAAAATCAACACTCGTGAATGTACATATGCAATGACGACCCCATCATACCCAGCAAGCTCATCAGAATGTTGGTTTGTTCTCAGATTGGTAACATTAACTTTTAAAATCAGTGGGGACTGGTGACACAAAATACTGCAGTTATAAATAAGAGCAGCTTTATGGAAGTGAAACAGCACTGAAGTAATCAAGTGATTTTGTGACTGTTTTGAGGGCAGAATGACAATAGTCCATGTCATCAGTCCTACTCATGATCATTTTAATGTATTATGCAGGCACAGAAAGAGCAGGTCACTGTGGTTTCCTGGGCTGGGCAG
Source organism: Myxocyprinus asiaticus (assembly GCF_019703515.2). NCBI lineage: Eukaryota > Metazoa > Chordata > Actinopteri > Cypriniformes > Catostomidae > Myxocyprinus > Myxocyprinus asiaticus. Next base: position 11,543,286 of record NC_059366.1, read on the forward strand.
CGACATACAGGGCCATTAAACAGTAGAGGGTGCCACCGATCGTCAAGCCCATTGTGGTCCTATACAGCATTTTGTCCATGACTCCACGCTTCAGGTGAACCGGTGCTCCATCAGCTTTCTGTAACAGATCACATAATTTAGTAAAAAAGCAAAGCCTTGTTACAGAAGCCCGTTTTGACCATTGTTTACCACTTTTTTTCGGTCTTGTTTTCTCGTGATCACAAATTAAGTGTAAATCACTGCAGAATCATTCCAGAGATGTCATGCAGTATTGCAATGTCAGAGGAGCAGGAGCGCATCACATATCTCTTCTGTTTATTGCAAAAGTAGGCTTCTCTAGGTCAAGGAGATGGATCACGAGAAAACAACTTTTGTTATGTCAAGATTAAAAATCATGGACAATAAACCAAATCATTTGCATCATTGCAATATATATATATATATATATATATATATATATATATAAAATCTCAGTTTTAAAAATGTTATACATTTGTCCTTCATAAGATTGGTGTATAAATGTCTCCAAAATAAAGCTCCACAGGTATTATGTAAATAGCTAAATAGTAAGGGTGTAATGGTTCTCGGTAAAAAAACCAAACCGTACGGTTCGCTAACCATGGTTCGGTAAGCATCTGCTCCATGGTTCATCTCTAGTTTAATAACGCATCTGGATCATACACTTTGGCGAAGAAAATAAAGCACCACATAGACATGCGCAGTTGTAACTAGTACCCGATCGATATATCGGTATTGGCGTATATTTTACCGATATGCGCCGATATGAAAACTTTTTTCAGAACATATAATGCAGAAAATAATGCTTTAGAATTGGTGTCATAGCGTAGTTTGTCCAGCAGAATGCGCTCCAACTCCACTGTTTACAGAGCTGACTCTGAGCTGACGGTGGATCTGCAGACAGGGCGGAGTTCAGTGGTGTCTCGGTAAGTTGCTAACTAGTTTGTGAAATACATACTGGAAAGTTAATAAACAATGACCCCATTTTATATAACTAATATAATGTTAACTCTGTCCCTGACAACCATGTTACTCATGTTTATCACATCTGTTTGTTATGTTAGCCAGTTATAATTTGTCAGTTCAGTCAGTAATGTAGCAGATTGAAAGGTAAACATCCTGAGCATCTATTTGCAGCTCAGCAGACAACGGTGCAGTAGTGGATTATGTCTGTTGAGTGCTGATTTCAAGCTATGTTGTTACCTAGTTGGTGAGACACAATGCTGGAAAGTAAATAAAGTTAGTCTTTTACTCTCTGTGACAACAAGCTTATAGCTAACCACGTAGCTTCTTTCATTGTTGTCAGCTGAGTGGAAGCTAATGCGTAAACATGTATTCAACAAACTGTTTTGTTCAGGATTCACAGTTTGGTACCCCCTTCAACCGAACAATTCCAGTCGTTGCATTTATAAAATGTAATATTTAGAAGTCTGGTTTTCCAGACATTAAAATACCATATGTAATAAAAGTAGATTTAATAAATAGCATATTCGCCCTGTGTAAATAATAATATATAGGAACTGTATCTAAAATAAATGAGGGGTGATAAATAAATACTAATACAACACGCTGGAAAAATAGACATTTATTCATTTTAATATCCTATATATATTTTGAATGTGTTGAAACTTGACACTGGGTGACGCATCCTGAAAACTGCACTGTTAGATTGGGTTCATATGCTGAAGAGCCACTTAAAAGTACGTTTTTTTTTCTCTCTCGTAAATGTAAACGAGTGTAAATGTCAACATCATCATATATGTCAAAAGGACTGATGCCTGTCAACCAAAACATGAGCTCATTGATGTCATAAAATATCAGTCTGCTTTTTTATTCCATCAGTTACTCCTGGTCGGAGGCTTCCGTAAGTATTTAGTTTATACGTAGGGTTACATCCTACCTAAGTTTGATCGTGTACAAATATTTAGTAGTGTGTAAATTGTGACTTAGTGCCCATTTACGCCACAACTAGGCTAAGTTGTAACGTACGTATAGCTGGTGCAACTGGTCCCTGATGTTTATTTAGCTATTTATTTTATTTTAATGGTCAGTATTTGACTGATACTAAACATACAGTACTGATTTTTATTTTATTTATTCTTTATTTAAATGGTCAGCAACTGACTAATACTGAACATACAGTACTGATGTTTATTAAGCCATTTATTTTATTTTTATTTATTCTTTAATGGTCAGCCATTGACTGATACTAAACATACAGTACTTATGTTTTAAGCTATTTATTGTATTTATTTATTCTTTATTTTCTCAGTTTTCCTTTCTAGAATTTGTTGTCAATGTATAATAATAATGTCAGATGTTCTTTGATAAAAATATTTGTTTAAGAAAGCAGCCTGCTGAGTACCTCTGCATAGTCATATCAGTGCAAAATCTGTGAAAAATCCACATAGAAAAGGTCTGTTTTCATTCCAGCTCAAAAATTAAATATATCGGCCACCATATCGGTAATCAGTGAATTTTCCCTCTCTAAAATCGGCATCGGTCGGGCTCTAGTTGTAACCTCCGCTAATGCACCTGTATGGCTCAGTAGATGGACACACTCTGCCTGTGTTTCACATAGGTCAACTTTCTACAGAGAGAAGCTGTCCTATTAACTGTTAGTACGTTAAATCATTTGATGACATCACAGTTCTGCTCGCGTTAGTTGGCAAAATGGCAAGCAGAGAAAACAAGCCGGAAGAGAGAAGCCCCTGTGTCATTTAAGTCTCCTGTCTGGGAACTTTATCTTTATGCAGTCAATTACAACAGCGATGGTCAAAAAACGTTTACAAAACAGGCACTGTTTGCAGACACTTTTCGACGTGAGTGCCGTATACTGGTAATAAATCAATATATGATAAGCTATTTACGCCAACATCACACAAGGATAGATAGCACGGCGCACACAGAGCCGCAGGTGAGCCCGAAACTGCATACACTCCCTTCTGTCTTTAAGCAGGCACTTAGTACTAGTTCAGACAGACATGAAACAAGATCTAAAGCGCTTGGGGTGTTCATAGCAAAAGTTATGTTGCCCTTACTCTGTTGATGAAGATGTAGGATTTCCACTTATGATTAAAATACTTGAGTTGCGTTACGACATCCATTCTCGTATTCATTTTAATAGCAAGTTTATTTCTTCTATAGTGATATACAGATTCTGAACACTGAATATACGTTAAGTTCGAAATGCTCTTTGATGCATGTAGCGTAATAATGCAGGTATTTAGTTAAAATGTTGAGTTAGTAATTAGAGAATTCGAGTTGTTTTAGTTAAGCACCCTAATGAAAATTAACCATGGTTTTACTATAGTAATACTGTAGTAGCCATGACTGAAGTAACAATGACTGCTGTCACCATTTTCTTGGCAGAAATCATAGTTTTAATACAGTTAACTAATGTAATACTGTAGTTTCCATATAGTAACCTTGATTTTACTATAGTATTGTAACCATGACAGTAACCATGTTAATTTTGTGGTTACTATGATTTTACTACAAATATAATGTTTAAACTATGGTTACTGAAGTAAAACCATGGTGATTTGTAGTGAGGGCAAATCTCTTGAAGTGTCTGTTACCAAATAGAATATTTTTACTTTGGATTTTGCAGTCCTATTTTTTATTTCTCCCTGAACATAACAAATACCGAACCGTACCGAAACCGTGAACCTAAAACCATGATACAAACTGAACTGCGGGAAATTTTAACCATTACACCCCTACTAAATAGACAGGATGGTAGTAGAACAACAAGGAATGGTAACTGTAGGGTGGACCATCGCAGAACAACTCAGGGGCAAAGGGCTTTTTCTGTGAAGTGTTCCCAAATCTAGAACATGCTACCATCTGAAATAAAATCAATAACAGACATAAAAGAAACCAGAGCTGAACTCATTTTTAATTCTCAATGAATCATTGGTCTAACTTTTATATTAAATGTTACCAGGGTTGGGAGCAACTGTAGTATTTATTTAGCCATTTCTTTCTTTTTTTTTTATATATGATTAGAGTATATTGCTTGATTTATAAATTTTTTAATGAAAAAAGCCTATCTAGGGACCTGAGATGCAAATTAGAATGTGCTATAATCTCTATATAAAATGCCTTTATTTTTTCTGCTGAAAACAAGTTTTTGTTCTGTCCCTATACAAATAACCAATAAAAAATGAAGATGCTGTGCCTGTGATGTTATGA